>NW_006209511.1:285766-335113 GCF_000334495.1 Tupaia belangeri chinensis | reverse complement strand
GACCCAAATGCCCCTGTATGGATGAATGGATTGAAAAACTGTGGCACATATACTCTATGGAATACTATTCACCCGTAAAAACCAACAAAACCCTGACTTTTGACAGATAGTGGAAGAATATGGAAGATTTATTGCTGAGTGAAGCAAGTCAGGCTATGAAGGAGAGACATTGTAGGTCCCCACTTAATATATACCAAGTGTCTGCACTCTATGACTGAAATTGATTCACCTAAGGTTGTACAAATACAAGAGATGGGGGTTAGTGCCAGATGTGGTGTGTGTGGAGAAGTGGTGCCTAAGGAAGGACATTTGGAGAAGGGATACGGAGGCAGAGCATTGATGGGATAGGGAGGTCTGGTGTTATCTGTTGAAGATATTTTGATCAACTGAACTGGGGAGAAATGTTCACATATTGAAATGTTCACTTTGTAAGCTAAATAATGTGATTGAATGCATATAAATTTTTTTAAATAAATAAAAAATTTTAAAAAGATAAAGATGGAGGGAACCAGCAGTTAGCATAATGGCTATGTCACTGGACTCCCACATAGTCGACCGCAGTTCACGTCCCAGACCCAGTGGCTTAAAACTCATGCTGAGCGCGTGTGTGTGCATGCCCAAGATCCCGAGAGGAGAATGGAAGAGAAGGGATTGCGGTGTGACCATCCCCTCTGGGGGGGTGATTTCTCGCTTTCTGTCTCTAAGTCTCTCTCTGTCTGGCTGGCAAGAGCACACGCCCTATAGCAAAATCCTCTCCAAAAAAAAGTAAAAAAAGAAAAAAAAAGATAAAGATGGAAAACGTTGTCAAATTAAAGTAATTCCAATTTTCTTGACATTGTATTTAAGTTATATGTTAAAATATGTTATGTACTTGTATGTCTATATACGTATTGTGTTCCAAAATTATTTGAGAATCCCAGGAATTTATGATGGAATATTTATCAGTCAAGTGGTAAGTTATTATGTTAAACTGGTTTCTAGCCAAATTTCTTTGTCAGTTATGAATTTTTGTCAGAGCATTTACTATGGCTATAATCCTAATGTCATGTCCTTAAGGAAATTCACCAAAAAAAGTGGAAAGAGAATGTACTTTTACAAGTATTGGTTTCTAAAAATCTAATAATTTATCCAGGTAAAACTTTTATTTTCTATGTGAACTGATTGGTTTTCTAAACTGTTAAGCCAAAATTAACCAAAGAAAAGTAAAAGAATGTTTGACAAAATTACATGTTAAGTAGCCAATACAATATACCTGAGTTACAAAGGTAAAATTGATATAAAAAATATAAGTCTAATGTTAAACGTGGACTCACTGGAGTATTGCTGCCTGGTTTTCTCTGATTCCCCCTTATAATTCTTGTTATTAAGTTAACATGCTTTAGTTATTCCATTTTTTTTCTTGACACCAGAGTTTAGGACTTTTTAAAATTTCTCCTGAAGTCATTGAAGCAAAAATCATAATAAAACATTCTGCTTTACTTTACAATTGCCCAATGCAAGAAAAAAAAATAACTTATTTGTAGAAAAAAAATGGTTTTGTACATGGGATGAACAATGTAAATTCAAAACTTACAGATAAGGGTTAGCTCTATCACTCATCTCTTTAAAAAGTTTATATGAATATCCAGTCAAAACCAACAAGAGTATCTCCTTTGAAACGTTATTTCTATGGCTTTCCAAGTAGACCACAGGACTGCACAATGTCTTGAATGTGCTGAGAAGGCTCTATCAGTGATAAGGTAACAGAGTAAAAACCCCAGAGTCCCTTCTTTCAAATGGAAGAGGGAAGACAGAGGGACAGAGAAACTATTCAAACTTTGTCTTCTTTCCTTGTGATGTGACGTGGGGTCTCTTCCTCCTCCTCTCCCTCCTCAGAAGCAACCTCGCCCTTCAAAGCCTCCTTGGCCTCTGCCACCAAATCCACCTCTGCCTTCTCTGCCTTCACATCGGCCTCCAAAGCCTCCTCTGCCTCCACCTTGACCGCCGAAGCCACCTTCACCTTTAGGCTTGGCCCAGTCCAAGGTAACTTTGTTTCCATCAATTTTACCATCTTCCATGGCCTCCTTGGCAGCTTTGGCATCTTCTTCACGTTGAAGCCTACAAAACCAAACTCTTTGGAGGATCCTGTTTTCTGGTCAGTGACTATCCTTGCACGAACAGAGCCATCAAAAGACTCCTTTAATGTCTCTTCAGTGGTATCCTCAGACAGACCTTTGACAGAGTTTTGGAAGGCTGACTTCTTGCATTAGGTGATCCCCTGGGTCCTTGCAGCTCCAGGCTGATTACTCTGCCTTCAATTTCCCTTTTAGTACAGGAATTTAAAGCTTCTTTAGTGTCTTCAAATGAAGCAAATTCTATAAACACATACCCTTTAGATTTGCCATTTTGGCTCTGAGACACTTTTATAAAAGTTGTCTTCTCAAATACTTCCTGAAGCGTTTCTTCAGTTGCATTGTAGGAGAGATTGCTCAAAACCAGAGTTTTTGATTTACCACTCCAAGTGCTATTCTTTCCACCTCTATAGTCTTGATTTTGACCTTTCTCTCCAGTGTAGTATAGAGAAATAGGCCATCAATCTCAATTCCCTACTTTTCTTCAAAGGTTCTTCTCTGCATCAGCTTCTGTCTTAAATTTAATATAGGCAATCCTTTTACTTTTTCCATCTTTGCTGATTATTCTGATCTCCATGGCATTTTCAAATACTTCTTTTAATTCATCTTGAGTGACTTTGTAGGGAAGATTTTTGGCCAAAAGTGTTCTTGCATCTCAATCTTTCTTGTTGTCTTTTCCTTTTGGTTTCTCCAGTTAAATTTCATTGACAAAGACTTTTAAACTGGCGAGTTCCAAAGCTTTCTCTAGATCTTCAGCAGATTCAAAGTCAACATAGCCAAACTTCCTAAATGTACCAATTCTGACATCTATGACAGCAAAATCATTTTTAGCAAAAACATCACTAACACCAGTTTTTAGTTCAGGAAGTCTTGTTACTGTTCAGATTTCCAACAAGCAGATGAAAGGATGTAGTTGGTTCTGTGGCTTTCACCTTCTGTTTCTTGGCCTCAGGAGCTTCTTTCTGTTTGGTCATTTCCTTCTTTTGTTTTCCAGGAACTTCTTTGACAGGCTCTTCTTCCTCCTCATCTTCCTCATCCTCATCGTCTTCATCATCATCGTCGTCCTCATCTTCCTCATCATCCTCTTCATTTTTATCTTCAGCCACAGTCTTGGCTTTGACAGGTGCAGCTTTTGCAGGAGCCTTCTTTCCTTTGGCTGGTGTGGTCTCCATAGCTTCTTCTTCAGACTCATTTTCCTCATCCTCACCTCATTTTCCTCATCCTCACCTTCTTCCTCATTCTCATCTTCTTCCTCCTCACATCCTCATCCTCCTCCTCGGAGGCCTGGACAGCAGCTGCTGCTTTCTTCACTGCTGGCTCAAATTCATCCTCATCTTCATCTTTGTCCTCATCATCTACCTCACTGTCATCTTTTTCCTCTTCATCACTGTCTTCCTTCTTGGCATTCTTGTCATTCTTTGCCCCCTTGGCTGCAGTGGCAGGTTCTTTCTTTTTTTTTTTTTTTTTTTTTGGGAGGGGTTTTTTTTGCTATAGGGCACATGCGCTTGCCAGACACAGAGAGAGAAACAGAGAGATAGAAAGTGAGAAATCACCCCCCAGCAAGGATGCCCATGCCACAATCCCTTCTCCTCCATTCTCCTCTCGGGATCTTGGGAACGCATGCACACGCACCCAGCCTGAGTTTTAAGCCACCAGGTCAGGGACACGAACCATGGTCGACTACGTGGGAGTCCAGCAACATAGCCATTATGCTAACTGCTGGTCCCGGCAGCGCCTTTCTTACCAGAAGTTGCTACCTATGAGTTGCCCAGTGTGGCTCCCTTCTTGCCAGGTGTTGTGACTGCTTTGGCTGGTTTAACAGTCTTCTTGGATGGTATGGCAGCTGCCTTTCTGCCTGAGGTTACTGCTGCTTTCTTGGCAGGTGTGGCAACTACAACCTTTTTTTCTGAGGGATGATAACCTCTTCTCCACTGTTATCATCTTCTTTGTTTTCTGACATTTCCTCATCTTCACTGTCTTCTTCTACCTCCTTTGGAGGAGGAGCCATTTTGAGGGGGTCACCTTGGTTTTTACCAGCCTTAGCGAGCTTCACCATGATGGCGGCTTACGGTGGCAGAGTGTGTGGTAGGTGGGTGGCACAGATGAATCTTGAGGAACTCTAGCAACATTGATGGTAGCCAGGAGCACTGAAGATCCTGGAGCTCATATGCTCGGCTGCCAGCTACAGCTCGAGATTGAGGCAAAAGCTAGTTATTCCTATTGTTGGTCTTTATATTTTATAAAATTGGGAGGGTCTGTTAGTAAGGTTGTTCAGTTTTACATTGAAAAAGTCGTTAAAACAAGTTTTGTTGCTATTGTTGTTTGTTTGTACATGTTCATAAACTACCAGTCAGTATATGTGGATATATGTACTTCTATTTTTACAAGCTTAATGACTCCTCCAGAAAATATCAAACTTCTCAAGGTGGGATAGAAAAGATAAACATGGGCAATTAATAAAAAGTTGGGCCTATATATCAGAGACAAAAATCTAAAAACTCCTATCTGAGAACTTACTAGGGTAGAAGTCTCAGGGAATGGGGTGAGACAAGTTAAGGCAGGAGCTCCTGGCTGTCTCCTCTCTCCCTGCCTCCTCGTACTCCTGTTTCTCTTTAGTTAGGCCTCTTCCCCACTGGACTCTCCTCTTAGCTAAATGGCCAAGAGGTCTAGCTAGAAAAATAAAAATTTAGATTAAGACTACATTCTCCAGCTAGTGTTTTTGTATAGTTAATAAGGCAGATGCCTTGTAAAACCTGTAAACTGGGTTCTGCCCTCTTGATAGTACTCACCTGCTCCTTGCAGGATCTACTGGAATTTAGTTTCACTTCTCAGTGTTAGAGTTCTTACAATTCAGAACAGATATCTTTTTTAAAAGTTCTCAAATAACTAAAAAAAAAAAAAAAGTTATAACAAATTGACAAGGCACCTTAACCTTTGATTTAACTTTCACTTAAATGACACCCAGTACTCACTCGTGGTAATCCTCATGGCTGGGAATTTCTTCAAGGGCAGGATCTGGACACAGCCCAGATCAGAGCTCCTGCCTCAAAAGAAACTCTGTTTCCAAAGTGGACACCCCAGGCATTAAGCAATGCCTATAACTACCATCCTCATATTCCCCACTGGACCTTGTCCTCAATTGTGGAGCTGGTCACTAGAGATAGAATGCACTGAGCTATGAAGGGAGCTCGGGACTTCTAAAATCCATACTGGCCTTTGAAACTGAGAATTGATGGGGCCCAAGACCCCTATAGCTCCCCATGGACATCTGACAATTTCACTGGACAAGCCTCAGGTAACCCTTAAAGTGACTAAGATTAATTACTGTCTAAATCAGAGGTTACGGTTATTTTTTTAAAAGTACCGTTGTACCAACAACTAAAAGTTCTTGTAGCCACCCCAGACTCTGGCCTCTCATCCTTGCCCTCCTACACTCAGGAGGAAGAAAAATTGACCCACAAGTAGTTACCATTACCAAATGACAGGACAACAGTCCCCAAGACCTTGAGCAGGTCATCATAGAATAGGTATTCAGGCTGCCTCTCCACAACAAAAGGAGGAAGCCCCAGGTGAACCAGAAACTGCACCTCTTGCCCAGGGAGATGACACTTTCAGTCTCCCCATACTCAATCTGGATCTACTTATGGGCCAGGACCTAAGGACTCCTCCGTGGGCAAGAAACCAGCTGAGGGAGATGGCATGTCCCAAGGGGCCTTGGCCCCCTTGCCAATTTTTCCTTTCAAGCAATGGGACCCTCTGAACTAAGTCCAGATGGTTAGCTCTCTCTGGTTTATTCTCCTTTCTCTATGAGTAACCTGTAAACTGGAAAAACCAGAATCCCTCCTTCTCTCAAAACCCACAAGGTTTAATTAATCTCTCTCCTTGAGATTATTTTCTTCACCCATCAACCTACCTGAGACAACTGCCAGCAACTCCTCCAGACTCTCTTTACCACTAAGAATCTATGGAAGGCTGTAAACTTGTCCTGGATGCCAACAGCCAGCCTACTGCTGACCCTGTCGCCATTGAGTGGGCTTTCCCGGATGGTCGACCTACTTGCTATCCAAATATGGACAGAGTCTCTGAAGGCTCTCCTGGTGACTCTCACTGAGACCCACAGCCTCATCTGCAGCCACTGCTTGGCCCCTACGAAGTCTACATCATCTTCATAGCTGGACTTGGACCCTGGGGCCCCAGTTTAGGCCAGACACCACACTCTCAGCACCCTTGACTCCGCTGGGACAGAACTTTCACTGTTATCCTGAGCACCCTTTCCGCTGTCAAGTTTACTGGGAAGCATCATTGGATTTATTGCTCCCACTTGAAGCCCGCTGCCTGGCTCCCTGACGCCGCTGCCTCCGAGACCCAGAGATGGGGACTTCAGCCTTCCTCAGATCGCCTCAAAGTCAAAAATTGTGCTGTCTTGGGAACCAGCAGTTAGCGTAATGGCTATGTCGCTGGACTCCCACATAGTCAACTGCGGTTCGCGTCCTGAACCCGGTGGCTTAAAACTCATGCCGGGCGCGTGTGCATGCATACCCAAGATCCCAAGAGGAGAATAGAGGAGAAGGGATTGAGGCATGACCATCCCCCCTGGGGGGTGATTTCTCGCTTTCTGTCTCTATGTCTCTCTCTGTCTGTCTGGCGAGCGCATGCACCCTATAGCAAAAACCTCTCCCCAAAAAATAAATAAATAAATTGTGCTGTCTTTCCTGATACTTCTCCTCTTTCCCCCTGCCCTCCCCTCCCCACACAAACTTCCCTCTTACACCTGGATCCTCTCTTGTCCACTGGTGCCTGCTCCTCCACTGGCACTAACAATCCCCTTGTGGTTCAACCCCTCGATCACTGGGTCGACACCTGGGAGGGTGGCTGTTCTTATGGCCTTCAGCTTTATGTCTGGGGCAAGGACCCCTGCGTTGTTTTCACCATTCAGAAACACCTTGTCCTTCATCCCCCAATCCTTCCAGACCTCTATGGCCCATCCTTATGGGCTTGGGCCTCAATTCTATACCAATCACTCTGGGGTCATTAGGGACTTCGCAAACATCATTCATTCGGTGGCACTCTACAACACAAAGGAGGAACTGCAGTCACAAGGACTCACAGCCACCACTAGGGACACAGTGCCAAAGCAGGAAAGGAACCAGGGAAGAAATGTCCCAACCTCTCTTTCCTTCCATCCTCTGACCTCCAGCTGCTGCTTTCCTTTGGAAAAACTCAATTAGAAGACAGAAAGGACATTAAGGAGAAAAATAAAGAGGCAAGGCATTTATGGGACAAAGAAGAAGATAATACAACTGGATTGGTGAGAAATGTATACATGTTAGAATATTCACTTTGGAAGCTAAGTGACATATATGGTTAAATGAATAAAAGAAACTGAAATAAATGAAAAAAAAAAAAAAAAAGAAGAAGGCAGAAAGCAGTGGAGCCCTGGCAACTCCATAGGAAGGATTAGAATCCCAAGACAGGGCTAAGATGGGCAGAAAGTCATCCTAAGCAGGGGAAGGCAAGCAGTGGACAGAGAATAACACGTATAGATGCCTTCCCTGTTTCCCATTCTCACTACAAGAGGAATCCAGTTCTTCCTCTTCACCTGCCCCAAAAAAAACAAGGTATCAACTTTTATCACATTTAGGGTAATCTCTATTTCACTGGTCAGACAGGGAAGCCCAAAGTGGGTACTCAATAAGTTATTGATTTATTACTATGATAATCATGAACGTATTTTAAAATTTTCAGTCACTTTATTTTCTTCCCCTATCTTAAAGTTAATTGCTTTATAAGCTTAGTTCTTTGTCAATTAATAAAGCCCATTTTCAGGAACCAGCAGTTGGTGTAATGGCTGTGTCGCTGGACTCCCATGTAGTCAACTGTGGTTCGAGTCCCAGATTCGGTGGCTTAAATTCACACCAGGTGCGTGTGTGTGCATGCCCAAGATCCCAAGAGGAGAACAGAAGAGAAGGGACTGTGGCATGGCCATTCCTCCTGGGGGGGAGTGATTTCTCACTTTCTGTCTCTCTGTTTCTCTCTGTCTTTCTGGTGAGTGCACATGCCCTATAGCAAAAACCTCTCAAAAATTTTTTTAATTTAAAAACAAAACTCATTTTCTATCTCTGTCCCGGCCTGCGGGACCGTGGAACAGGTTCCTTGGGGGAGGGAGTGAGAGATGGGACAAAAACACGCACACACACTACGAGGTGCTGGTCAAGTCGTCATCTTCCATCTACTTCCGTTTATTCAGGAAAAATGGCGAGTTATATACAGATGGTGGGCACCAATTGGCTGCCCGAAATGCAAATGAGATAGAACAGCATTAACCAATCATTGATGTGGGTGGATCTCTCCCGTTACCTAGAAACCCAACCACTTCCGAGGAGAACGGTTGGTCACATGATTTCTGAGAAACGATTTGCTCAGTGAGGAAGTGAAGCCTAATGGTTTCCAAGATGGCAGATAGCTCGAGATGGCTTCCGTATGCAGTGCTCGCCACATATCTCATCCTAAAAACAATAAAATAACAACTTCCTACCCTGTCACTTAAGTGAACAGATATTATTTGAGCCCTTGTACCCAAGAACTGTGCTGTGATAGAAGACTTAAAGATGACTCAATTCTTGGAAGAAAGTATGATGGACAAGTAGCTTCATGTGTTGAAAGGACTCATTGGGATGAAAAATTAAAAGTAAATTGATTCAGAGTCTCTTTACATTATTTTTATTGAACATTTATTATATAATTGAAATTATAGTAGTCCCCTCTTATATGGAGTTTCACTTTCCATAGTTTCAGTTACCCATTGTCAACAATCATCTGAACATAGGTACATACAGTACAATAAGATACATTCTTTTTCTTCTAATTTTGCCCTAAGGGGGACTATCTTATATCTATGCTTTATACACATAATCTTTGTTAATCCTTCCAGCCTTTAGAGGTGGTTATTATTCCCAATTTACAAACCAGAGAATTGAGATCAGACAGGTTAAACAGCCTGCCAGAAATCACACAACTAACAAATGATTGATTTGGATTAGAATTCAGGTCCATTTTATTTTAGAGTACATGTTTTTACCCACAACTCTACTGAAAACAATATTTTACTGTAGAAAAGATATCTCATGTAGAAAACAGGAATGAAATACATGAATGAAAATCAATTTCTCTTTTTCAAAAACAAGTGTGAAATAGTAGTATAGACCCATGCTCTTGTGGTATGACCCAGTAGTAAGCACAGCAGAGCAGGAGACCAGAAACCTGAGTCAAAATGAGATTCTGGGGAAATTTTTCAAGTCCTGGCTTTAGCAACTAACTGCCTAGTTCCACAGTGCCCTCTGATGATCCATTGATATCATGCCTGCCTATTAAACTTCAAACTGAAATGTCCGAATAACCAAAAATTCAGTCAGGGCCACTCTGAGATTAGATTAAGTCTGTTTTCTGGCCACTCTCTGTTCCAGCCTTGTCCCCACTGACCTCTTACTCCTTTTTTTTTTTAGAGAGATTTTTGCCATAGGGTGCATGCACTCGATGGAGAGAGAGAGAGAGAGACAGAGAGACAGTAAGTGATTTCTCAGGGGGAATGGCCACATCGCAATCCCTTCTTTTCTAGTCTCCTCTCAGGATTTTGGGCATGCATGCACACACGCCTGATGTGAGTTTTAAGCCACTGAAGCCAGGACTCAAACCACAGTTGACTACATGGGAGTCCAGTGACATAACCATTATGCCACTGCTGTTCCCCACTCTTACTCCTTCTGACAGAAAGACAGCATGAATTCGAGTGTTAGACTGATCTGAGATCAGTACTAGCTCCACTAGACAGATGTCAGCCCAGGACTTGCTGTCTTCCAAGTGTAACTCTCACACAGCACCAGGACCTTGCTGGAGTCTTCAAGTTTCTGCCTTGGATCTTCTTTGATGACAGCCAGACCCTGATTTTGTCACTGTACTGAGGGTCAGTCACCCATACCAATCAAACACAAGATGTTCAGATGATAGTGCTAGAGGTGCTAGTAGCACCCACACTCTAGTCTTTAGCACAACAGTGCAATAGGATTTGCCTTGTTCTCTTGATACCAGGACTTCAAGACGTGTCATCTTATTTTCTTTCCTTCCATTGTTCTACTCAGTTGCACTTATTATTTAATAATTATAATTAATTTTTTCCATAAGTAAGAGAGACAGAGAGATAGAGACTCTAAACATGGTCTCCACACTGCGGTTCACCCTTGTGATAGGCAGGTAGTTACTAATGAGTGGGCAGCCCTAAGAAAATAGAAGGACACATGCCACATCAATCACAACTTATCAGGAGTTACAACCAGACCCTCCATAAAAATGCCTTCTTTCCACCCAGCTCCTGGTGCCAGAAAGGGAAGCACATCACAGTTTTCTTCCTTGATACCTGAGGAAGACACCTAGAGATGATCGTAAATTTCCCTCTTATCATTCCTCATAAAAATAAAAAGACCCAACCAGGCATTTTTGGTCAACATCCTGATTCCCACTGAGGCAATATACAAATTGGGTAGTTCATCCTAATTAGGATGTTCCTATCATCATGGCTTACACTGGACATGTGCAGTTAGGTAATTAAACTCTTCAAATTCTTCACCTGTGAGAGAGATGCACAAGCTCACAGGAGAAAGCCTGAGAACTCAAAAAAAAGAACACAGATAGCATGACAGACTTCCTACTGTTAAATATGTATTATCACCTCTGATAATAAAAATACCTGGGGCCAGCAGCTAGTGTAATGGCTACGTCTCTGAACTCCAATGTAGCCAAACGTGATTTGAGTCCCAGACCTGGTGGCTTAAACTCACACCAGGAGCATGTACATGCATGCCCGAGATCCCGAGAGGAGGATGGAGGAGAAGGGATTATGGCATGATCACCCCCCTGGGGGGTGATTTCTCACTTTCTGTCTCTTTGTCTCTCTCTCTCTATCTTTCTGGCAAGCACATGCACCCTATAGCAAAAACCTCTCCAAAAAATAAATGAATAAATAAAAAAACAACTAACCAGTTCTAATCACAGTTGCTATCTAGCAACCTGCCTGCCCAAAAGTCTTTTGGATGTACTTCTTTTGTAAATTTTTCTTTCCTATTAAATTCTTTTTTCTACCTACTTTTACTGTGGTTGTGGCTTTATTTTGCACCCAGGGACAGATCTCTAATTTTAGTGAACTGGATCCAAAGGACCAAGGACTTTATACAACACAGCTTAGCACTCTCCCATCCTATGACCCCCAGCCTTCAGCCAGCCTCAGATCATGAACAAGTGCATGTCTGGCATACTCAGGCAGTTCTCCAGGCAAAATGGGAACATTCCCATGTGTGGCTGCCTTGTGTCTTACATTGTGTTGTCAGGCTCCTAAGACTCAGTTGCAGTTGTAACTATATAAAATGAAAAAATTCTTTTTCTTTTTCTTTTTTTTTTTTTTTTTTTGTTATAGGGCACGCGCGCTCACCAGACAGACAGAGAGACAGAAAGCCAGAAAGCAAGAAAGCAAGAAATTACCACCAGGGGGGACGGCCACGCTGCAATCCCTTCTCCATTCTCTTCTCGGAATCTTGGGCTCACACACACACGCGCCTGGCGTGTTTTAAGTCACTGAGTCTGGGACACAAACCGTGGTCGACTACATGGGAGTCCAGCAACATAGCCATTACGCTAACTGCTGGTCCCAGAAATTTATTTTTCTTCTAATGAAAAAATCTATTTCTTTTTTTTCAAAAACAAGTATGAAATGGGCTCATTTTATTCCTTTGTAAATGAGTTCCTTTTCTTCTCTATCACAAGTAGGTCTAGTACTACTTGATGAAAAAAGTGTTCTTTAAAAAAAGAAATTACAAAAGGGATTGGCAGGCAGTGTGGTGGTTAAGGGTGCTGGACTCTCACATGGAAGACTGTGGTTTGAGTCCTGGAACTGGCAGCTTGCTTTCTCACTTTCTCTCTCTTTTTCTCTCTCACACTCTGTCTCTCTGGTCAAATTTAAATAAATAAATAAATAAATAAATAAATAAATAAATAAATAAATACAGTTAAATAAAATGATTCTTTTTAAAAAATTACAAAATGGGACCAGCAGATGGCACAATGGCTATGTTGCTGAACTCTCACGTAGTCTTTTGCAGTTCGAGTCCCAGACCTGGTGGGTGTGCGTGCCCAAGATCCCAAGAGAATGGAGGAGAAGGGATTGTGGCATGGCCATCCCCACTGGGGAGTGATTTCTCACTTTCTATCTCTGTCTCTCTCTGTCTTTCTGGTGAGCACACCCACCCTACAGCAAAAACTTCCCCAAAACATAAATAAATACTACAAAAATGTTCAAGCATATAGAAAATTTTAAAAAAATAAACACCCTTAAAACTACTACCTAGATTTGAGACCAGCAGTTAGTGTAATGGCTGTGTCACTGAATTCCCATGTAGCCGACTGTGGTTCGAGTCCAGACCCAGTGGCTTAAACTCACACCAGGCACATGTGTGTGTGCCCAAGATCCCAAGAGGAGAATGGAGGAGAAGGGATTGCGGCATGGCCATCCCTCCTGGTAGATGATTTCTCACTTTCTATCTCTCTATCTCTCTTTGTCTTTACCCATCTATGTATAAGTTGTTCAACAAAATTAAAATAAATTACATATGATACTTCTTCCCTAAACACTTCAGCATGCAAAACAAAATAAAACAAAACAAGGACATTCATAACAGAGCATTATCATAGCTAACATTAGTAATAACTCTCTAATATCATCCAATACATTGTAAACATTATACTAAAATTTCCTGTTTTTCTCCAAAATCTTTTCAGCTGATTAGTTCAAATCATCCCCCAGTCAAAGAGCACCCAGTGAAGCTGGTTCTATATAGGACAGCCCCCACCACCTCTTTCTAATTCCATAGCATTGACTTAGACTAACTCAACTGTCCTAACATTCCAGATTTGTCTATTTCCTTGTGGCATCATTAAACTTACTCCACTGTCCTCTACTTATAACCAGAGGTGATTTCATCAATATTTATTAATTTCGACATAAATATTTTAGCAGGGATATTTCGTAAGTGATGCTGTGTATTTCCTATCACAACATATCACCAGATACATAATGTTTGGAAAAACCTTTATTAGTAATGTGAAGTTTGACCTCTGCATTATGGAGGGGATAGCAAAATCTCCATTGTTAAGTGGCTTTCCCCTTTGTAATGTATAGGGTGATAGTCTCCCATTATGAAGACTATCCAGCTCTCCATCAATCTTTTGTCTATGAGTTTAACATCCATTAATGAACCTTGCCTTAGTCAATAATTTCATTAACAATTACAAAATGGTTATTTTCTAATTCTATTTGTCCTTCTACATTCAACTTCTTTTTATTTAAAAAAAAAAAATCCTTCCTCAACTGGTGCTATTTAGTAACCCTGAAATACAGTTCATACCAAAAAACGAGGGCAAATGCTTCGATCTTCTTTAATTGCCAAATTTAGAGTGAGGAAATGGTGTAATAGTGTCTTTCAGTATTAGGAAAGGAGGTTTTGTTTTGCTTTGTTTTGTTTTTCTTTTGGCTTTCTCTTTAATTCAGTCTCTTATTATATAAAAACCACTTAAAATTCAGTGATTTGGAATAATAGGTGTCTGTTATTTCTCATAAGTTTATGGGTCAACTGGTCATTCTTGTTGATCTGGGCCAGATTTGGTTGATGCTGGCTTGGCTCATTTCTGCATCTGTGGTCATCTGGGAGTTAGTCAGAGACCAGGTGTTCCAGAACAGCCAGCTGTTGGCCAGGACATTCCTCTTATCAACAAGCAGGCTAGACTTGACTTGTTCACGTAATGGTAGTAAGATTCTGAGAGACAGAAAGGCAGAAAGTAATACAGAAAGGTTTTAAAATATAGGAAAAAATTGACAGAAAAGAAAGACAAATAGATGGAGTGAGTCCTGAAGCTTACAAGGCTGATAACATCACTTTTGCTTCATTCTACTCATCAAAACAAATCAGAAGGGACAGCAGTTAGTGTAATGGATATGTCACTGAACTCCCATGTGGTCA
This sequence comes from Tupaia belangeri chinensis, assembly GCF_000334495.1. Lineage (NCBI taxonomy): Eukaryota > Metazoa > Chordata > Mammalia > Scandentia > Tupaiidae > Tupaia > Tupaia belangeri. Next base: position 320,943 of record NW_006209511.1, on the reverse strand, counting down.
AACACGGTTCGAGTCCCAGACCTGGTGGCTTAAACTCATGCCGGGCACGTGTGCGTGCCCAAGATCCTGAGAGAATAGAGGAGAAGTGATTGTGGCATGGCCATCCCTTCTGGGGGGGGGTGGGGTGGTGGTGGTGGTGGTGGTGGTGGTGATTTCTCACTTTCTATCTCTCTATCTCTCTCTGTCTTTCTGGTGAGTACACATGCCCTAGAGCAAAAACCTCTTAAAAAAAAAAAAAATCAGGGAACCAGATGAGATTTAAGAGGTGGGTAAATAGGTGCCATCTCTTGATAGTATAAGCCACAAGTCATGTATCCATACTAAGGTCATGGATATCAAAATAAATAAAGATTGGTTATTTTTCCTAACTATGTAACACACTTTTTGAGTGTTATAGAATCATGAATGTTTTCATGCAGTGTTTCAACTAATAGCTATTCTTTTTTGTAATGTATAAACAGCCCCCTTTGGGCCAGCCAGTGGTATTGATGGTCAGGGATGCTGGATCCCACATGACCTACTGAGTGATTCAAGTGTTTTCCACAGGAAAACACACCAGGCACATGTGCATGCATGCCCCAAATCCTGAAGGGATTGTGGCATGGCCATTGTCCCAGGTAATGATATTTCACTTTCTTTCTCTCTCTCTCTCTCTCTTTCCTTTCCCTCCTGCACACCCCCTCTGGTGAGCATGCACCCTACAACAAAACTGGAAAAAAAAAAGACCAGTAGGTGGCACGATGGTTAAGGTGTTGGACTGGCTCATGCAGTCCTGAACCTGGAGGCCTCCTTTCTCACTTTCCGTTTCTCTGTCTGGTGAAATTAATAAATAATAACAAATAAAATTAAATAATTCTTAAAAAAAGAAGGAACAGTCCTTTCAAGTAGTTTCTAATTTCCATTAGTTTTTGAATGCTACCTTGCTTTTTGTATGACTTAGTTAATTAATTACTAATTAATTCTGGTAAGAAACATTGATTAATACAAAACTAGTGAATTAAAATGCAATAAAAAAAAGGATAGTTACATAGTCTTGCATGGTCACTGCTACACCTGCAGCAGTCTACAGTAAAATACAATGATTCTCAGGCTTTGGTAAGAAACTAAATTATGAGACCAGCAATTGGCATAATGGCTATGTCGCTGGACTCCCATGTAGCTGACTGTGGTTCGAGTCCTGGACCTGGTGGCTTAAACTCACACTGGGCATGTGTGCATGCATGCCCAAGATCCCAAGATAACAATGGAGGAAAAGGGATTCCGGCATGGCCATCCCCTCTGGGGGGTGATTTCTCACTTTCTGTCTCTATCTGTCTTTCTGGCAAGCACATGCACCGTACAGCATAAACCTCTCCAAAAAAAGAAAAGAAACTGAATTACCTCAGCAAAGAAATTAAAGCCCTACTTTAATAAGCCTAGGCCTCTTTCAGAACTCTTCAAGTGAATCTAATACCAGTTTTCAACCTAGCATTTAAAGAAAAACTGCTCAAAATCACCAATCCCCACATAGCTTCTATTGATATAGAGAGACCCTAAATTCATGAATAACTCAGGGCTGATAGCTGCCTGAGGTTTCTGCCCTCTGGAAAACTTACTGGCCCTCCCAAAAGTTACAGGATAGCCTGAAACCTTGACCAAGTTAGATTTCTTGCTTTTCTGCCACCTCCATTTTAGGGCAGATTCTGAGCCCCTTCCCCATTCCTAATATCCTAAGACCTCTGCTCCTCAATTCCCCTATAAAAGACCATGTGCAATCCCCAGTTGGGGCTAGAGATTCACAGTGTTAACTCCTCTATGCCTCCCAGTGTAATGAACAGTTGTCCTTATCTCTCTGAGTGCTGTTTTTTGTTTCTCAGCATCTGGTTTTCTGTAACATATGGTACATTGGCAAGGAAGTGAAATGAGACTGGCCCTTTGAGCCACCAATCCCAGGGCATTTCCCCCGAAGATGGGCACTAATGATGTGGAGGGATATGTGCGCCCTACCTCATTTGATGGGATCCTTCAGCCAGGATGCCTGCCGTGAGGCCAAGTGTTCCTGGATCATCAGACTCCTATTGGAGAGAAGGGCCAACTCCTGGACCCTGAGGCATCAATCTTGGTCAACTATGGCAGTCTGGTAAGCCCCCAGGGATCTGTAAAGCCCTAGTTAGACCTACTTGAATAGAGTAGGGGAGGAGACCAGATCACTGTCCTTTGATCGCAGGACCAGCAGTTGGGGTTCATCTGGTATTGGTTGGTGTGGGGAGGGAATGTATAACCTCTAAATGAACATGAGTGTTTGTGATGAGTGAATGTATTTGTGGCTCCACGGCTTCTTGCTACAGAGCATGATTGGGTCTGCACCTGCGTTTCCGTGGTAATTCTATGAAAGGCTAAATGGCAAAATTGGCGCTGGGGGACCCAGTCCCTCTCTATGTGTTAAATCAGTGGAGAATTTGCTTCCTTTAGAAGAGGACTCCTCATGGCTCCTGCGAACTAGTCATTTCAGGGGACAGGAGAAATGAAAATTTTCTACTGATAATTCAGCCTCCGGCAAACAAAGCTAGCATGCAATCACAACAGAATGGCAAAGAGATTCCAGATCATCTCTTTCTGCTTAAACCAAGGAAGAGAAAACTTCCTACATTGAAAATTTTAAAACTCTCATGAGATAAATGAAGAAAAACACAAATAGTCAAAACAATTCTGAGAGAAATCAACAGAAATAGATGCATCACTCAAAATATACTACAAACTATAGTAACCAAAATAACTTGGTACTGGAAAAAAATAAAAATAGAAACAAACACATAAAACAATGGAACAAAATAGAAAATCCAGAAATAAATCTATCTACCCAGCTAATTTTGAACAAAGTTGCCGAGCACATTTATTGGGGATAGTGATATGGAAGGACCCTGAATTCATGAATAAATCAGGGCTGATAGCTGCCTAAAATTTCTGCTCTCTGGCAAACTTACTGCCCCTCCCTGGAGCTACAGGATAACTTAAAACCTTGAATAGATTAGTCCTTTGAATAGATCAGTCCCTTGAATATATTAGTGCCTTGACTAGATTAGCGCCTTGAATACATTAATGCCTTGAATAGATTATAATTCTTGCTTCTCTGACACCTCCCTTTGATGCTGCATAGGGCAGGTTCTGAGCCCATTCCCCACCCCAAGACCTCCTCTCCCCAATTCCCCCATAAAAGACCATGCCCAACTCCCAGTCAGGCCTGAGATTTAAAGTATTAATTCCTCTGTTCTTGCCAGCATAATAAACAGTTCTCTTAATCTCTCTGAGTGCTGCTTTCTATTCATTGGCACCTGGTCTTCTGCAATATTTTAGTGCATTGGCCAGGAAATGGAATTAGACTAGCCCTTTGAGCCACCAATCTCAGGGCACTACAGTGTGGAGAGGTCGCATGCCCCTGTCTCATTTGACAGGATCCCTCAGCTAGGGTGCCTGCCCCAAGGCTGAGTGCGCCTAGATTATCAGACTCCAATTTGAGACAAGTACCAACTCTTGGAACCTGTTGCAGCAACCTTGGTCAACTCTGGTAATCTGGTAAGCCCCTGGAGATCTGTAGAACCCTAGTCAGACCCACTTGATATGAGTGAAAGAGAAGACCCCATACACTTTCCATCAGTCACAGGACCGGCCATCAGGGCTCATCTGGTAATTGGCTGAAGCCCCTGGGGATCTGTAGATCCCTAGTCAGACCCACTATATTTGAGTGGGAAAGGAGACCCATACATTCTCCTTAGCTCACAGGACCAGCAGTCAGTGTTCATCTGGTAATTGGCTGGTATGGGGAGGGAATGTATAACCTCTGAATGAATGTGAGTGTTTGTGATGAGTAAATGTGTTTGTGGTTCCACAGTTTCTCACTACAGAGCATGATTGGGTCTGTTTAACTGCATTTCTGTGGTAGTTCCATGAAGGCTAAATGGAAAAATTGGTGCCAAGGGATCTCTTTTCTTTCTATGTGTTCAATCCAGTGGAGGTCCTATATCTGATTGCTTATTGCCAAGGAACTGCACAAAGCCCATGAGGGACATGGCCAGATACCTGATTGGTCTAGGGGGCACCCACCTTTTGTCTGTTGTGACATAGTTCATGGGAGTGGGGACACAGAGGCCGATGGGCTTTCCCTGTAGAGACAGATAGACAGAGTACCAAATGTCAGGTCACTGATTATGTCCTTGGAGGCTAGGACACGTGTTTCTCCTGACTGTGACAAAAAAGTCCTCCTGGAGCCTGTCCTGACTCTCCTACAAAGAATTCCACCACGGAGTAAAACCTGCCCCCTCTGTCTGGGAAAGGAGAGGGCAGGCATTACCCTCTACCTAAACAACCTTCCCTCATCAATTAGCTCAATAGATTTCCATTCCCTTGTCCTCATCCATTCCACCTGCCACCCACCTCAGAAATACCCTTCTTCGGGGTATCCATTGTTGAAATACTGAAAGGATAGGGACCAGCAGTTAGCGTAATGGCTATGTTGCTGGACTCCCATGTAGTCAACCATGGTTTGCGTCCCGGACCCAGTGGCTTAAAACGCATGCCAGGTGTGTGTGCGTGCGTGCCCAAGATCCTGAAAGAAGAATAGAGGAGAAGGAATTGTGGCATGGCCATCCCCCCTGGGGGGTGATTTCTTGCTTTCTGTCTCTCTGACCCTCTGTCTGTCTGGCAAGCACACACACCCTATAGCAAAAACCTCTCAAAAAAAAAAAAAAAAAAACTAAAAGGATAGACCACAGAGAGAGACTATTGCGGTTTTCCTGGTTGCAGCACTTGGCCGAGGCTCTCCTGCAAACTTGAACAAACTTATCACCTGCACTACTTGGCCTTTTCAGCAGCTCCCCCAGGAGGCTGCACAGCTTCTGAGCCTCTGGGCTAAGGCCTACCCCCAGGAGTCAGTGTCCCTCCAAAGTCTCCTTATCAATCACTTCCTACAACCAGTTATTTCCCAAGCCTTCTGGGAAGTACAGGTTTTTGATAACTGGAGAGGTCAGAGATATTTGGGAGTCAAAGGGGAAACCTCAGTCCAAGTCATCTAAGTCTACTGTACTGGACTTTATGCTGACTAATTTTTAAAAGGACTACTCTTATTTTTGTTAACTGCTCCTCAGACAAGGGGCTGATAACCAGAATATACAGAGAACTCAAGCAGCTTACCTAGAAGAAAAAGATTAACCCAATTAAAAGATGGAAAAATGAGCTGAACAAACAACTCTCTAAGGAAGACATATGAACAGCCAAAAAGCATATGAAGAAATGCTCAACATTCTTCATCATAAGGAAGATGCAGATCAAAACCACAAGGAGATACTACCTAACCCCAGTCAGAATGGTGAAGATTAAAAAAAAAAAAAGATAAGTGCTGGAGGGGATGTGGTGAAAGGGGTACACTCCTACACTGTTGGTGGGAATATCAATTGGTCCAGCCACTGTGGAGAACAATATGGAGGCTCCTCAAAGACCTTCAAATAGAATTACCATATGATCCAGCAATTCCACTTCTGGGTATCTATCCAAAGGACAGGAGAATGCTCAGTCAGAAAAGTGCTTGGACATCTATATTCATTGCAGCCTTATTCACTATTGCTAAAAATGGAACCAACCCAAATGTCCACAAATGAATGGATTTAAAAAGTTTGGCACATATACTCCATGGAATACTACTCGGCCATCAAAAACAACAAAGCCCTGGAATTTGATAGAAAGTGGACGAATATGGAAGATTTGTTGCTGAGTGAAGCATGTCAGGCTATGAAAGAAAGTGTATGTCTCCACTTAACAAATACTGACCAGGGGGACCAGCAGTTAGCGTAATGGCTATGTTGCTGGACTCCCATGTAGTCAACCACAGTTCGTGTCCCGGACTCGGTGGCTTAAAACTCACGCTGGGCATGTGTGCGTGCGTGCCAAAGGTCCAGAGAGGAGAATGGAGGAGAAGGGATTGCAGCGTGGCCATCCCCCCTGGGGGTGATTCCTCGCTTTCTGTCTCTCTGTCTCTGTCTGCCTGGTGAGCACACGCATTCTATATCAAAAACCTCTCCCCCCCAAAAAAAAATATATATACCGACTGTCCACAATCTATGGTATAGACGGAAAGACTGGAGGGCATACACGCATTAAAAATTGTTATGGACACTTGAGACAAAGTGCAAAAAGTGTGGGAGGGGAAGAGTGTAGGAAAGGAAATTTAAGGGAAAAAATAGAGAGGTAAGACATTTGTGGGACACAGACATGGTTTATTATTTGTTGATGAGGATGTGTATAATATTCTCAACTGGGCTGGACTGAGGCATATATCATGCTGGGTAGTCTTTACAACTTAAATGATGTATAGTGGTTAAATATAGAAATAATAATTTGAATAAATTTTAAAAAGTAAAAGAAAAAAAGGCTTCTCTGGTTATTATGGAGTTAAAATGAAATCAGAGAAGGTGAGAGCCCTCTGTGAGATTGAATGGCCCTCTTTCGATTTTTTTTTTTAAGAATTATTTAATTGTATCTATTCATTCATTTATTTTAATTTGACCAGAGAAAGACAAAGAGAGAGAGGGAAGGTGAGAAAGCAAGCTACCAGGTCTTGGACTTGAACCATGTTCAGTCATGTTGGGAGTGTTCAGCACCTTAACCACCATGCCACCTGCTGGCCCCAAATGGCCCTCTTTCAAGGTCAGATGGCTGCCACAGGGAGCCTTACATATCCCTACAGTGTGGGCTATGTACAGTGTTGTTACTGGCACTCCCAGCCACCCTGAGCAGTTTTCTTATGCTGACTCCGGGCTACAGATAGCCCAAGTCATTCCGCCCTGAGTGAAGATATGTATAAGAGGGAAAAACCAATGCACTATTTTGGCTGCCTGTGTCATGCCCTCAGCGCCAAACTCTGACCAAAGGAAAACCATGACTACAATCCTGTAGGGCCCCCAGAAGAGGAGTCATTACCAGGTCCTCCCCCATATGCTCCAGCTGAGCCAGTAATCAAAACCCCCACCCCTAACTGTTTCCCTGGGGGCCAAATAGGCACAGATGGGGCTATTACAGAAGGCAGAGTAACTCTACTACCAGTTCTTCACCACTACTGATTTGCTTTATTGAAAATACCAGGACCAGCAGTTAGCGTAATGGCTATGTCGCTGGACTCCCATGTAGTTGACTGTGGTTCAAGTCCTGTGACCCAGCAGCTTAAACTCACGCCGGACGCGTGTGTGCATGCCCAAGATCCCGAGAGGAGAATGGAGGAGAAGGGATTGCGGCGTGGCCAACCTCCCTGGGTGGGTGACTTCTTGCTTTCTGTCTCTCTGTCTCTCGCTGTCTCTCTCTGTCTGCCTGGTGAGCACATGTGCCCTATAGCAAAAACCTCTCCAGAAATGAAAAGAAATACCACACCCCCTCCTACTCAGAACAGCCCCAGGCAATGATAGATCTCTTGAGATCTATACTCCAAACCCATCAGCCCACCTGGGATGACCATTGACAACTACTTCTCAACCTACTTAACACAGAGGAGCGCTGCAGAATCCTTATGGCAGCAAAGAAATTGCTAGAAGAGCATGCCCCCAACTATGTGGTAGATCCTGAGGCTTGGGCAAGAACTGCTTTTCTGAATGAAAAGCCTGACTGGGATTACAATACTGAGGGTGGCCACGGCCATCTCAATACTATCAAGAAGCACTCTTGGTACAAAAAAACTATTAACGTGGCAAAAACTACAGAAATAATTCAAAAGACAGACTAGCCGCCTGGGCAGTTTTATGAGAGGTTCTGCAAGGCATACAGAATCTATACTCCATTTAATCTGAGAGTTCTGAAAGCCAGCAAATGATCAATGGTGCTTTTGTTGGGACCAGCAGTTAGCATAATGGCTATGTCACTGGACTCCCATGTAGTTGACCGTAGTTCAAGTCCCGGACCCAGGGGGCTTAAGCTCACACCAGGCGCGTGTGCTTGCATGCCCAAGATCCTGAGAGGAGAATGGAGGAGAAGGCATTGCGGTGTAGCCATCCCCCCGGGAGGTGATTTCTCGCTTTCTGTCTCTCTGTCTTTCTGGCCAACGCACGCACCCTATAGCAAAAAACTCTCAAAAGAAGAAAAGAAAAAATGTTGCTTTTGTGGCCCAATTGGCCCCTGACATCCATTAAAAAAAAAAAAAGCAGACGGGTGGATGAAGCAAAAGGCAACCCCGTTGGCTGCTGTCCTCAGACAACTGGATGTCCCATCCAGTCCAAGAGGGGAGCCAAAATCCAGCCACCCCATTCTTAGACCAAAACAGTGTGAATACTGCAAAGAGAATGGACACTGGAAAGGTGAATGCCCCAAGCAGAAGGCAAACCAAGGAAGAACAACCAGAAACCCACCAGGAGCCCCCACGATTTTTCACCCAGAGCCCCCAAGAGACCTCCTAGCCATAATGGAATCAGAATAGGACTGACCAGGCTCTATGATCCTAGGCCCTCAGGAGCTCCTAGTCAACCTCAAGGTAGGAGGCCAACCGATAACATTTATGGTGGATACTGGCACTGAACATTCAGTTGTAACCCAGCCTCTGGCTCCCCCAACAGGCCAAAAAGCTACTATCCTGGGAGCCACTGAAAACACCAGGACGCATTCCTTCCAAGTAAGAAGCTGCCAATTAGGGGGACATTTGGTTACCCACAAATTTTTATACCCGCCTAATTGCACAGTCTCATTGCTGGAAAGGGACCTATTGACTAAACTAAAATCAGCTTTGACTCATCAGGCTCAGCTGCTTTAACCATCAGTCTTGCCAAAGGTTGCAGGACTACCCACAGCATCAGAGGACCCTGAGACCTGGATGGTGAAAAACCATCCTGAGCAGCTGACCAAGATAACTTTCTAAAAGATGAAGACCATCATCAAGATTGCAGCCCTACTGCAGCCACTCCTGGGCTAGCTGCTCTACGCATGGCAGAAACAGAGTAACTCTACAGCTCTGCTTTGGTCACTTCGGATGCTGACCAATCTATGCATGGCAGAAGCTTGAGGACAGTAACAGATGACACCCCCACCATATCCTTACAAATTCATATTCCTATCCCCTACCATAGTGCTGACTGTGCTTCTCTCCATTGGTCTGGCAGCAGTGGCCCCAAGGGGCTGTAAGTACTGGAAGAGGCTTTTGCTAGCAATATTATACCTCCTAGTAGTAGGAACCTTGATAGGTCTAAGACGTCTGGGTTAACTAACTAGAGGCATTTTCACTGTAGTTCTGTTTCTAATATTGATTTTGCTTTAATGATACTTCTGACCCCGGTTCTTGCTCTTTTACTGAGGCTGACAGGCATCTACCCCCCTTGCCTCAAATGGTACAACCAAACCAGCCAGCAAGCCACTATCCAGCTGCGACCGGGTGCCTACCTACCAATAATAACCCATCTGCCCTGAATTTATGATCCCATAGTCATTCCAGGCCTCCTGAACCAGCTGCCATTCATGCACCAGGGGTGAGGCTACAAGTCCTGCCTTAACTTGGTCACCCTCCAAAAGTGCCAGGACAATGGAACAACATATTTTGTAGGTAAGAGCAGAGGGAGCCATGATTGTTATAATCACCCCCATCCCCCAATCCCTGCAGGGAAATGCGTCTGCTACGCAGGTCTCAAACAGGATAGGCTCCCAAATGGAGGAGGTATATGTCCTAGAGACTCAGGCTGCCATTCAGGATACAGTACAGAGGCTCATACTCCCTGAATTCAGTTGAGGTTACCTATACCTCAGAGGGACCTCCAGCTCAATCCAAGAGTAATTACACTCATTAATGAGACCCATGCTATTCTGTATCAGGCACAACCCCAGTTATTGTCCAGTTGTTGGCTTTGCATCCAAACAGCCCTTCCTCATATATATGCCACTCCGACCTACCCTACAAATGACACCCCACTTTCTAATCTGACTTCTATATAGGAGTGACCAGTCTCCCAGATTCACCTCTCCTCCAAGCCCCAGGGCTGTTTTACAAACCAAAGTTCCATTAAAGTACGTAATATGACTTGCCACAGCACATATCCAGAAAACAGTTCTGCAATTTGTTCCCAATACCTGGAGTTCTACCTCATAATGCGGACCCTATGCTTACCAGTGCCTTCCAGCAAACTGGTCCAGGACCTGTACCTGGGCAATTCTCACCCCGCAAGTGGACATTCTATGGGGAAATGAGACTGTTGATTTCCCCCTGCTAGTACATGCTAAGAGTTCAAAAGGCAATATAATTCACTCCCCTCTCAGTGGGGCTGAGGATTGCTGCTGGGGTTGGGGCCAGGATTGGAAGGACGGCATCATCTGCTGCTTACTACCAGCAGCTGTCCACTGCCCTGGCAGATAGATTCCAACAGATAGCGAATATTATTGAGACTCTTCAAGTACAGCTAGACTCCTTGACTGATGTGGTCTTACAGAACCAGAGAGGGTTGCAAGGTCTGGGGGAAGGGAAAAGAAACATGGCGGAAACATTCCCTCCAGCAGGAACTTTCCTGTAGTCCACACCTGGTCCGCCATCACCAACAAACTTTCCTGCCCTTCAGCATCTGGTGCGCCCGCCAAAGTTGAACAGAAACAGCGAACTTCATAGGCAAGACAAGGACCCATGGCGACCACCTATTGGACAACGGCCCTTTAAGAACGAGCAGCACCCACCCTGGGTGTGACTCCCTTGGCCTCTGGCAAGGGACCTTACCAGAGAGCGCAGAATAAATTATGCTTTTTTTAAATTAAACCCCAAAACCTGACTCTGTTATTCTCGCCTTTGCCGCCTCTGACTTCGCCACTGCTCCCAAATCAAATCTAACTGAGGTTAGATCTCCTGACTACAGAAAAGGGTCGGCTCTGTTTATCTCTAAGAGAGGAATGGTACTTCTACGCCAGCGAATCAGGTGTAGTCCAAAACAAGGCCAAGCATCTTAAAGATTTAGTCTTCAAACAGTGACAAGCAATAGCTGACTCCTGGACAGGTTAGAATGGGATCTAGAGGGAACCAGCAGTTAGCATAATGGCTATGTTGCTGGACTCCCACGTAGTCGACCACGGTTCGAGTTCCAAATCCGGTGGCTTAAAACTCACGCTGGGCACGTGTGCATGCATGCCCAAGATCCCGAGAGGAGAATGGAGGAGAAGAGATTGCAGCGTGACCATGCCCCCTGGGGGGTGATTTCTCACTTTCTGTCTCTATGTCTCTGTCTGTCTGGCTCCCTATAGCGAAAACCTCTCAAAAAAAAAAAAAAAAGAATGGGATCTGGACATGGGCCCCCTGACTACTGCCTCTCCTGGGGCCCTAGCCCTTATTCCTTTAGCACTGGCAGTGAAACCCTATGTCCCTAACCTGATTGATTCATAACCTCTGGCCTTGAAGCCATCAAGTATCAACTGTTTGTCTCTGGTTTAGCTCCCTCCTGTTAACTGACCCTCCTTGAGTATAGTTGAGGAGGCTCAAGAGGTGGGAATGATATGGAGAGACCCTAAATTAATGAATAACCCAGGACTGATAGCTGTGTGAGGTTTCTGCCCTCCTGAAAACTTACTGCCCCTCCCTGGAGTTATAAGGTAACCTGAAACCTTGAGTAGGTTAGATTTCCTGCTTTTCTGCTACTTCCATTTTAGGGCAGATTCTGAGCCCTTCCCCCATTTCTAACATCCCCAGACCTCTGCTCCCCTATTTCCCTATAAAAGACCATGTCCAACCTGAAGTCATGCAGGAGATTCAAAGTGTTAACTCCTCCTTATCTGCTGGTGTAATAAAAAGTTCTCTTTATCTCTCCAAATGCTGTTTTTTATTTCTCAGTGTCTGGTTTTCTGCAACATTGTTTCTTTCTGCCCTCATTTTTGCTAAGGCAATGCCTGTTTGGGGCCAAGCTTATGCTGTTACTACAGAAATGAACACCACCCAAGTGAAAACCAGAACTCACCAGCAACTCACCAAAGTGAAAAGTCATAGCATCTAATATATCCTTTAACTTTAAAATCACGCAAACTGGGGCCAGCTCAGCCTTGTCAGGAGGCTGACTTGATCCATGAGAAACACTTTGGGTTGCCTGTGTGTGGGTGCCTCAAATCCTGAGAGATGGAGAAGAGACTGGCATAACTACACCCCATGGGAGATGCTTTCTCTCTGGTGAGCACACATGCTGGCAAATTAAAAAACAAAATCATAAAAATAAAATCCAACCTGGGCCGAAAGGTGACATGGTAAGGTGCTGGATTCCCACGTGACTGACCAAGTACCAGACCTGGCAGCTTGCTTCCTCCCTGTCTTTCTCTGGTCAAATTAAAAACTAATGACAGGAGACAGAAACTGAACTTAAGCTGGTAAATATTGTTTTCATTGACTAAAAATGAAGAATTTTGTTTTCAGGGACTAATAATGAAGATTTTTCTGCTGAGGCTTCTCCCTCCAGATTCATTCCTAGGGGGTAGGGCTATCCCAGTTTCCTTCTCTCTCCATCTGTGTCTCCCTGTCTTTTAAATTTTTATTTTATTTTAAGGTAGAGTATTCTCTAGGCTCTCAAGACCCTCCTTTATTGTCCTCATTTGTACTTTTTCCCATCCCACTTAGGAAAAGCACAAACCCAGGCCCATCCTGAGATACTGAACTTGAGCTGTGAAATATTACTTTCATTGACTAAAAATGAAGATCTTCTGCTGAGACTTCTCCCTCCAAATTCATTTCTAGTGGGTAGGGCTACTGCTGTTTCCTTCTGTGTGTTTTTTTAAAAATTTATTTTATTATTATTTAAGGTAGAATATTCTCTAGGCTCTCAAGCCCCTCCTTTATTGTGCTAATTTGTGCCCTCCCCCATCCCACTTAAGAAAAGCACAAACCCAGGTCCACCCTGAGATGGATACTGAACTTGAACTGTGAACTATTGTGCACCACGTTTTCATTTTTTACTTTTTAAAGTGAAAAATCTAAAGTTTTTACTATATTTTTTCTTTCTTCTTTTTTATTTTATTTTTTTCTTCTTTCCTCTTCTCTAATTCTTTTCCTTTTTTATCTTTATGCCTTGGCTGCTCAGCCTCCACGCACTAAGTGTCTATACAGATCCAAGTGAACAGGATCCAAACATCTGACTATGGTTAGCGTCAGAATATTCCTCAATTCCCACTGAGTCTGAAGCACATAGAGTGAAAAATGGAATGTAAGAGAGATTGCAGATCACCTCCCCTTACAGAACGAGAGGGGTTAGATCTCCTGACTGCAGAAAAGGATGGACTGTTTATTTCTAAGAGAGGAATGTTGCTTCTATACCTCTTCACACTCAGATTAAATTTCAAGAATTAGATTACTAGAAATCACTGCATGGTCACAAGAAATATGGGAAAGCAAGAAAATACCTCTCCTCCAAGGGACAGAAACAATATAAATTTAGAGGATTTTTAACAATCTAAAGCATGAAAAAATACACTAGGAAAATTAAAAACTGCAGGGCCAGCACGTGGCGTGGTGGTTAAGGACACTGGACTCCCACATGGCCGACAGCAGTTTGAGTCCCGGACCTGGTGGCTGGCTTTCTCAAGTTTTCTCTCTCTCTCTAATTTCTCTTGCTCTGTCCCTCTCTGGTCAAATTTTTAAAATAATAAGTAAATAAATGAAGTTAAATTTAAAAAAAGGAATTTAGAATATTCATAGTGACAAAGCTAACAGAGATGGGAGAGAAGAGAGACAATGAATTGCAAAAGAGGCAGGAGAAGGGAACTGATGAGTTCCAGGAGTTGATGAAATTCTTGCAAGAGCTAGAAGAGGAAATACACACTATAAAAAAGAATCAAATGGACCTATTAGAGATGAAAGCTATAATACAAGAAGTCAAACCCTCCCTTGAAAGTATTAAAAGCAGACTAGATCACACAGAAAATATAATCTCAAATATAGAAGATAGAATCACTGGTCTAGAAAAATCCACCATGAAAACAGAAAATTGCCAAAAGAAAAAATGAGCATAATATATGAGAAATACTAGATACCATTAAACGTCCAAACATCTGGATAATTAGTATCCCAGAAGGCGAAGAGACTCATAAGGGCATCTATTCCACAACATCCTGTGAGAAAATTTTCCAAACCTAGAGAGTCATTCAAAGATCCAGTCCCAAGAAATACAAAGGACCCTAATTAGAATCAACTCATGAAGATCTTCTCCAAGACACATAGCCAGTTTGACCAAAACCACAAAGACAAGATACTAAGATTGGCAAGAGAGAAACGGCAAGTTACCTACAAAGGATATCTCTTTAGGCTAACAGCAGACCTCTATGAGAAACGTGAGCAAGGAAAGAATGGGAAAATATATTCCAAGTGTTAAGGGAAAAGCAATTTCAATCAAGAATACTGTACCCAGAAAGATTACCCTTCATATGGGAAGACAAGACAAGAATATTCTCAGATAAACAAAACCTGAAAGAACACCAGACCAGATCTCCAAGAAGGGAGTGCTATATCAGGAAAATTAAATTCAGACCCACAGAAATAAGAGTTCAAAAACTAAGAAAATAGCCACCTTAATCACAGGAACAAGTCTGTAGCTGAATATTATATCCCAGAATTGAATCAAGAAGATTGAACCACAACAAGATGAAGTACATGAGACTGAACTGGTGAAATATAATTTTATGACTTTTGACTAAAACATTGCTGATTTTCTTCTAGGCTTTGTTTTCCAGTTTTAAGGATTTTTTTGTCCTGTCTTCAGTTGCCAATAGGTTCATGAACCTACTATTTGGACAGAATCCTAACCTGTTTCCTGGCTTTAGGTTTTAAACAAAGTTTCTTAGCATTTCTTTGATTTATTAAAGCTAAAACTGCTTTCTTGAAATTAAAAAAAATATTAAAAATACGTATTTTATGACCGTAGTCAGCTATATGCATCAGCTAGGTGCCACTTTATAGCATATTCATTCTACTCAGCTTCATGACTAAAGTCCGACATGTATTCACAGATACGTATATATCAGCTGAACTTGCTATTGAAAGATTATTTAAGAAATTTTGTGAGTCAATAAAATGTTGGGGAAAAAGGAATGAAAAACAACTGTAGAGACCAGAGTTAGTGTGGGAGGGGGGTGGAAAATGGCAGAGGATGAGAAACAGGGGGAAAAGAAAAAAAAAAAATATATATATATATATATGAAAGTAGAAATGGAAAATTATCGACGATAACATGTATGATTAAGCCACTATGCAGTATATTCTGGATGGGAAATCATATTTTGTATGCTGTGATGATGATGCTCAGTGAATTAATGTAAATTAATTAAAAATAAAAATAAAAAATGTAAAAAATAATGACAAATGGAAATAAATAAATCTTTAAAAAAATAAAACCCAATCAATTTGACTTTCTGGAACCCTGGATCACAGCATTTTCTCCCCAAGTTTTAAAAAATTTGCCAGAGGGCATGTGCACTCACCAGAGACAAACACCTCCATGGGGAATGGTCACACTGCAATTCCTTCTCCCCCATTTCTCCCTCTTTTTGGGATTTTAGGTGCACACACATATGCATACACCCCAAACATGTTTTTCAAGCCTCTAGGTCCAGAACTCAGGACATGCAATTGGTCATACAGGGTGCAGTCACCTTTACCTCACCATCAGCTGGCCCTCTCCACAATTTTGACTCATTCAAATCCAAAGCTCCTGAACTATGTGCGAAATATTAGGGGGCTTTGGAAGATTCAATAAGTAGGGTCCCTACTGTTTAGAATAGTGGTTTTCAACTAGGGGTGATTATTTTCCCCCTCAGGGAACATGTCACAATATCAGGAGACCTTTCTGTCATGAAAGCACAGAGAAAATAGGATTCTACTGACATCTAGTGGGTAGAGGCCTGAAATGCTGCTAAATATCCTGCAATGCATAAGGCAGCCGTCACAATTAAGATTCTTCCAGACAGAAATATCAGTAATACCAAGATTAAAAAAATCCTAATTTAGAATATTACTCATTGTAAATGAATTGCAGATAAAACAAACACATAAGCAGATAGAAGTCATTCATCATCTCTATTAAAGAACGAATTCAGAGACAGTTTATCTGCAGTCAAGTGGACTTCCTATTACTGCATGCCAGAAATAGACTCATCCATGTAGCCATAGAATGTTTGCCTCACCAAGTGAAATCAGGTTCCTATAAAACTCAGTATGTCAGTGCTAAGAACCATGTGCTCACTACAGGTTATGAACTACTAGGAGGAAAACTGAATTTTGTTTTTAAATGCAAAATCAAACAGGGAGCTGAATATGACCACTAGCTCCCTTGGGATACAGAGTAAAGGTGTGGAAAGAAGCCTTAGCTTCCCTCAAAAGGGAATGAAATAGGACAGAAAAAGCATCCCACCGCCACCCCCCACCCCAACCTTACAAAGACAGAAGCAGCAGTTACAAAGCAATCAGCTTCTACTGGTCCCTGGGAACCGAATGTTAAATCTTTCAGAAGTCTGCAAGCAAGTTGTTAAACTCCTAGTAACTTTAACTTGAAATCAGGCATAGCAGTCAATGAAAATTTTAAAAAATACTACAAATTGGTGCTTTTTTTGAAAATAATGTTGGATCTTTTTTCCATGTGGAAACAAATTCCAGATGGATTCAAGATTTAAATGAAACAAAGAAAACATAAAAGTACCTAGAAAAATATAATCAAAGGTTTTTCTATTCTAAAGACAAAAACCATAAAGGTCCAGATCAACATTTAATTATATAAAAATGCATTATTTATGTAAAAACTTATCAAAAATACAGACTATAAATGAGCTATTTTCTGCAAAATATACAATTAAAGGTTGTATATTTATATATATTGTATATTTTGAGGGGCCAGGAGTTGGCGTGGTGAAGGCACTGGACTCCCACATGGCCCAGCACAGCTCAAGCCCCAGACCTGTTGACCTGACAAGTGCAAGCATGCCCAAAATCCTGAGAGAGTGGAAAAGAGCCATACCCCTGGGGCGGAGAGAGATTTCTCACTTTTCCTCTCTCTGGTAACACACACACCTATGGCCAAAAAAAAAAAAAAAAAAACAGAGAGAGAGAGAGAGTAATCTGTCAAGAATTCTTACAAATTACTGGGCCAGCAGATGGCATGGTGGTATAGGGACTGGATTTCATGTGGCTGACTCTATAGTTCAAGTCTCAGACCCAGCAACTTGAAAAAATACCAGGTACATATGCATGTGTACCCAAAACCCAGAAAGGAGAGTGGAAAAGAGATTGCAGCATGGCCATTCCACCTGGGGAGTGATTTCTCACTTTCCCTCTATGTATCTCTCTCCAAGGAGCATATACACCCTATGACGAAAAGGAAAAAAAATATTAAAGAGAATTATTACAAATTACTAAGAAACATTTCAGTGGCGAAACTTTCTACAAGCAATTAAAATACAAGTAAATTGAAAATCAATAAAGAAAATTTAAAAACCATCTGGTTTTGCCTGTCACAGAATGAAACAAGAGAGAAGATAGAACAGAGCTTATGGTGGTAAGGCTATAGTTTTATTAAAAAACTGCTGGTTGGTACAAACTTTTTGTTAGCAACGTAATATATATCCTTTAATCTTACACATTTATGAATTTATTCTAGAAAAAATAAAAACACAAACATTTATACTACTGTGGCCAATAAGAATACTCTAAATTGGGACCAGCAGATGTCATAAGGGTTACGTTGCTAGACTCCCATGTAGTCAACCACAGTTCGAGTCCTGGACCCAGCAGTCTGAAACTCACACTGGTGTGTGTGCTCATACATGCCCCAAATCCCAAGACAATGGAGAAGGATTGGCCATCTCCCCAGGGGGCGATTTCTCACTTTCTGTCTCTCTGTCTCTCCAGCAAGTATATGTGCCCTATAGCAAAAATCTCTTTGAAAAAACATACAACCATAAAAATGCTAAATTTACAGTAATTCCATTTAATGAAATACTATGAATACATTAATTTTGAAATATTTTACATGTAAAGATATTCACCATCTAAACTTTAAAAAAGATTTAAATGGGGATCAGCAGATGGTGTAATGATTACATCTCTAGCCTCCCACCTGGTCGACTATGGTCTATGGTTCAAGTCCTGGACCCAGCAGTTTCAAACTCACACGAGACATATATGCATGCGTGCCTAAAATCCTGAGAGATGACTGGAGAAAGGACTGCACCATGGCCATCCCCCAGGGGGTGATTTCTCACTTTCTGTGTCTTTGTCTCTCTGGTGAGTGTATGTACTCTATAGCAAAAATTGCTCTTAAAAAAAAATAAAAGACTTAAAAGGAGGCTAAAAACAATATATCCAGGATATATAAACAAGTTTCTGTACAAATAAAATATCACAGAGAGTATAGTGAGTTTAGGAGGATAGATAGCAAAGTATGATCAATGTTTTTCCTTTCAGATCAGCCCATGGCGTGGTGGTGGAGGTGGCTGGATCCCATGTGGGCCAGTCTACGGCTGAGTCTTAGACCTGGGAGCTTGAGAAACATGCCCAGGTGCATGTGCATGCATGCCTGAAATCCCAATAGGACAGAGATGGAAAAGAGATTGCAGTGTGGCCATTCTCCACGGGGGATGCTTCCTCCCTCTCTCCAGCACACACCCTCTAGCAAAATTAATTTTTTTTTTCCTGGGACCAGAAGTTAGCGTAATGGCTATGTCGCTGGACTTCCATGCAGTCGACTGCAGTTGGAGCCCCAGACATGATGGCTTAAACTCACGCTGGGCGCATTTGCGTGTGTGCCCAAGATTCCAAGAGGAGAATGGAGGAGAAGTGAGTACAGTGTGGCCATCCCCCCGGGGGGGTGATTTCTCGCTTTCTGTCTCTCTGTCTCTGTCTTTCTGGCAAGCACACGCACCCTATAGCAAAAAACCTCTCAAAAGAAAAATTTTTTTCTTCTTTTTGCTTGCCTGAATTTCTACAATGTGAATATATTATCTATCCATTTTAATAAGAGCAGTTAATAGAACTTGAATTCGGTAGAAAAATTCTCATTATAAAACATCAGTGCCTTAATTAAATTTTCTTTTTAATCATTTATTTTATTTATTATTATTATTACTTAATTTGCTATAGGGCACATGTGCTTACCAGAGACAGAGAGAAAAAGAGAAAGAAAGTGAAAAAGCAAGTCATCAGGTCTGGTACTTGAATCACCGTCAGCCTTGTGGTAGTCCAGCGTCTTAATCACACCACCTGCCTTAAGTGAATTTTCTAAGTAATCATTTCAGATTTTTTAAATACACCTGCTCAAAATCAAAGTTGGTCATTTTGTTTAGTTTGAGGCACAAATGGTCATGTAAGTGAGAAAGTAAACAGGCATAACATGACAGGAAAGCAAGTAGCAAAAAATAACTCTGATCTTTGTCTACTGGTTATTGCAGTAAAGAAAATAAAATGATGGTTAACAAATAACATCTTTATTTTAGCCTTCAAAAAAACAAACTTTACTTCTTTTTCCAAAATAATCAAGATTAACTTACAAAAATGGGCATACATCTTCAAAGCATTTCCCTTTAATGGGAAACAGCTTTACAGGACCTAACATTAAAAGGTTAAAAAAAATTTATATTTTGTTGCCACTGTAAGACAAAACAGAATCTAGCATAAGTCTAGGATATCCATTCATACTTCAGGTCCTTCTCCTCCAGGAACCAGCTGCACAAGAGGAAAAAAGGCTTATTAATAACACCTCGATTACATCACCTAAAATCCCCTAGTAATGCTCTTCAGTGACCAAAGCTACTGTGCTTCTCTCTTACTCTTTCACATTCCCATTTTCTTCAGATCATCAATATTTGTTTGTAATTCTCAATATATCCAATTAATACTTAGTATCTCAACAATGATTACTAACAAAATATAGTATTAAAAAGCAGGTGACATTGCTCTTTAGGTGCTAAGATCTCACATGGACAACTCCAAGTTTGACTCACAGACCAAGTGACTTGAAAAACACGCCAGGGACATGCGTGCCCCAAATCCCACAAAAATGAAGAGAAGGAATAGTGATGTGGCCATCTCCCCTTGGGGGATGATTTCTCACTTTCCCTCTCTCTCCCCTTCTCTCTCTGGCTCTCTCTGGTGAGCACCCAAGCGAACTTATCATTAAGCCTCTTTGCCTTTCCAATAGCTCAGCTCTATAGGCCTTACACCACCAAGAATTCTGGTCCCTTCTTTTTTTTTTTTTTATTTAATTTTGTTAATAGTTTTTAATTTCACCAGAGAGAGAAAGGAAAAGTGAGAAAGCAAGCTGCCGGGTCTGGAACTCCTGGAACTTGAATGGAGGCTGGCTGGCCATGTGGGAGTCTGGTACCTTAACCCAACACTCCACCTACAGGCCACAATTCTGTTCCCTTCTTAAGCACCACTGGGCCATGTGCATTTAATCAAGCAAGAAACATTTTAAGTTAGTTCTGTAATCATTGACCCACAAAAATAGGCTACTATCTAAATGAAATAGCTTTAATTAACATATCTTACCATTGTTATATTATTTCCATTTAGCAAAATCTGATCTAATTTAGTAATCCTTCTTCCTTCTGGTGTGATTTCACTAAATGAATAGATTAAATAGAGTCAGGAAAAACAGTAATCAAAGTCAACATTTTTTAAATAATTTCCCTACTTAAAAATGTTATTCTTATGTACAAATGAATGTGAGGTCAAGCAATTATACTGACAATTTTCAGAAACAAAGATTATCCACTGGGTAATGTATACTCTAGAATCCATGTCTACTAGATTGATCCTCAGAAAAAGAAGTTGAAATTTGTCAAACATGAAACAAAATGGTTTGCAGCCTTTGTCTTTTTTTAAGCATCTATTACTCCTGATTCTTATCCAAAAAAAACTAATCAATTCCAAAGTTTTTTCTAAGAGAGAGAATGTGAGAGGAGGAGATTTTAGAGATAGAGATAGATATTTATGACAGGGTCTTGCCATATTGCAATCCTCCTGCTCCTGCCTCCCCATTAGTTATGACCACAGGTATGCCCAACTGTACTTGGTGCTCAGGTTGACCCACAAACTGAACCCAGGCCTCCCATGCAGCTTCCAGCCTCCTAAGCAGTGGTGCTACATATGCACCAGTGGCTAGGCAAATCTTTACTGTACCTGAGCCATCATTTACATTTTAAGTTACATAGTTTAATGCTTTTATTATCAGCTCCTTGATTTGGCCTGAGCCCTAAAATTCATAGCTGCTTTTAGTATCTTTTATCTTAAAAGTTTTGTCTCCACTAATTTCCTACCAATTTAGTAATAATTACACTATGATAATAACCACTAATATAATTTTACAAGTGTCAGCAGATAAAATTTCTGTCTTTAAGATAGGGAACCAGCAGTTACCATAATGGCTATGTCGCTGGACTCCCACGTAGTCGACCACGGTTTGCGTCCCAGACCCGGTGGCTTAAACCTCAACCTGGGGCAGGGGGCACACCTCACGCTGGGCACGTGTGCATACATGCCCAAGATACCGAGAGGAGAATGGAGGAGAAGGGATTGCGGCGTGACGATTCCCCATGGGGGGTGATTTCTCCCTTTCTGTCTCTGTCTCTCTCTGTCTGTCTGGCGAGCACACACGCCCTATAGCAAAAACCTCTCCAAAAAAAAAAAAGATAATACCAACAGGTAATGTTGTCACATAAATTATTGATTCAACAGTATTAGAACTGCCTTTAACTAAAATTAACTCCCCAAAATTGGTTTAATTTTTAACAATACTCACAATTCAGTAACATCTTCCAGTACCATATCTGAAATTTGGTGTTAAGAAAATAAATATACCTAGTTGAATTTACCCTGGCTTCTGCCTTTGCTCAGTCTTAATTACAATGTTTAATACAATGCCAAATTCAAAATACTTTTTGTCAGTTTTACCTTCAAGTACACACACATCTTAAAATATTAATACAATTAAATATTAACACAGTTAAATAAATATTAACACAATTAACACAATTAAAATATTAACAATTAACAGTTCCCTAAGAATAAATTTATTTTTATTATAATAATCACTGATTGCCTATAGTTATGTGATTAAATATGTAAGAAAAGTCTATGCCACCACCAACTTTCAAAAGGATACTGACAAAGTCATCAAATCCTAGAAGTGTACCAACAATTTCCTTATCACTTTTCATCACAATGTGAATTCTTGATCCTATACATTTGTCCACAAGCTCTGTGAAGGAAAAGAGATTTTTACCCATTCATTATTTCAACAAATATTTGAGTGCCTACTGGCAATCCTTACTTGCATATGATGAAGGATAAACCAGGGAAAATACTCATTCAACAAAATTAGGTCTTTTAACAAAAATCTCTGTTCAATAATTTTACAGAAAGAGTTTTCCTTGGCCCCCACTTACCTCTTTGTAGCAATTTGTTGTAATTGTGGTTTTATACTTGTCTTATCCATATATGAACAGACGCGGACCCCCCAGACCCTAAGCTCCATGAGCGCGGAGACCCTGGTTATTTTTGCCCATCACTATATTCCCAATGGACAGTGTGTGGCATATCCTAGGCATTCCAAGAGTCTGTCAAACAAACGAATGAAAACTTTTCAATCACATCCACTAAGTTAATCTATTTAGCTAAATCTTTCCTGTTACTTCCTCCCTTTAGCCAGCTTAGCATTATTCGGCATGACATTTACTTTTTACTTGTCCAGTATTCCCTCTTCCATTGGCTTGTGTACTATTTGAAGGAAATGGCTGAGATTTAAGTTTATTGTTGAATAGTGTCCAAGTACGGTGTCTGGCACTTAGGTGCTCAATAGTGCTAGTTGGATGACTGAAATGACAAACAGAACTAGTTTCCACGTTCTCTTCTAAGGATCGTTCCAGGCCGCGGTGTTCTCTCAATAACCAACCAGACTTACAAGAGGATGTATCTAATCTAGGGTTGAGAAGTGGGGCTACTACTCATGGCACTGTAGAGCTAGTTCACAACAAAGAAGGCCGACGATGAATTTATTAAGTGTAGAGTTTTCCGCTGAGGGTTTGGTTTAGAGGGTCAAAAGCCGCAGCCTTGGGGAATCCCACGATGTTAAAATGCAGAGGCGGCCTGGCGCCGCACACTTGGGAGCCAAAAAACGAGCCGCGGAGGGGGAAAGTACTAGTCCCACACATTCCTTCACACTCAGCCAGGGCTGCCTAGGCCGCACCCCTCGGGTCCCCAACCCTGAACTTGGCTCCCGCACCAGATTCTCACTCGACCCAGATTACCTAACGGCAGCAGCTGCGACGGGTTGGTAGTAGCGTTAGCCGCCATGGCTACGCCGGAAGTGGCCTGAAAACATCGACGCCGGGAAGGCGACTTTGAAAGAGCGCGCTTCCGCCCCCACCCCCACTCCCGCAGCCTGGGCAGGCTCGACCAATCTGAGACAGAGTGTGCGATGGGGCCAGTCCATGTAAATCGTGCCCACTGGCTTCCCTCGCCTCCGCAGTAAGATCCGGTGAAATCTTTCCTTCGGTGATCGTTTTCAGTCTCGACACTTAACTCTGCCCTCTAAATTAAAGATATGTTGGCAAAGGGAATAAATTCTTTCTCTGTCTTATTTTTCTCTAGGAAGTTGCATTTTGTTTTAAACCAGGATCTTTTTTCAAACGAGTATAAATCACTTCGTACTTCCTTACCACCAAGTCAAAAGACGCACTCCTGGGACCAGCATGTGACGGTGGTTAAGGGCGCTGTGGTTCGAATCCAGGACCTGGCAGCTTGCTTTCTCACTCTCACTCTCTGGTCAAGTTAAAAACAAATAAATAAAGTCAAATAAGATAATTATTTTCTTTTCTTTTCCTTATTTGGATAGGTTTTTGCTGTAGGGCAAGTGCGCCCACCAGAAAGAGACAGAGACAAAAAGCGAGAAATCGCCGCCCCTACCCCCACTCCCCGGGATAGTCAATCCCTTCTCCACTCTCCTCTCAGGATCTTGGGCACGCACGCACACGCGCCAGGTGTGAGTTTAAGCCACCAGGTCCGGGACTCGAACCGTGTTCAACTACCTGGGAGTCCAGCAACGTAGCCATTACACCATCTGCAGGTCCCATCATTTTTTTTTAACTTTTCTATACTGAATTTCAAAAATATATATTTTAAATGCTACTACTTGATGAGACTCAACATTTCTTCCCTTGTTGTATCTAAGAGTCCAACTTATTTTAGGATTTTTAATTCATTATGTCTTCTACAAACAGTTGTCTAGCACGCAACCACCAGATGTCACTCTATATGTAAATGACATCACGCTTCAAAAGAAATCTTTTGCACTTGTGTTTTTGCTTTTTAAGTTTCTTTCTTTCTTGAGAGTGAGGGGGGTTATTCCAGTAGGGTCTCCACAAAGAAATCCACCCCCAGTCTCACCCAGCTCAGCCAACCAGCATGCCCAAACCCAGAACCTTTACCATGTAGGTCCAGTTGCACTACTTCATGCCACTACCCAGCTCTTGCACTTCTGTTTTGAAAAAAGAAAGAAAGAAAGAAAGAAAGAAAGAAAGAAAGAAAGAAAGAAAGAAAGAAAGAAAGAAAATAGATTCTCTGCCTTACTATATTGTATATTTGTATCTTAGGAGTTTAAAGTTAAACAGTTTAGGGCCAGGAGGTGGCATAGAGATTAAGGCAATGGATTCCACATGCCCAGCTGCATAGTTCAAGTCCTGCGCTGGTGACTTGAAAATCATGCCCACTTCATATGCTTGTGTGCTTAGATTCCTCAGATGAGAATGCAGCGGAGGGACTGTAGTGTCCCCCAGGGGGTGATTTCTCTTTCTCTCTCTCTCTCTCTTGTGTTTCCCAAGGGGTGATTTCTCTATCTCTATTTCTATCTCTGAAGTCATATGCCCTATAGCAAGCATACAAAAAAGTTAAGCAGTCTAAACATGTGAGGCCACGGAGAATATCATATTTTCATAAAACAAATGACTGTTAGGCACCCATTGTTCTTTTACTGAACAAATATATATTAGTTACCTACTATTTCACTAGCAGTTTGATAAATATAAAACAGTATACAGAACAGAAGGGGTCTTCTACACTTGCAGGGGCTTAAAGGTGAATAGGAGAGGGGCAAGTGAATGGTGTAGTGGTTTAGTCGCTGGATTCTCATATGGTTGACTGTATTTCAAGTTCTGGACCGGGTGGTTTCAAAATCATGCCAGGTGTATGTACATGCATATCCAGATCCCTGGAGGAGAATGGAGGAGAAGGGATTGAGTTATGCCCACCCCTCCAGGGGGTGTGTGGTTTCTCACTTCCCCTCTCATGGTATCTGTCTCTCTCTCCAGTGAGCATACACACCCTACGGCAAAAATCTCTGAAAAAAAAAAAAAGATAAGTGGGAAAGACAAGTAACAAAAAGTACAAAGCACCATGACATTTAACACACAAAGAAAAAGATCTCTTTTAGGGGCCAGCAGGTAGCATAGTGGTTAAGGTGCTAGACTCCCATACAGCCAACAGCTGTTCAATTCTCAGACCCAGAGACTTGAAACACACTGGGCACGTGTGTATGTGTGCCCAGAATCCCAAGAGAATGGAAGAGAAGGGATCGTGGCATGGCCATCCCTCCCGCCCCCCGGCCGCCCCTCTCTGCTCTGTCTTTCCAGTGAGTACACGTACCCTATAGCAAAAAATCTCTTTAAAAAACAAAAAAACAGACAAAGAAAAATCATCTCTTTTAGCTTCAAGGATCCTAGAGAATACAACCATCTTCTTTTTTTGGATGGGGGGAGGTTTTTGTAGGATGCGTGCTCTCGCCAGACAGAGAGAGACAAAAAGCGAGAAATCACCCCCTGGAGGGGATGGCCATGCCGCAATCCCTTCTTCTCCATTCTCCTCTCGAGATCTTGGGCACGCACGCACACGTGCCTGGTGTGAGTTTTAAGCCACTGGGTCCGGGACGCAAACCGCAGTCGACGACATGGGAGTCCAGCGACATAGCAATTACATTAACTGCTGGTCCCGAGAATACAACCATCTTCTAAATTTCAAGCCAGTTCTGACTTTTTTTTTCATTCCCCCAAAATTGAGCACCTACTATGTGCTAGGACACTAATAATTTTTTACAATCATCCTTTGAGGCAAGTTTTTAATTTGTTTGCTTGTTCGTTTTTGTCTGTTTGTTTTACAGGATGGCTTTGGCAGTGTCCAGGTTCTTGCTATTTAGGACAAAGAATTGAACAAAACATGCCGGTAATGAAAGAAAAGAGTAGTTTATTAAGTAAAAGCAAAAGTACACTCCCAAGAGGTACAGTCTAAGGGCTCTGGTAGTTACTTTCCATGGGGTTTATCATTTCTTAACCAGTGTTGTGTTTGAACGTTGACCAGGCTCACTGATTGTTCTCATCTCATTGACTCTATCAAATGTGGCTGGGTCCACTAACTCATCTCATTGGCTACATCAAATGTGGCTTAACCAACTAGACATCCCCCACTGAAAATCTCTTGCCTGCATTACCTTGGGCTGGGAATTTTCTGCCCTTATTTGTTCTTCTGTCTAGCCACAGAGGCAGACACTCCAGCCCCCTTACCTGCTTCCATTTTTTAGCTTTCTTCCTGCCTCAGTTTCATGATTAAGTTCTCTATACTTAGACAAATCAAACAATTTGTCCACTAGTCACATAAATAGCTTGGGAAGCTTCACAAAGAAACTGGCAGAAGTCCAATCTTGGAGGACAAATAAGAGTTGACTAGTCAGAGGGCCGACCTATGGCCTCTTAGTTAAGGAAGCCAGATTCTACAGGGCCAACAGCAGTTTAAATTCCTGCTCTGGAAGCTTGAAAAACATGCCAGATAGAGATGAGAGGCTATAGGCACTGGGGGAGGGTGGCAGCTTCTAGATGCCCAGCCTACAGCATCACTGAAGCACGAGTCAAGTGTTCCAGAGCTTTGTGTCCGTATCCCTGTTCACCACCTGAACTCGTGGCAGACTGGAGATAGTTAATGATGAAACTAAAGATGTTCCCCTATTTGATGCTGAAGAAGAGACAACTAATAGACCAAAAAAATCCAAAATCAGATATCGAGGGGCATCATTTTTCCATTTATACTTTTTTAAAAAATTATTTTTTATTTAACTTGATTTATTTATTTATTTTAATTTGACCAGAGAGGGACAGAGTGAGAGAGACAGAAAAAGGCAAAGTGAAAAAGCAAGCCGCCAGGTCTGGGATTCAAACTACGGTCAGCCATGTGGTAATCCAGCGTCCTTAACCACCATGCCACCTGCCAGCCCTGATTTTTCCATTTATTCTTTTGAGTCAGTGCAATCAGTCTATTTTCTCTGTGAATTGCTCAGCAGGAGTTTTATTACCTATATGGTGATGATTATCTTGTTATTGTCATGTGGCTTTTGGGTAGTGAAGAATGTCATAGGTAGACTAATGGTTGGGCTACAATGGTGGAATCATATTGATGAAGATAGAAGGAGTCATTGGGTGTTTGAGTTCAGGAAGACATCCTCTCAAGAGAATAAAACTTTTTCAGAGGCTGAATCAAGAATCTTTTGGTTAGGACTTATTGCCTCTCCAGTGCTGTCAGTGTTTTTTGTCTTTAGTGCTCTTTTCTCCTTCAGAGTAAAGTGGTTGTTGGTGGTTATCATGAGTGTGGTGCTACAGGGTGTAAAGTAGGTAGCAGGAAGAATTTAACCGGTATGTTTACCTCCTATCTTGGAAAGCAGTTTTTAAGACAAAACACTGGAGATGATTAGAGAATTCCTAAATAGACAAAAAAATAAAGCTTATATGTATGTTTTATTACATTGGGAAACAACCTATGAGATTCTTGACTCTGAATCTTTTAGAGCTCAGTCCATGTTGCAAAGAGGAGTGTTGGATTTTTCTGCTTAAAAACTTTATTTACAAAGAGGAAAAGTTATTAAGTTTTTTTAAATTTCCTTTCTAGCAGGTGGAACTAGAGAGTATGGTGTCAGTAGAAACATTTTCATGATTTGTTTTATGGTGTACATATGTCTGCACATAGTCAGGTGATACCAATTTATGCCAAATTAATTAAAGTGTGTGTATTCACTAGAGACCCTTACATTTTGATCCACAGAACATAGGAGGATTTCATAGTTTATCTCAAAGCTCTGTGTTTAAATATTATTTCTTGTAAATTAATTTTAGAAGTTTTGCTTCCATGATAAGAGTGAGCACTTCACGTTATGTATAGACTGGAAGTAACTGTTATTTTAAAATATGGACTTCATGGTGAAATTTCTTTTCTTATATATAAGCAGGCAAGTGAAAAACCACATTTGGGCCTGTGGTGTTAACTAGTTTCTAAAATTTTGTTTATTTTTATTTGTAACAAGTAATTTACTCAAGGCCCAATTAATATATAAATAAAATCAATAGTTATATTTATGGGATATCCAGAGATTGCTTCTCTTCTATTTATTTTATGGAAAGGATAGTTATATTTTACTATGAAACTTCTTGGAAGCTCTTCAGTGATTGTTGGACTAATAAAAATCTATCTTTTTCCACTATACTATTCTTATGTCATAATGAAATAATAATTTAAATACTTGGCATAATAAATGCCTAACACATTTTATGACTGTATTTTCTTTTTCTTGCTATAATGGGGATATTTTAAATCATAATTTGTATCAATGAAATTTCTTAAACAAAAGCAATATGTATAACTGTAAACTAATCCAATCTACAAACTGTTGAAGGTGTCTGTTAATTCCATTGTAAGTACTGCAAACTTTGTTGAGTCTTTTTTTTTTTTTTATTTAAAAATCTTTATTTATTTTAATTTGACCAGAGAGGGACAGAGTGTGTGTGTGTGTGTGTGTGTGTGTGTGTGTGTGAGAGAGAGAGAGCAAGTGAGCAAGAGAGGGAAAGTTTAATTTGTCCAGAGAGAGCGAGAGAAAGTGAGAAAGCAAGCCACCAGGTCTGGAACTTGAACCATGGTCATCCATGTGGGAGTCCAGCAGCCTTAACCACCACACCACCTGCCGGCCCCTGTTGGAGTCTTTTAATCAGCAGATTATGCTGTTTGCAAAAATTTTGAAAAATTTCTTTATCCCAAGAGCATTCTTATTTCAGATTTAACTCATGATTAGCCTTTTCTTTTTCACAAAATTATCATTCTTAAGTTTAGCGTGTTCAGGGCCAGCAGGTGGCATGGTGATTGAAGCACTGGACTTCCACATAACTGACCATGGTTGGAGTCCTGGACCTGGTGGCTTGCTTTCTCACTTTCTCTCTCTGTCTCTCACTGGTGAGCATGCATGCCCTATGGCAAATTTTAAATAATGATAATAAATAAAATGATATAAATAATTCTTTTTTTAGAGGTTTTTGTTATAGGGCGCTTGCGCTTGCCAGACAGACAGAGAGAGACAGAGAGACAGAAAGTGAGAAATCACCCCCCAGGGGGGATGGCCACGCCGTCATCCCTCCTCCTCCATTCTCCTCTCAGAATCTTGGGCACGCACGCACACATGCCCGGCGTGAGTTTTAAGCCACCGGGTCCGGGACATGAACCGCGGTCGACCACATAGGAGTCCAGCGACATAGCCATTATGCTAACTGTTGGCCCCTATAAATAATTCTTAAAACAACAACAAAATAAAAAATTTTAGCATGCTCTCTGATGAAAATAGAAAATTCAAGTTATCCAGTCATTATTAAATGCATATCTTCCTTTTTGACTAGATTATATATTACAATATGTAATATTATTTTTAAATCAGCAGATTATGTTGTGAATGTATTTGTAAATTGTGAAAAAAAAATTTAAGAATTTTTCATTCAATTGAACAAGTATCTATTGGATTGACAGCTTTAAGGGTATATACACACACACACATATAAAGTTTTATATTTGTATAAAAGTCTACTGCTTACAAAACAACCAAAAAGTGCCAGACAGGTAATGCATGCATGCCTCAAATCCCAACAGGATGGAAAAATGGAGGGCAAAGGATTGTAGTATTACCATACAATATCAGGGGGTGTTTTCTTCTTTCTCTAGAAAGCACATGTACCATACTTTTTAAATTTTTTTTAAGAGAGAGTTTTGCTATAGGGCACATGTACTCACCAGACAGAGAGATAGAAAGCCTTGGGTGATAAAAGGAAGACACTTTCATGACTCCTGAGAACTAGTGATTTCAAGGGAAAAAAGAGAAATGAAGATTTTCTACTGATAATTCAGCCTCCAGCCCACAAACTTGAGTGGGATCAAAATGGAACGGCAAAGAGATTATTCCAGATCACCTCTTTCCGCATGCTCCTAAATGTTAGCTTGAACTTCAAGTTTAAGAAGAAACATACCATCCATCAGATGACTGGAAATCACCACAGGGCCACAAGAAATATGGGAAAGCAAGAAAATAGCTCTCCTCCAAGGGAAAAGAATAGCTCCTCTTCATCCACAGACAGTTCAATGGAAATCAAGGAAATGTCTGATAAAGAATTTAGAATATTCATAATGGCGAAGCTAACAGAGATGGAAGAGAAGAGAGACAATGACCTGCAGAAGAGAAAGGAGAAAGGAGATAATGAGTTCCAGGAGATGAGGAAATTCTTGCAAGATCTAAAAGAGGAATTACACACTTTAAAAAGGAATCAAATGGACCTGTTAGAGATGAAGGCTATAATACAGGAAGTCAAAATCTTCCTTGAAAGTATTAAAAGCAGATTCGATCATGCAGAAAATAGGATCTCAGATGTAGAAGAGAAAATTGCTGGCCTAGAAAAATCCACCACTAAGACTGAGAAAATGGCCCCCCAAAATGAGGATAATATACAAGAAACACTAGATATGATCAAACATCCAGACATCTGGATAATTGGTATCCCAGAAGGTAAAGAGACTCATAAATGCATCGATAATCTATTCCATGAAATCCTGGAAGAAAACTTTTCAAACCTAGAGAGGCACTCAAAGATCCAGTCCCCAAAAATACAAAGGACTCCAAGTAGAATCAACCCAAGAAGATCTTCTCCAAGACACATTATAGCCAGATTGACTACATCACTGGACTCCCTTATAATCGACTGCAGTTTGAGTTCCAGATCTGGTGGTGTCAACGAATGGGAAAGTGTCGAGCTGCGTTGTGAACCAAACTTCTTTGGGTCCAGATCACTAAAATGAGAGATCTGTCCCTAGGCGCAAAATAAAACCACAATCATAAATGAAGTAGGTAGAAAAGAAGATTTAATAGGAAAGAAAGGAAGTATACCCAAAAGGCTCTTGGGCGGGCAGATTGCCAGGTGGCAATTGTGTTTGGTACTGTTAATCGTTATTCTTATTACTTAGAGGTCATGAATACTCGTTGGTGGGAGGTCTATTACACTACCTATGTCCTTCATTTGAATTCAAATCTGCAATTTTCTCTTGCACTTGCTTACTTTTCTCACAGGTAAAGAATGAGAAATTTGATTACCTAATTGCACAATGTGAGCCAGATTGTTTTAATTAGACTACCTAATTAGTTTATTGCCCTAGTGGGAATTAGGGCGTTGACCTAGTGGGAATTAGGGTGTTGACCAAAATGCCCCTTTGCTTTTCTCTTAGGGATGCCCGCTCATGACTAACTAAATGCCTACCACAATAGCTTGAAATTCACACTGGGCACACGTGTATCCATACCTAAGAGCCCAAGAGGAGAATGAAAGATTGGATTGCAGTGGGGCCACTCCCACAAGGGGTGAATACTCACTTTCTGTCTCTCTGCCTCTCTGACAAGCACATGTACCCTATAAAAAAAAAAAAAAAGGTACCCAGTGCTTTAAGTTTTCCATTATAAGAACAGAATTGATATTAGCAATTTTCAAAGCCACTAATGATTAAATAAAGTTTCTTCAGACTCTGAAAATAAGCTATCAATATATTGGGCCGTCAGAAAATTCATGACATATTTTTCTATGCAAAAATGTGTCATGACTTTTCCAATGACCCAATACATAGCTCACTTACAAAGTAGAGTTAGTGGGATTGCAGCAGTGGTTATATTTTGTAGTGTTCTTTTCTGAAGCATGACACAGAAAGAAATAGGCCAATCCCAAATCCAGAGTTTTGTTTTGTTTTAAATTTTGGTAGAGAGACAAAGATAGAGGGAAAGTGAGAAAGCATTCCCCTTGGGGGATTGCCACAGCATAATCCCTTTCTTCCATTTCTCCATTCAGGATTTTGGGCATGCGTGCGTGCGTGCGCGCGCGCACGCACACACACACACACACACACACACACACACACACACAGTGTGTTTTTCAAACCACCAACCCCAGATTCAAACTGCAGAGTTGGCCATGTGTGATCCAGCTGCCTTATTCACCACCTCACCAGAGTTCTCTTTCTTTTTTTTAAGGTTTTAGCCTTAGGGCATGTGCACTTGCCAGAGAGCGACTTACTTGCCCTCTCACTGTCTAGTGAGTGAGAGAAAAAGTGAGAACTCACCCTCCAAGGGGGATGGCCATATAACTATCTCTTCTCCATTCTCCTCTTGGCATCTTGGGCAGGCACACGAACGCACCTGGTGTGATTTTCAAGCCACTGGGCCTGGGACTCGAACTGTGGTTGGCCATGTGAGAGTCCAGTGATGTAATTGCTACACCATCTGCCAGCCCCTGGGGTTCATTTATAAGCAAACTGAAATTGTGTCATAGCTTGATGTCTCAAGGATTTTTTTCTCTCCTTAGCTGTTCTTTACAGAGCAGACATATTATTTATAATTTGCCATAAAATATATGTAACTAGAAGAGTAGTATATAGTATGTGTTCAGAAACACATTTCTAATTTTTCCTGGACTTAAATGTCATCATATAAATGCAACCAAAATTTCCTTTCAAAATAACATTCCAGCAGTATTTAGTTATCTCAAATTGGTGTTTCAATTTTGATAGGCTCCTTCAAACATGTTGGAGGAAGATCTTTACACCCCCAGTCTAGGGACCTAAGGCAGGTCTGACTCCTCACTGCTCAACCAAACAGAGGCAACACTGCTGACAAAAGAGGGGGAAAAAAAAATTATTACAGTGTGGTGACACTGAGAAGACATGTAAAAATATCTTTCACTGGTCAGCCAACTTACTGATGTTTTTATATGTGAAAGGAGGTGTTAAAGGACTTACAGCTATCTATAGAAAAGCATAGATTGGGTTAATTTTTAGTTGGGGTCACAATCAAATAATGTGTCTTTAGAACAGCAGTTTTAGTCTTAGCTAAGGGGTACAAACAAATGAGCCACCTTCAAAGACAGGAATTTCAGGGCCCGGCAGGTGGTATGATGGTTAAGGTGTTGGACTCCCACATGGCAGACTGTGGTTCAAGTCCCAAACCTGGTGGTGCTAGCTTTTTCGTGTTCTCTCTCTCTCTCTCTCTGTCTCTCCAGTCAAAACTGAAAAATGTTAATAAACAAAATTAAGTAAATATTTAGAAAAAAAAAGACAGGAATTTCAGCTTGTGGCTGGGGCAGAATGTCCCTCATTGCTCCAAGCTACAGGATGGCCATTTGTCACCTCAGAGTTCCAAAGAGAAATTTCAAACAAATAATGTCAGGCAGAGAGAGAGAGAGAGAGAGAGAGAGAGAGAGAGAGAGAGAGAGAGAGTGAGAAAGAGAGAGAGAGAGAGAGAGAGAAAGTGAGAAAGTAAGCTACCAGGTCCAGGACTCAAACCACAGTAGACCATGTGGGAATCCAGCACCTTAACTACCTTGCCATCTGCCAGCCCCATTATGAGCACTTTTTAAAACAAAGGATAACTTTCTATTCCTTTCCCAGTAGATATTTGTCCTTGTGAATAGTACTTTGTTAATAAATGTATTCTATATTAATACAATTCACTTAAAAACTAGCATAGGCTCAACCATGGTGGCCCAGGTGGTAGGGCATGCCTGAGCCAAACTGGAACCATATGTGAAGGCCCCAGGTTCAGACCCTAGATTGACACAAATATGCCAGGGATATCCATGATCTTGGCTGGCTGGAAGACTTCGTGGTACGTGTGTTGCAGGGAGGAATCCTGATGGAGTAAGACTCTGCCAAGTGTTTCTCTCTCTTTCTCTCAAAAAATAAATAAGCTTTAAATAAAATAAAAACTAATGTAGAAGGGTTGTTATTCTGGTCCAGTTGCGGTGACACAAATAGTGAGACATTGCTAGGCAAGGCTGGGCTGCATGAGAGGCCCAGGTTTCAGTGTTCATACCAACCTCAACAAGTCAGGTAGGTGCAGTAGTACATGTTGGTAATGCTACCTAATTGAGAGAGCCCCCAAATGTCTCTCTCTCTTTCCCCCTCACAAAACAAAACAAAACAAAACAAAACAAAAAATGGAGTCATTATTTTTTTTTCTTTTAAAGGATTATTTATTTGTTGTTGTTGTTATTATTATTTAAATTTGACCAGAGAGAGAAAGAGAAAGTGAGAAAACAAGTCATGAAGTCTGGGACTCAAATCATGGTGGGCCATGTGGGAGTCCAGCACTTTTACCACCATACTACCTGCCAGCTTTCCCAAGAGTTATTATTCTAAATTAACTCAACCAGTCTCTCTCTCTCTGTGCATTTTTGAATTACTTAATTTTTTTATTATTATTTTAAAAATTCATTGTAGGGCACGTGTGTTCATCAGAGACAGAGAGGGAAAATGAGAAAGCAAGTCAACATGTCTAGGACCCAAACTGTAGTTGGCTATGGGGTTTGGGAGTCTAGTGCCACCACGCCACCTGCTGGCCTCAGTCTGTATATTCAAAGATGGAAGAAAAATCCTGAAAATTTTCTTGCTTTCTTTCTCACTTTTCCCAGTTAAATATATTGTTTGTAATACTGTTTTAAACAAGTTTAAGCAACATAATAGTTACACCTAGATAATTTAATCTTCATTGAAAACTCTAGGATGCAAAGTGGCACATTTTCATAAAGCCATTACTGGGACTCCTGGACAATGAAATAATTGATGTTTACTGTGAATATAGTCAAAGATGCCCTGTTCTTACATTTTAAAAAAATACTCACTTAATTTTTATTTATTATTATTTTTAAATTTGCTATAGGGTACATGTGTTCACCATAGAGAGACAGAAAGGGAAAGTGAGAAAGCAAGCTACCAGGTTGGGACTCAAACTGTGGGTGGCCATGTGGGAGTCCAGTGCCTTGACCACCATGCCACCTGCTGGTCCCTTTACTTTTTTTTTTTTTTTTTTTTAAAT
>NW_006209511.1:283619-285716 GCF_000334495.1 Tupaia belangeri chinensis | reverse complement strand
TTTTTTTTTTTTTTTTTAAATAAAGGTGTTCAGGTGACCGGCAGTAGACATAATGGCTATGTTGCTAGACTCCCATGTTGTCCACTGTAGTTGAGTCCCGGACCTGGTGGCTTAAACTCACGCCAGGTGCATGTGCATGTGTATGTGTGCCCAAGATCCCAAGAGGAGAATGAAGAAGGGATTGCAGCATGGCCATCCCTTCTGGGGGCTGATTTCTTGCTTTCTCTCTCTCTGTCTTTCTGGTGTGTGTATACACACCCTATAGCAAAAACTTCTAGGGGAAAAAAAAAAGATGATCAGTTAAAACTTTAACTATGCCAATTGTGGAAAATATCAAGACAAGTTAATCAAGAAAACAATTAACACATCAAGGAAATGATTAACATACTCTGTATACAAGGAAAAAATATAATTTCTCACATAGCTATGAGACAACAGCAACAATTTTATAATGTAAAAAAGAAATGGATAGCAATCCCTTCAAAAATATCTTGAGGCCAGGAATTGGTGTGGTAGTTAGGAGTGTTGGACTCCCACATGGCCGACTGTGGTTTGAGTCTTGGACCTGGCGGTTTCTTTCTCACTTTCTCTCTCTCACTCTGTCCCTCTCTGGTCAAATTAAAGTAAGTAAGCAAATAAATAAAGTTAAATCAAATAATTCTTAAAAAAACTTCAGTACTTTTATTAGCATTAAAAGTTCTTGGGAACCAGCAGTTAGCGTAATGGCTATGTTGCTGGACTCCCACGTAGTTGACCGTGGTTTGCATCCCGGACCCGGTGGCTTAAAACTCACGCCGGGCGCGTGTGCGTGCGTGCCCAAGATCCCGAGAAGAGAATGGAGGAGAAGGGATTGCAGCGTGACCATTCCCCCTGGGGGGTGATTTCTCGCTTTCTGTCTCTAATGTCTCTGTCTGTCTGGCGAGCGCACGCGCCCTATAGTGAAAATCTCTCCAAAAAAAAAAAAAAAGTTCTACAAAATCATAGAAACTAAGCTTGATTTAGGAAGGTTGTTTTCCTCAACTATCCCTAGATAAGAATGTGTTTTTTAAGAGTATTATTTAATTTTACTTATCATTACTATTATTATTATTATTTTAACTAGAGAGAGCAAGTTATGTGGAATTTGACCATGCTGTCAGCCCAATGAATGATGGTTCTTACATTTCAAGAGCATTAATAGAAAACATCAAATGTACAACTAATGATGGTAAATGTCACAGTCTGGTATTGTAGTAAACTCAAACTGTATTTAAAGCAGGAACATTTACATTATTCCAAAACTATCCTGGATGAGGCTTGTTAAATTTGTCAGTATTTTTATTATTCACTATAAATTGACATCTGATTCACTGCTTTAAAAAAATTGTAGTAGTCAGTAAAAAAATTAAAAGACCTGGTAACAACAAATTGGATATATTTTGTGCCGACCAGAGTTCTAAAACCCCAAAAATATGAAATACAAATATTCTTTTAAATCGCACGACTAGAATAATCATTTTTTTCAAGTCTTCTTGTAAACTTCCTTTGTAAAGGATATTCTGTTTCAGGCCTACATCGCTCTTATACATAATAAATTACAACAACAAAACCTGGAACAAAATGAAACGGAAATCTTGAGTAAGCATGTAATTTAAAAAAAAAATAATTATTTCACTTTATTTATTTTAATTTGACCAGAGAGGGAGAAAGAAAAAGAGAAAGAGAGGGAAAGTGAGAAAGCAAGCCGCCAGGTCCAGGACTCCAACCACAGTCAACTATGAGGGAGTACAACGTCCGGGAGTCCTGCGTCCTTAACAATCACGCCACCTGTCAGCCCCTCGTAAGCATGTAATTTACAGGTTGAATACACAAATATACACACCTCCTCACTATCAATATGTATCCATGTAATTTAATATTGCATTTAAGGACAGAAGCCCTAGCTCAGAGTAATAAAGGAAATAAAGGAACTAGAGAATAAACAGAAAAGATGTCAAGAAAGAAGCTGAGGAAAGAACCCAAAGGACCAGCGATCATACCGTGGAAGAACAGAAAGCAAAGGTGAACGCTTTTAAAAACGGGGGGGGGGGGCGGGGGGGCGGGAGGGGGGGTGGGGGG
>NW_006209511.1:277845-283229 GCF_000334495.1 Tupaia belangeri chinensis | reverse complement strand
CGCCCCGCCCCCGCTCCCAGGCTCCGCCCCGCCCCTCCCAGGCTCCGCCCCGGCCTCCTCAGATCCCACCCCGTCAGGTCCATCCAGGCCCGGCCTTTCTCTGCTCCTTTCTGCGCGGCGGCGGTCAGGTGACAGCCCGGAAACTGCGGAAGCGGATGAGGCAGAGAGGCTGCGGCCCTGGGGGCGGTGCGGAGCTGCTGGACCTCCTCCGGGCTCCCGGCACGGCCCTCATGCGGCGCCCTTGCTGATACCTGAAGTGCTCTGCTCTCGGTCTTCTGGGAACCGCAGGGTCTTCCGGCCCGCCGCCCTAGGCGGTTGAAATCGCCCTGCGGGCCCACGTTGGCCGCAGATGGAGAAGGCCGGCCTGGGCGGCGAAGGCGCCCCCCGGGGCCCTGTATTGCACATCGTGGTGGTTGGCTTTCACCACAAGAAGGGCTGCCAGGTGAGGAGGGAGCCAGCGTCGCCCCCGGCCGTTCGGGCGTTCGCACCCACTGGGTTCAGCGCGTGTCGTGCTTCCTCCCTCCTGTTCCCGCGTCTGGTCGCCGTGTAGTCGACCCTCTGCTCCTCGCCTTGCTCCACTTGAAGCCTAGTTTCCACAACCGTTTTTCTGTCAGAGAAAATTGCATTCTGAGCAGCCGTAGAATTGGTATGTGTAGGTTGCAGGTTTTTAAGTTTGGTGATGTGAGAGGAAGAAATGGCCCCCATTCTTCCCATACATCACTATCTCCACTCACTTGCTAGGTATTTGACAATAATGGAAGTATTTAGGAAAAAGTTAGCTCAGTAGACTACCGCAGAAATACTTCGTGTGGGAAAAAGCATTTGAAGGTGCGTGAGAAAATTAACTTCCTTTCTTTACCTAATGGAAGTCAGAATCTGTTGTGTTAAGGTTATTAATTGGCCTCGCTCCAACTTCCCTATTAGACCTGTTTGTTTGATCTTGTCCAAATCTTGCCTTTAGATGAGAGGAAATATCGAGCAAAGTGTGCAAATAGCCGTTTTTCAGCTTCCTCACTAATCATTGGCAGTCTATGGTATGGAAGGCACTTAAACAAGATAGAAACAGGAGCCAGCAAACATTGGAAGGTAATGATGTCATAATGTGCTCGTAAACAGTAAATTTTTAAAAATTAAGTAGTAAAACTACTGAATGTTATCACTAGGTAGTGTAGCATTTCTTATTTTACAGAAAATGTAACATCTTAGTAGACTTGTTGGCAAAAGTTAAGTTCGAGAATAACAGAAAGGATGGTCGAGTTGATGTGTTTAAAGAGGACTTAACTTTAAAATATTATATTGATCTTCCCTCAGATTAAAAAAAAAGCCATAGAAAGTCACCAAGGAGGAAGTAAAAAAACTTGGCCCTATAAAAAGAATAAATAATTGAAATTGTACCATGGCATGTAAACAGTATTCATTATCATTAGTTTTTAAATATTTAAAACTATATATTTGAACATACTAGTCATTTTAAAAAATTAAGTGTTATTTAAATTTATTTATTATTATTTTAAAGAATTTGTCATAGGGCACAAGTACACACCAGAGAGAGACAGAGAAAGTGAGAAAGCAAGCTGCCATGCCCTGGACGCAAACCACATTCAGCTGTGTGGGAGCCTAGCACCTTAACCACCATGCCACTTGCTGGCTAGTCACTTTATAAGTTTCTCTGTAAATGACTGAAGTATTTGAAACTTAAAGGTGATGAATTGGTCTTGCTGAGATCATACTGTGAAACTGTCCTGGAATTGCTCGTGTTCTCATATGTATTTACTCTTCTGTAGCATTTTAGGACTCTCAGGGTAAAGAAAGAGGTGGAAACCTGCTTAAATACCATACTGATTGGAATGTTGGACAAGAAAGAAGAAAATATATTGGTAGAAGATGGAATAAAATTTCTTAATTTCTGATGTCATCTACAGTCAAGATTATATTTTCTACCTATTTTTTGAAAGTAATATATAGAATAATTTATATTTCCAGAAAGGAAAATTTATTTTATAAACTAAAGTTCAATGTTGCTGAGAGATTAAAGAAAACTGAATAACTATAAAAGGAAGGAGGCACCTTGGGCTGAAGGTGCACCCTGGTTGTTAAGGCATTTCTCTGGGTTTGTCTGGCTTTTGGCATCCACACTGAGGTAAAAGTGACAAGTTTTGTAAAATGAAGACTATGCTGGGAGTCTGGGGGCTGTGGTAATGTCACATTATAGTTCTCATGGTTAAACAAGTTCAAATTGCTTAGTGTTTCTTTATTTCAGTTTCCCCTTCCAGATTCCTTTTAAGAATTTCGAGTATCCTTAGAGATTCACTCCAACCCCTTAAATTTTCAGCCAAGTAAACTGAAACCCATAGAGGTTTAGTAACTTGAGCATACTTGCATAGCTAGTTTGGTATTAACACTGAAATCCAGTGTCCTTAGTAATTATATTTCCTTTAAAAATATATATTTACAGGGGTAGCAGGTGGTGGTTGGTTGGCGTGGTGGTTGAGTTGCTGACACCCATGTGTCGATTGTGGTTCAAGTCTTGGACCCAGTGGCTTGAAACTCACACTGTCATGTGTGTTCGAGCCCAAAATTCTGAGATGAGAGTTAGCAAAGATTTTAAACTCTCTGAAGTGTGCCCAAAACATAATTACTACCTGTTGTAAACTGTTTGAAAACTATTCACAAAACTGGGCATGCTGTCATGCCTGTAGTAAGGTAGAAGAATCATAAATTCAAGGTCAGCCTGGGCAAAATAGCAAGACACTGTCTCTTAAGAAAACCAAAAATGGCCTAGCCACACAGCAGCACACAGTGGATGCTACTGCTTGGCAGGCTGAGACCACATAGAAGAGTCAGGTTCAATTCTTACTCTAAAAAGCCAAGCACAGTGGTATGTACCCATAGTCTCAGCTACTTGAGAGACTGGGAAGTTGTGGCAAGCACAGGCTATACAGAGAGACCCTGTCTGATAGAGCCAGTGTGATTGTGGGTGCTTGTAATTTATTTATGCAGTAGGATCTCAACATAGCAAGACCCTGTCTTAAAAAAATACACACAGGGACCAGCAGTTGGCGTAATGGCTATGTCACTGGACTCCCATGTAGTCAACCGTGGTTCGAGTCCTGGACCCAGTGGCTTAAACTCACGCCGGGCGCGTGTGCATGCGTGCCCAAGATCCCGAGAGTAGAATGGAGGAGAAGGGATTGCGGCGTGGTCATCCCCTCTGGGGGGTGATTTCTCGCTTCCTGTCTCTCTGTCTCTGTCTGTCTGGCGAGCGCACGTGCCCCATAGCAAAAACCTCTCAAAAAAAAAAAAAAAAAACAGGCCAGCAGGGGGTATGGTGATTAAGGCACTGAATTCCCACATGGCTGACTGTGGTTCAAGTCCCATAATTGGCAGCTTGGAAATCACAACAAATAAATATTTTAAATAGGCTTTAGTCACCATGTAATTATTTTGTGATGATACTAAAAATAATTGTTGTCATTTATTGAATGTTTACCATATACTAAGCACTATGTTAAATGTATGTTTAAAATCTCATTT
This sequence comes from Tupaia belangeri chinensis, assembly GCF_000334495.1. Classification (NCBI taxonomy): domain Eukaryota; kingdom Metazoa; phylum Chordata; class Mammalia; order Scandentia; family Tupaiidae; genus Tupaia; species Tupaia belangeri. The sequence goes on along the minus strand of NW_006209511.1, from coordinate 279,695 downwards.
ATTCCTCACAGTGAACTGTTAAAAACAAAATTTTAACAACTTTCATTGAAATATCTAATTGGTCTTATTAACTAATAAGAAATCTACTTATCTCATTCAAAGATTTAGAAAAGGCATACTGATGAGTTAAACAGAGAATGACTTGAAGGCAGAGAAAGGTTAGAGAGCAGAAATGGGGGACAGAAAGCAGATAGGTCTTTTTAAAAAATTATGTTTTTCCAAAGGGCGTGTGCATTCACCAGAGAAGGATGGAGAAAGAGAGAGGGCACGTCACATTGGGATACGTCATGTCACAATTCCTATCCATTTCTCCCTCCTGTAAGGATTTTGGGCACACATGCACATATTCAGCATGTTTTTCAAGCTTTTGGGGCTGGGATTCGAACCACACAGTCAGTCATGTAGAATAGGCCATGGAGCTAGTCCCAAATTGTTTATTTTAAGTCATTTTCCTTATGGCATTAAAACAGAGGGGTTTTCTTTATCATGCCAGCATAAGTAAACTGGGACCCTTCAGATTGGTTTCTGTGAATCTCATTATTGGAAATCTTGTTTCAAAGATAGCTAACTTTGAGTGACTTCATTATAGTTTAGTCTGATTTGCTGGGTTAGTGCAGGAGCTCAGTCCAAAATAGTGGTCTCCCATGAATTTCACTTATGGTCTCAAAAGCACTATTTCACCTCTGTAGTGTACATTTCATTTTTCTGGGCATCTGGTACACATAAAATGTAAAATACTGTCTCATACCGACATATAGGAGTGTTAAGGATGTGCTGTTTGAAAGATAACAGTTGAGCAATGTAGTAATTTATGGCCAGCTTTGTGATAGAGTGAAGAGGCAGAATATCAGTTGTTTTGTAGTATTGACTTTTCAAGAGATTAGGGAAAGAAAACAACTCACAGAAGACTTGTTTTTTTCTTTTTCTTTTTTTTAAAAATTTTTATATACATTCAATCACATTATTTAGCTTACAAAGGGAACATTTCAATATGTGAACATTTCTCCCCAGTCCAGTCGATCAGAATTATCTTTAACCTATAACACCACACCTCCCCATCCCGTCAATGCTCTGCCTCCATATCCCTCCTCCAAATGTCCTTCCTTAGGCCCCACTTCTCCACACACACCACATCTGGCACTAACCCCCATCTCTTGGGTTTATACAACCTTGGGTGAATCAGTTTCAGCCATAAAGTACAGACACTCAGTATATATTAAGTGGGGACATACAATGTCTCTCCTTCATAACCTGGCTTGCTTCACTCAGCAGTAAATCTTCCATATTCTTCCACTATCTGTCAAAAGCCAGTTTTTTTTTTATGGCTAAATAGTATTCCATAGAGTATATAGACCACAGTTTTTCAATCCATTCATCCATATGGGGGCATTTGGGTTGGTTCCATGTCTTGGCAGTCATGAATAGTGCCACAATAAACATTGATGTGCAAGCACATTTCCAGTGAAGAATTCTTCGGTCCTTTGGGTAGATACCGAGGAATGTGATTGCTGGATCATATGTTAGTTCTATTTATAGATTTTTGAGGAATCTACAAATTGTTCTCTACAGTGGCTGGACCAATTTACATTCTCACCAGCAGTTAAAAGAGCAACCCCGTCAACACTTTGTTTCTTCAATGTTAGACATTCTGACTGGTGTTAGGTGGTATCTCAATGTTGTTTTGATCTGCATTTCCCTTACAATGAGGGGTGTTGAGCATTTTTTCATATGCCTTTTGGCTATTTGTATGTCATCTTTAGAGAGTGTTTTTTCCAACTCCTACTCCCATCTTTTTTTTTTTTTTTTGAGAGGTTTTTGCTATAGGGCGCGTGCGCTTGCCAGCCCGACCG
>NW_006209511.1:254683-277563 GCF_000334495.1 Tupaia belangeri chinensis | reverse complement strand
TTTTGGATCTTTAGAAATAACTTGAGCAGAATGGGAATTAACTCTTCTTTGAAAGTTTTGTAGAATTCAGAGGTGAATCCATCGGTGCCAAGGCTTTTCTTTGTTGGGTCGTTATTTATTACTGATTCAGTCTCCTGGCTTGTTATGGGCCTATTCAGACTTTCTATATCCTCCTGGCTCATTCTTGGTAGTTTGTATTTGTCCAGGAATTTGTCCATCTCATCCAGATTGTCTTGTTTCTTAGCATATAGATGTTCAAAGTATCCTCTAATGATGTTTTGAATTTCTACTATGTCTGTTGTTACATTACCAGCCTCATTGCAGATTTGATTCATGTGGTTCCTTTCTTTCTTCTTAATAAGTCTCACTAGTGGTGTATCAATTTTGTTTATCCTTTCAAAGAACCAGCTTTTACTTCCATTTATTTTCTATTTCATTTATTTCTGCTCGGATCTTTATTATTTCCTTTCTCCGGGAATTTTTTGGATTTTTTTTCTGTTGCTTTTCCAATTCTCTGAGGCTTCATGTTAGGTGATCCATTAGCGTTCTTTCAGTCTTCCTCTTATGTCTACTAATTGCTATGAACTTCCCTCTTATGACTGCTTTAGCAGTGTCCCAAAGATTATGGAAACTCGTGTCCTCATTGTCATTGACTTCCATGAATCTTTTGATTTCAGTCTTTATTTCTTCGGTAGTAGTGGAGTCATTCAGGAGTAGGTTATTTAGTTTCCATGTTTTTAAGGTATTTTTGAGGATTTCTCTTGAAATTAAACTCAAGTTTAATTCCATCGTGGTCAGAGAAGATGCTGGATATAGTTCCTATGCCTCTGAATCTGTAGAGGCTTGCTTTGTGTCCTAGGATGTGGTCAATCTTCGAACCCTTCACTTTCAGTCTGTGTATGTCTTTCTCCATGAGGTGGGTTTCCTGTAGGCAACAGATAGAGGGTTTCTGTTGTTTTATACATTCAACCAGATTGTGTCTCTTGATTGGAGAATTCAACCCATTAACATTCATTGTCTTAGAGAACTGGTCTGGTGCTGGTCAATTCTTCCAGGTTTTGTTTATCTGAGAATGTTCTTCTTTTCTTCCCATATGAAGGATAATCTTGCCAGGTATAGTATTCTTGGTTGAAATTGCTTTTCCCCTAACACTTTCAATGCATCTTCTCATTCTTTCCTTGCTTGCATTGTTTCCGATGAGAGGTCCACTGTTATCCTGATTTGATGGCCTTTGTAAGTTTCTTCTCATTTCTCTCTTGCCTGTTTTAGTATCATGGCTTTATCTGTGGTCTTAGCCTGGCTAAGATGTGCCTTGGGGAATATCTTCTGGAGTTGATTCTATTTGGGGTCCTTTGTATTTCTTGGGTTTGGTTGGTTGAGTGCCTCTCTAGACTTGGGGAAATTTTCTTCCAGGATTTCATGGAATAGATTTTCCATTTTGCTATTAGTTTCTTCACCTTCTGGGATGCCAATTATTCTGATGTTTGGGCATCTATTGGAGTCTAGTATTTCTTGTATATTATCCTAGTTTTTTTGTTGTTGTTGTTATTTTCTCTATCTTTTTGGTGTTTTTTTCTAAGTCAGAGGTTTTATCTTCTGCATCGGAGATTCGATCTTCTGCATGGTCTAATCGACTCTTAATACTTTCTAGAGAGTTTTTGATTTCCTGTATTATACTTTATCTCTAATAGTTCCACCTGATTCTTTCTCAGAGTATCCATTTCTTCCTTCATATCCTGGAATGACTTCCTAAGTTCGTGCAGTTTGTTATCTCTTTTCTGTTCCAATTCACAGAATTTGGTCACCATGAATGTTTGAAATTCTTTGTCATTTTGGTAATGTCCTCCATATTTATGAGACATGGAGGGGAGTTTTCCTTTGTTGAAGACATATTTCCTTGTTTATTCAGACCTGAGGCTCTTATTCTACTTCTAGCCATTGGAAGATGTATTCCCTTTTGTAAACCTTTTGGGGGAACGTTTCTCCAACTAGGGGTAAGAGTATTTCCTTTTGGCTCGGAATAGGTGTTTGCTGAAGTCTCTCTTCTGTTGTTTTTATCAGTGTGCTCTCAAGAGGGGAACTCTACTGAGGTGTCTAACAAGCAGTATCTTCGTTCTCACAGGTGGATCTGTACAAGGGAGGATCCCAGAGACACTTACCTTACTAGGGAATTTCAGATATCTGATTCTAGACCTGTCTAGTCCCTTTGGCAGGGTAAAAAATGAAGAAGAGAGGATAATATGAAACAAAATGAAAGACAACAGAGAGAAATAAAGAAAAAGTCACACACCATGCGTTCGTTTTCGCCAGAGGCCTGTAGGTGGACCTTGTGCTTGCTGCTGGGAAAGGACAGTCTCTGGAAAGAGGCAGAGCTAGGAATTAAAAAGAGAATAGAGGGTCTCCAAGAAAAAAAGCCACAGAAAAATTCTATCTACTTACCCAGCAGGGGAGTCTTGGCCTGGGGAGTCTGGAAGTGGGGTGGGGGTCAGAGATGACCCTCCCTCAATATCCCTTGCTGGACAGAGGCCTGTAGGTAGACCTTGTGCCTGCTGCCGGGAAAGGACAGTCTGTGGAAAGAGGCAGAGCTAGGAATTCCATGGAAAACCTTTTTCCACCCCTTCACTTTCAGTCTATGTATGTCTTTCTCCATGAGGTGGGTTTCCTGTAGGCAACAGATAGAGGGTTTCTGTTTTTTTATCTATTCAGCTAGTCTGTGTCTCTTGAGTGGAGAATTTAATCCATTAACATTCAATGTTATTATCGATGTTATGGGATCTGTAAGGACATTTATGTTGGCCATTGTCTTAGTTGCCTTTCATTTCTTTGTTTCTGATTGTTAATTCTTTAGTTTTCCTGGAACAGTACTTTCTTCAGGGTTTCTTTAAGAGCTGATCTGGTGTTGGCAAATTCTTTCAGGTTTTGTTTGTCTGAGAAGATTTTAATCTTTTTTTTCCCATATGAAGTATAATCTTGCTGGATATAATAGTCTTGGTTGAAATTGTTTATCTCTTAGCACTTTCAATACATCTTCCCATTCTTTCCTTGCTAGCATTGTTTCCGTTGGGAGGTCTGGTGTTAGCCTGATGGGATGACCTTTGTAAGTCAGTTCTCTTTTTTCCCTTGCCATTTTTAGTATCATGTCTTTATGTGTGGTCTTTGAGAGTCTGGCTGCAATGTGCCTTGGGGAAGATCTTCTGGGGTTGAGTCTATTTGGAGTCCTTTATATTTCTTGGGTCTGGATGCTTGAGTGCCTTCCTAGACTTGGGACATTTTCTTCCAGAATTTCATGGAATAGATTTTCCATGCTGTTATTACTTTCTTCACCTTCTGGGATGCCAATTATTCTGATGTTATGGAATCTAGTATTTCTCGTATATTATCCTCATGTTTTTTAGTTATTTTCTCTATCTTCTTGGTGTTTTTTTTCTAGGTCAGAGGTTTTATCTTCTACATCGGAGATTTGATCTTCTGCATGGTCTTATCGACTTTTAATACTTTCAAGAGAGATTTTTATTTCCTGTATTTTAGACTTCATCTCTAATAGCTCCATCTGATTCTTTCTCAGAGTGCCCATTTCTTCTTTCATATTGTCGAAGGACTTCTTAATCTCCTGAAGTTCGTTGTCTATTTTCTGTTCCAACTCATAGAATTTGTTCATCATGAAGGTTCTAAATTCTTTCTTTGACATTTTGGTGACATCCTCAGATTTTAGGAGAGATGAAGGGGAGTTACTCTGTTCCTTTGATGGAGACATATTTCCCGACTTGTTCAGACCTGAGGCTCTTCTCCTACTTTTAGCCAGTAGAAGATGTATTCACTTTTGAATATCTCTTAGGAGAAAGTTTCTTTGAGTAGGAGCAAGTGTGTATCCCTTTTGCTGTGAATTGATGTGTACAGAAGTACCTCTCCTGATGTTTTTAGTAATGTGGTCTCAAGAGGGGTACTCTATTCTAGATATTCACAGATGATTCAGTATTGACGAGGATCCCAGGAACCTTCCAGTACTAGGGAAATTCAGAACTGGGATTCTAGATCTGTCAAATTCCTCAAGAAGAGTGGAGGATAAAGAAGAGAGGTTAATGTAAGAGGAAAGAAAAGAGTACAGAGGAGATTAAAGAAAAAGTTTTGCCAGTGGGCTATAGATGGAACGGGAGAACTCCTGCAGGGCAAGGACCTGTCTGGTCTGTGGGACAAGGGGGAGGAGAGAATTAGCAAACAAAAAGAAATAGCAAAGAAGAAAAAAAAAATTGAAAAAATGAAGCCCTGACTACCTTTAAAGAAGGTAAGGTCCTAGTCTTGGGAGCCTGGAAGTGGGCTGGGAGGCAGCTGTGCCCTGGCCTCAATGGCCTCAATTTCCCTTGCTGGGAAGTGGGCTATAGATGGACTGGGAGAACTCCTGCAGGGCAAGGACCTGTATGATCTTTAAAGAAGGTGAGGTCCTAGCCTTGAGAGCCTGGAAATGGGCAGGGAGGCAGTCTTACCCTGACCTCAATGGCCTCTTATTGTGTTCTTTTGATGGAGACATATTTCCTATTTTTTTGAAACTTGAGGTCTTCTGTGACTTTTAGCCATTTGGTGGTGTATTCAGTTTTGGATGGCTTTTTGGTGAATGTTTCTGCCACTAGGAACTAGTTTGATTTCCCTTTGCTGTGGGAAGCAATGTGGTCCCCTCAGGACTAGTTTTCTATTCAGGTTTCTGAAAAGCAGTTTCTCCTTTTTTGCAGGTGGTTCAGTATAGAGCGAGGATCCCTGGGAGCCTCACATTGCTAGGATGTTTGAAAACTATGAATCTAGACCTGTCTAGTCCCTCCCGGTGGGTGGACAATAAAGGGAGGATGACAGTGTAAGAGGGAAGAAAAAGAATATGAAAGAGGAGAAAAAAGTTGCGTGCCCCGCAGTGCAGAGCAAGATTTTCCCAGGAGGATACAGATGGAAGTGGGTTCTGCTTGAGAGGTGAGAGCTGTCCTATGGGGTAAGGAGAAGTAAAGAATTAGCAAAAGAAATTAGAAAATACAAAAAAAAAAAAAATCCACACACACACAAAAAAAACAGCCTAAAAAACAGCCTATCTTGCTGCTGGGGAGGAGGGGTGGCTCTGAAGTCGTGAGTAGGGGCTGGAGCTGGAGCTGGCCCTGCCTCAGTTTCCCTGACTGGGAAGGGGGCTGCAGATCAAAGTGGGCTCCCTTTGAGAGCTGAGAGCTGCCCTTGATGGTGGGGAGGAAGGGGAGCTCTGAAGTTGGGAGTTGGGGCTGGAGCTGGAGCCGTGCCAGTGTTCTTGTAACTTTTCTATAAGTTTGAAAATTTCAAAACAAAAAGATGAGGATAGGGCATACAGATGGTGTTGTGGTTAAGGTGCTAGACTCCTACATGGCTGACCCAGAGTTCAAGTCCAGGACCTGGCGAAGGCTTACTTTCTTGCTTTCTCTTTCTCTCCCTGTCTTTCTTTGTACCCCTCTGGGGAGTGCACATGTCCTACAGAAATTTAAAAAATAAAAGTAATGATAAATAAGACTAAATTAATTCTAAATATGTTTTAAAAAAGATGGGTATTAAAAATAGAAATATTTCAAGACTGTTCCTTTTTATTTATTTATTTATTTTTTGGAGAGATTTTCACTATAGGGCACGTGCGCTCGCCAGACAGACAGAGACATAGAGACAGAAAGCAAGAAATCACCCCCCAGGGGGGATGGTCACGTTGCAATCCCTTCTCCTCCATTCTCCTCTCGGGATCTTGGGCACACACGCACATGTGCCCATCGTGAGTTTTAACCACCGGGTCCAGGATGCGAACCGCGGTTGACTACATGGGAGTCCAGCGACATAGCCATTCCTCTAACTGCTGGTTCCTGAGACTGTTCCTTTTTTTTTTTTTTTTTTTGAAGAGGTTTTTGCTATAGGGCATGTGCACTTGCCAGAAAGAGAGAGAGACAGAATGCAAGAAACCACCCCCCAGGGGGGATGGCCACGCCACAGTCCCTTCTCCATTCTCCTCTCGGGATCTTGGGCATGTACACACATGCATCTGGGATGAGTTTAAGCCACTGGATCCAGGACTCGAACTGTGGTTGGCTACATGAGAGTCTAATGACATAACCGTTACGCTGACTGCTGGTCCCAAGAGTGTTCCTGTTATCTCTGATCCCCAGCTCTATTCTCTGCAGAAATGAAACCTCTGTTAATAGTATATAGTTTATTTTCAAGCACGTTTTAAAATCTATAAAAGTTTAATATTTTGCTTAGATAATCACAATATAAAATGGATTATACTATGTTTGCTGTGATCTTGTACTTGATTTTTAAAAAGTTATCCATGAGCAAGAGAAACATGGAGAAAGAGATACAAACAGAAATATAGCACCCCTGACAGGGTCCTGGCACTGCATTCCACTCCCAACTCAGCCAGCCTGGATCATGGACACGCACATGCCCAGTATATTCAAGGAGGATGAGAACTGATGACCTTCCCTTGTGGATCTGCCTTTCAGAGAATTGTGTCTTACTGCTGTTCCAGTGTCCAGTCTCCTCTACTTGCTTTTCAGATTTATTGGTATATATTAGTTTTCTATTGCTACTTTATAAATTACCACAAACTTAGTAACTTTGAACACTACAGATTTATTAGAGTTCTAGATGTCAGAATTCTGAAATGGGTTTCAGGCTAACATCAAGTTGTTCAGTAGCCTTTTCTAGCTTCTAAAAGTTGTCTGCATTCCTTGTTTTACTGTCCTTTCCTCCATCTTCAAAGCCAACAGCATAACTTTAAATGTCTCTCTGATTCTTTTGTCTCTTGCTTGAAAGAACTCTTTGTGATTGCATTGGATCCACCTGGATAATCCCCAGCTCAAGATCCTTAATCTGCAAAGTTCCTTTTGCTGTATAAAGTTAAAATAATAGATTCTGCATGTATTTGAACACAGACATCTTTGGAGAGCAGTTATTTTTGCCTACCACACAATTATTTCATTTCTATCTTGTCTTATCAGTATATGTGCCTCTGACATTCTTTTTAACAGCTGGATAGAACTAATGTAAAATTTATTTAACCATTCTTCTTAAGAAGATTCAGGTTTTTAACTTTTATGCTATGACAAATCCTGCTACTAGGAGCATTTTTGTACATATTTGTGTGAATAATTGTGAGAGTTACCTCTGGGCTGAATACCTAAAACCGAAATTGCTGTCAGGGGTGTTAAAAGGTATGGCACATTAAATGTGTAATTTTTCTTATTTCTGGAGACAGACATACAAGTACTCTTGCCAAGGTCTTGCCACACCATAATTCCTCCGCCCTCTGCTGGTTAATGCTCAACCCGCCTACGCCCCCAATCAGTAGAAACCCATCAAGACCATTAGCCAAAACTACAAATATTGAAAACAAGGGAACCAACTGATGGGAAACAAACCTTGGCTCAATTTTAGGCTCCATTGTTGGGCATAGATTTTGTTTTGGGCTCCATGGCTTCAGTTACCTTCTAGTTGATGATAACTCCCAAATCCCTTGTCTCCAATCCAGTCACCCCATCACTACTTGAACCCCTTTTTTCTCCCCCCTTATGCACATTCAAGTTTAATAACCCTTAAATCAGAAACTAAGAATGACTTAGAAATCTTTGACTACTTTTTTCTTTTTCTTATTTTATACCATGTGATAATATCAGAAGGATCAACAGGTATGGCTTATCCCTCTTGTCATTTAGGGATCAAAAGCATTTTTGCTTGTGAAGATAAAATGTTTCCTTTTGACTAATATCTTTTTTTTTTCCCCATTTTAGGTTGAATTCTCTTACCCACCCCTGATTCCAGGAGATGGACATGACAGCCACACTTTACCTGAAGAATGGAAGTATTTGCCCTTCCTTGCCTTACCAGATGGTGCACACAATTACCAAGAAGGTATGCAGTGAGACTTTTTTTAATTTTAATTTCGCTATAGGTTGTGTGCTCTTGATAGAGAGAAAGAAAGCAAACCCTAGTAGGTATGGCCACACTACAATTCCTTCTCTTGAGATTTTGGGCTCAGATGTACACGAACCTAACATTTTACAAGCCACTGGGTCCAGGACTTGAACTACACAGTAGGCCATATGGGATCCAGCTGCCTTAAGCACCATGCCACCAGCTGGCCCCTGTTGGTACCATTTTAAAAGATTTATGTGAAGATATCTTATAATTTACTTTGGTAAATGGAAGGTCTCCCCTATTGTGACTATGTGACTGTTTTATTTTATTTTATTTTTTTTTGAGAGTTTTTTGCTATAGGGTGTGTACGCTCACCAGACAGACAGAGAGACAGAAAGTGAGAAATCACCCCCCCCCCAGGGGGGATGGCCATGCCGCAATCCCTTTTCCTCTATTCTCTTCTCGGGATCTTGGGCACGCATGCATGCACATGCGCCCTGTGTGAGTTTTAAGCCACTGGGTCCGGGACTCAAACCGTGGTCGACTATGTGGGAGTCCAGTGATATAGCCATTATGCTAATTGCTGGTCCCCCTATTGTGGCTGTTAATATAATGTTTGAATCCTTGTTTGGAGATGAACTAGTCATGTGCTGGAGGGCCTTTAGAGGAGTGCCAGGTGTACATTGGCCTTGGATGCTGAACTTTGGCCACTCTTTTGCCAGGATTCCTAGCTAGAGCAGGACAACTGCCACTGGGAGCATTTCTTACATTAACACATTGGACTCCTTTCAGAGGCAAACAAAGGCTGACTTGAATTTGCTTCACATTGCATAGGAACTCTAGATATCTAAACTTAGTACCCCAAGGCCCACGTGGGGACAGCTAGATTGTTTTTCCACCTATGGAGTCATTGCTGTCAAGTGATCTGCTTGCAAGTTTGCTTGCTATGTGCAGAGCATGTTCACATCCTCAAAGGCAGCAGTGTTCTGCAGTTCTTATTAAGTCTCTTACCATGCTATAAATGGGTACTGTGCCTGACTCAATGAAAGACTAAATTTTACCATCATATTACAGTTTCTTCCAAAATACAGATGAAACTTGATGTGGTTATCTGTTTTTGCAGTATTTAATAATTTTCTTATGAAATGAATCAAAAGTTACTATGCAAGTTAACATAAAATTTAAATTCAGTATTTTTAATGTCAGAATTTTTGTTTTCTAACTGACTTCTATGAAAGTTTTTAAACATACAGAAAAATTGAATTCAGATTTTGTGAATTTCTATGAATTTTCTTTTTATTTGTATATGTGTATAGTGTTGTCTGTACTATTGGAAAGTCACAGGGAAACATGATACTTCACCTCAAAATACTTAAACATTATTCTCCTAAGAATGAGATTGCTCCCCAGCATAGCATCTGGTATCCTTATCACAAGTAAGAGATCTAACAGTGCAGATGTTCCTCAATTTATGATGGTTAGAAGGATAGATGGTTAGTTGGATGGGTTACATCTAAATAAACCCACCATCTCAAGATGACAATATCAAAAGTTACCAGCCGGAGCTTATCACCAAAGATTCCCACCCAGTCTACAGTGGGGACAGAGGTTATGCTCTGGCTTTCAAGAAACACTACCTCGTTCGTACAGTCCCAGAGATAGAGGGAGCCACAGGAAAGCAAAGGCTGCCTAGTCTGAGCCGATCATCAAAGATCCCCACTCAGCCTGCAGTAGGGGAGGAGGGGCTGTTCTAGCATTCAAAGACTTATCACTGGTTGGACTACCACCTTCCATTTTACCTGTCCAGTTCAGCCTCCAGCCACATTGGGAGCAGAGAGATTTGTATATACAGGAACCAAACACCCGAAGACTAAGGTTTTAGAGGAATTCTTTCTCTACAACTGTCATAGCAATAAAAGATAAATTCTCTGAAAATCTAACCCAAAAACTCTCACTGTGAATCACACACTTCCACCCACAGTAGAGGAGGGAAACTGGCACAGAGCTAACTCACACCATAGGGTAGTGCACAAGCACACAGCTATAGAAACATACTCCAGAGGAGTGAGAAGTGATATCAGCAAATGACTAAAAATCAAGGCACACCCCCAAAATAGGAGAAATCCAGGAAGTAACTCCCTGTCAAAGGAACATAACTTCACCAAAAATGGATAAAGCCCAAGAGATTGCAGAAATGTCATAAAAATAATTCAGAATATTTATCATAACAAAGTTCAATGAGATGTAAGAGAAAACAGACAACCAAATCCTAGGAGATTAGAAAATCCTTCCATGACTTGAAAGAGGAACTCCGTAAAGAGATAGACACCCTGAAAAGAATCAAACAGAACTTTTGGAGATAAAGAATATGATGCCGGAAATCAAAACCTCTCTCAAAAGTATTAACAGTAGTTTAGACCATGCAGAAGAAAGAATCTTTAACCTTGAAGACAAAACCTCAGATTTAGTCCATCCAACTGAAAAGAATTTAAGAATATCCATTAAAAATGAGTACAGCATATGGGAAACATAGACACCTTTAAATAGCCAAATAACCAGGTATTCCAAAAGGCAAAGAGACAGGTAAAGCCATAGAAAATCTCTTTCATGGTATATTAGCTGAAAACTTTCCAAATTTAGAGAAGCATGTGGACATCCAAATCTAGGAAATACAAAGGACACCAAATAGATTTAACATAAGAAGATCCTTTCCTAAGCACTTCATAGCCAAATTGGTAAAAATCAGACAAAGATAGTATTTTTAAAACGCCAAGGTACTTATAAGGGTTACACCATTAGGCTAACATCAGTTCTCTCAACTGAAGCAAGGCAGGTAAGGAAAGAATGAGAAGACATATTTAAAACTCTGAAAGAACTTTCCCATTCTGGGCTGTGCTGGGTCTGCTCCTGGGTCTCTTGAGTCCTGAAAGTTGATGACTTCTTTACATCTGGGAGGCTGCTTCTAGCAACTATGCAGCCATCACCATGCCACAAAATGAATATATTTAATTACATTGTAATGCTATGGATACCATTTGGATTACCATTAGAAAAAGAGAAAGAAGGAAAGTCAAGAGGCTCATGAATGTTCAAAGAAGGCAAAAAAGATGATTGATCTGAAGGCTAAGTACTAGCATAAGCAGCGCCATGCTGAGAAAATACAAATGAAAAAGACTATCAAAATGCATGAAAAGGAGAAACCAAACAAAAGAATGATGAAAAGACTCCACAGGAGCAGTACCTGCCTGTCTGTTGTACAGAGAAGGACAGTTTTTAGCTAAAATACTTTCCAATATGATTAAACAAAAACGGAAGGAGAAAGCAGGAAAATGGGAAGTTCCTCTACCCAAAGTTTGAGCCCAGGGAGTAACAGAAGTATTAAAAGTTATTTGAACAGGAAAGAGAAAGAAACTATGGAAAAGGATGGTAACAAAAGTCTGCTTTGTTGGAGATGGCTTTACTAGAAAACCACCTAAATATGAAAGAATCATTAGGTCAATTGGCTTATGTTTCAAGAAGACCCTCATAACACATCCTGAACTGAAAGCCACCTTTTGCCTGCCAGTACTTGGTGTAAAGAAGAACCCCTCATCCTCACTGTATAATAACTTTGGGTATTATCATCAAAAGTACTGTCTTTGAGGTGAACAAGGGAGAGTTGGGCTTTGTGACATAGGTGGCAAGGTTATTTGGGGGAAATATGCCCAAGTTACCAATAGTTCTGAAAATGATGGATGCATAAATGCTGTCTTACTGGTTTGATAGCAGTTGCATACAAGTAACTCCTTGTAATTTTTGAAGATGATACACCAATCTGGAAAACCATCATGATTGTGATGTTTCTGGATATAGCCAGTCTTATCTGTCTGCAGTCATCAAAAGATTATTTATTAAATTATACAAAAACATTAATGTGGCCTGGTTTTACAAAAACATATACCAAAAAGAAACCAAAAAAACAAATGATGAAAACAAAACCAAACCTCTGAAAGGAAGACAATTTTAGCTAGGAATACTAACGCTGGCAAGATTACTATTCAAATGGGAAAAAGAAGTAAAATCTTTTCCAGATAAACAAAAGCTGAAAAAAATCACCAAAACTAGGTCAACTCTTTAGGAAATACTTATGGGAATACTACACCAAAAAGACTAAGAGGAGATACGGAAGTATATACTACATATTTCCCAGCTTTAGCTTCTTAGAAGGGCTAAGGATTATTTCAACTGTTAAATTTTTGCATATCTTTAAGATATCCCTACCCATTTTCTCTCTTGACTTAATCAAAGTGTTAAGCAGAGCTGTCACAATTATTATATATTATATTATATTATATTATATTATATTTTCCAATAAACCATAAATATAAAATCAAAAGCCAAAACTGGATCCATTATACAGTACAATATTGTTTATCCTTGTGATCACATGGCTGACTGGAAGTTGTCGCTCACTGCTGCTGCCCTATATCTTAGGAGAGTATCTAATTGCATATTTCTAGCACTGGAAAAGAATAAAATTCAAAGAAGTCTTTATGAATGTATGTTGCTTTTGTACATAAAGTCAAAAAATCTCAAGTCAAACCATTATAAGTCAGGGAACATTGTAATTTTATAATACTGTTTCTAATATCTATATTCAGATTTCCACAAATTGTTTTAACAATTTCTTGGATCAATTCAAGGTTCATGTCCTACTGTTGGTTTTTATGACTCTCTACTTTTTTAAAATCTGGACCGTCTTCTATAGATATAGTATCTTCTGTAGTTGTAGTCTCAATTTGATTTGTTGTAATTCAGCCTCTTAGGCTTTTTTTTGGAGAGGTTTTTTGCTATAGGGCGTGTGTGCTTGCCAGACAGAGAGAGACATAGAGACAAAGCGAGAAATCACCCCCCGAGGGGATGGTCATGCCGCAATCCCTTCTCCTTCATTCTCCTCTCGGGATCTTGGGCACGCACGCACACGCGCCTGGCGTGAGTTTTAAGCCACCGGGTCCGGGACGTGAACCGCAGTCGACTATGTGGGAGTCCAGCGACATAGCCTAACTGCTGGTTCCCTGGAGGCCTTGTTTAAGAAGTCTTTGCCTACTCCTGTGTCTCCAAGAGTCTCTTGTGTTTTCTATCAGTAGTTTTTATAGCATGAGGTTTTATGTGGGAGTCCAGTGACATAGCCATTACGCTAACTGCTGGTTCCCCCTCTTAGACTTTTTGTAATGAGAATATAACATAAAGTAGTGAAGAAATTCTGTGAAACCAAGTACTATAATATCGGAAGTAAATAGGACAAGAGTTCCTTGTTATATTACATTATTAATAAGGGTAATTTGCCTTGGTATTTATATTTTTCTATGTATCTCTTAGATACTGTGTTTTTTCACTTGCCACCCAGAAATGGAAATGGAGCGACAGTATACGGAATATCTTGCTATCGACAAATTGAAGCCAAGGTATAATAGTTAATGATGAACAACAGAAAAAAAAAAACCCTCCGGAATCCTTTCATAGGTGTTGGTCACTTAGTGAAACATAGGTTTTATTTTTCATGTGGTGCATATGATGGTGTCATATGGTACATGTGATGTTATAGATTTTTATAAAAAATTTATAAATGCATTTATTCACATAAATGTTTTTATAAATTAACATTGGCAGCTATTATTATATATTTGTATCATAATAGTTTGACCATTGTTTCTAAATTATTCTTCAAACTACCATATATAAATTTAATGTCTTTGAATTTCCTATTTTGATACATAACTAAAACAAAAATGTTTTAGTAATACGTGTGTGTTTATTTTTTGAGCAGCATTTTGATACTGGAATAATGTATAATGTATAAAACACTTAACAGTATTTCCCTAAGGTTATCTTATTTATCTGTAGCTAAATTTTATTCTTAAATTACGTTTCAGTTTTATACTTGACTTACTGTAATAGCATTAACTAATCAATTCAAGTAAACCGAGATGAATGGTGCTACTTTTCATAGTTTGCTTCTTTGTTATACTATTTTTTTCTAATGGGGATATTCTTGATGAGTACAGATTTCTTCCTCTTATAAAGGTCAATATACTTTAAAGTAGTGAGTAGTTTTTAACATCAGCTGCAAAGTGGAATCACCTGTGGAGAGTGTTTAAAAGCAAGAGATGACTGGGTCCCATTCCAGACATCTGATTTAATATTTAGGAGTTTTAAAAGCTCCTCAGGCAATTTGAATACATAATTTAAACTGAGAACCATGGCTTTGATTTTTAACCAGAATTACCTGAAGACTTTTTTTTTTTTTTAAATATGTGCACAGCCTTTCTCCTCTTAATGACTAAATTATTGGATCATTGGAAAAGTCATGACACATTTTTGCTTAGAAAAATCTTTTATGATTTTTCTGATGACCCAATAGACTCTCTGGGACTAGAGTTTGGTCAGCTATAAGAGTTAAAAGCCTTCTCAGGGGGCTGGCAGGTGGCATGGTGGTTAAGGGCTCTGGATTCCCATATGACCGACTGCTGTTTGAGTCTCAGACCTGCTGGCTTGCTTTCTCACTTTCCCTCTCTCTCACTCTGTCCCTCTCTGGTCAAATTAAAATATAAATAAATAAATAAAATGAAATAAAATAATATTTTTTTTCTGCTGAATGAAGCAAGCCAAGCTATGAAGGAGAGACATTGTATGTCCCCACTTAATATATACCAAGTATCCACACTCTATGACTGAAAGTGATTGACTAAAGGATATAGAAACACAGTAAATGAATGTGAGTACCAGATATAGTGTGTATGAAAGAGTAGGGTCTGAGGAAGGACATTTAGAAGAAAAATAGGGAGACAAAGCATAATGGACCAAGAAATGTGGTATTATCTGTTGAAGATATTTTAAAGTTTTATCAACTGGACTAGGGAGAAATGTTCACATGTTGAAATACTCTGTAAGCTAAATAATGTGATTGAATGTATAAAAGAAAATGAAATTTATAAAAAGCCTTCTTAGGTGAATAAATAACTTAAAAATTCTTTTTTTTTTTTTTTTTTACATTTCAATAAATTTATTGAAAGGTATATCTCTTAGTACGAAAACGTGATGATTGGTTAAGTTATCTCTACCAACTCAGAATTAACACCGATGTATTCAGAATACTGAAATATATCAATATTTTGGGAAAACTGAAAAGTTATCCCTAAAACAAGGTTTACAAAAATTAAGCTATATTGTAGTTCTTTGCTTTATTTTTTAATGCTTGCTTATCAATAGCTAGTCAAGATTGGTTAGAGCCATTCTGGATTGCCTTAGGCTATGCACTAGACTGAGGAACAGTGTACAACACTGTAATGTCCTTACAGTCATCAACTGACACCTGAACACAACTCCAGTGACCTCCCAACTATGGGGATGCCCACTTTTCTTAAACCTTTGTTTTGACACAGTAGGGACATTAGTGAAAGTACATTCTTTTTAACAGAATTCTAAGTTAGAAAGATAATTCTAAATTAGAAGGAATGGCAGTCCTTAGTAAAAATTTCCAGTGTCAAATCTAGCCTCTACTTACTTCAGGATAAAATAAGTTTTCAGAGTGATCATTCACCTTGAAAACTAATATTCTTGATGGGATTAAATTGAAGCAGTAGATTTTGCCTAAAAAATTTTTATTATGTTTACAAACATCACCTCTTTTCTACAAAAAACAGTAAGGTTAACTTAATGAATATGCCAAACTCATTATTAATGATCTGTATTTTTGCTTTATATAAAATGCCCTCAAATCT
The DNA here is from genome assembly GCF_000334495.1 of Tupaia belangeri chinensis. Classification (NCBI taxonomy): domain Eukaryota; kingdom Metazoa; phylum Chordata; class Mammalia; order Scandentia; family Tupaiidae; genus Tupaia; species Tupaia belangeri. Next base: position 261,901 of record NW_006209511.1, on the reverse strand, counting down.
AAATATAATTCCCATGTAGTAATAAAATCTATGTCTCTGGATTATCTATTGTTTGTATTATGGGTACCAAGAAATCATGTGTACTGCCCATAACCCTTAATGTGCCTTCAAAGTGCATTTGCAAAATGGTTTTGATGTAAACTTCATAATTTAAAAGTTAATATTTTAAATTAAGTGGGTTACCATTTTTGTTACCATCTAAATACAACATATTGATCCAATATAGAAAGTTAGATCAATGTTAGAAATGAAGATTTACAGTTTTTCCCATGCTTGTCTTTAGTGTTTCACATTTGTGGTTTTAGCTTTGATTTGGATGCTTCACAGGTGAATCCAAATGTACATAGAATACCACTACAGCATTATTAATCAGGCAGCAGTTTTCCCAAGTCTAGGAACATCATGCAAATCAACTGTGCTGTTTGGAGGCTTCATAGCTTAACTCTGTTACAACACTGGAATACGTATGGCAAGGTTGAGAAGTAAAGCTTCAGAGAAGTTTTTTTTGAAGAGGTTTTTGCTATAGGGCACGTGTGCTCGCCAGACAGACAGAGAGAGACAGAGAGATAGAAAGTGAGAAATCACCCCCCAGGGGGGATGGCCACACCACAGTCCCTTCTCCATTCTCCTCTTGGGATCTTGGGCATGCATGCACACGTGCCTGGCGTGAGTTTAATCCACCGGGTGTGGGACTCGAACCGCGGTCAACTATGTGGGAGTCCAGCGACATAGCCATTACGCTAACTGCTAGTCCCCAGAGAAGTTTTTTTTACTGTGTTAATCTATTTAAATCAATAACAAAAAATTCCCACTTTGCAAGAAATCTGCCTAAATACTACTGTTAAAAGTGAGCTGCTCATATCTAACATATCTAGATATGTTAAGTGTTAACATTTGGTTTGAAGGAGAAAAAGATGAATCACTATGAATTAAGAAATTTAAGTGGCAAGAATGTATATTATATATGTAGTGACAAAGTTCAAATTTTTAAATGCAGATACATAATTTCCAGCAATCCAATTGTTGCAGCAACAATATATAACCAGTGCTGATGTCTCCGTTTCCTGACAGTTCCTAACAGTTTCCAGACCCTCAATGTAGAGACTATCTGACTTATTTTTGCTTTCTGTACAATATCCAGGTTTCTATTCATTTTGCTTCTAAGTCTCTAATTAGTTCATGTATGGTTCAAACTGTTGGTCCTCTTATCCTGTTCAGGCTTATGTCACTTTAAATGAGCACAAATTCAGGTCAATATAGTGCAAGATGATATACAACAAAAATATATTATTTTAGAGATTTTAATATTCAGGCTATCGAGAATGCTGTTTTCTAAGCTGATAATTTATTGAAATGGCTAACATACTTAGCAGAGATTGGTAAATCCTTACTCAGGATGTTGGGTTGTCAGAAAAGTCATGAGGTTTTTGTTGTTCTATGCAAAATGTCATGACTTTTCTGACAACCCCTAGTAAATGCCTTCAGATACTGGCCCACTAGATCAGTGAAGTCATTTCCCCCTTTGCTATAACAAGTCTTTAAGAAAAAGAAATTTATAAAAAGCCTTCTTAGGTTAATAAATAACTTAAAAATTCTTTTTTTTTTTTTTTTTTTACATTTCAATAAATTTATTGAAAGGTATATCTCTTAGTACGAAAACGTGATGATTGGTTAAGTTATCTCTACCAACTCAGAATTAACACCGATGTATTCAGAATACTGAAATATATCAATATTTTGGGAAAACTGAAAAGTTATCCCTAAAACAAGGTTTACAAAAATTAAGCTATATTGTAGTTCTTTGCTTTATTTTTTAATGCTTGCTTATCAATAGCTAGTCAAGATTGGTTAGAGCCATTCTGGATTGCCTTAGGCTATGCACTAGACTGAGGAACAGTGTACAACACTGTAATGTCCTTACAGTCATCAACTGACACCTGAACACAACTCCAGTGACCTCCCAACTATGGGGATGCCCACTTTTCTTAAACCTTTGTTTTGACACAGTAGGGACATTAGTGAAAGTACATTCTTTTTAACAGAATTCTAAGTTAGAAAGATAATTCTAAATTAGAAGGAATGGCAGTCCTTAGTAAAAATTTCCAGTGTCAAATCTAGCCTCTACTTACTTCAGGATAAAATAAGTTTTCAGAGTGATCATTCACCTTGAAAACTAATATTCTTGATGGGATTAAATTGAAGCAGTAGATTTTGCCTAAAAAATTTTTATTATGTTTACAAACATCACCTCTTTTCTACAAAAAACAGTAAGGTTAACTTAATGAATATGCCAAACTCATTATTAATGATCTGTATTTTTGCTTTATATAAAATGCCCTCAAATCTAAATATAATTCCCATGTAGTAATAAAATCTATGTCTCTGGATTATCTATTGTTTGTATTATGGGTACCAAGAAATCATGTGTACTGCCCATAACCCTTAATGTGCCTTCAAAGTGCATTTGCAAAATGGTTTTGATGTAAACTTCATAATTTAAAAGTTAATATTTTAAATTAAGTGGGTTACCATTTTTGTTACCATCTAAATACAACATATTGATCCAATATAGAAAGTTAGATCAATGTTAGAAATGAAGATTTACAGTTTTTCCCATGCTTGTCTTTAGTGTTTCACATTTGTGGTTTTAGCTTTGATTTGGATGCTTCACAGGTGAATCCAAATGTACATAGAATACCACTACAGCATTATTAATCAGGCAGCAGTTTTCCCAAGTCTAGGAACATCATGCAAATCAACTGTGCTGTTTGGAGGCTTCATAGCTTAACTCTGTTACAACACTGGAATACGTATGGCAAGGTTGAGAAGTAAAGCTTCAGAGAAGTTTTTTTTGAAGAGGTTTTTGCTATAGGGCACGTGTGCTCGCCAGACAGACAGAGAGAGACAGAGAGATAGAAAGTGAGAAATCCCCCCCCAGGGGGGATGGCCACACCACAGTCCCTTCTCCATTCTCCTCTTGGGATCTTGGGCATGCATGCACACGTGCCTGGCGTGAGTTTAATCCACCGGGTGTGGGACTCGAACCGCGGTCAACTATGTGGGAGTCCAGCGACATAGCCATTACGCTAACTGCTAGTCCCCAGAGAAGTTTTTTTTACTGTGTTAATCTATTTAAATCAATAACAAAAAATTCCCACTTTGCAAGAAATCTGCCTAAATACTACTGTTAAAAGTGAGCTGCTCATATCTAACATATCTAGATATGTTAAGTGTTAACATTTGGTTTGAAGGAGAAAAAGATGAATCACTATGAATTAAGAAATTTAAGTGGCAAGAATGTATATTATATATGTAGTGACAAAGTTCAAATTTTTAAATGCAGATACATAATTTCCAGCAATCCAATTGTTGCAGCAACAATATATAACCAGTGCTGATGTCTCCGTTTCCTGACAGTTCCTAACAGTTTCCAGACCCTCAATGTAGAGACTATCTGACTTATTTTTGCTTTCTGTACAATATCCAGGTTTCTATTCATTTTGCTTCTAAGTCTCTAATTAGTTCATGTATGGTTCAAACTGTTGGTCCTCTTATCCTGTTCAGGCTTATGTCACTTTAAATGAGCACAAATTCAGGTCAATATAGTGCAAGATGATATACAACAAAAATATATTATTTTAGAGATTTTAATATTCAGGCTATCGAGAATGCTGTTTTCTAAGCTGATAATTTATTGAAATGGCTAACATACTTAGCAGAGATTGGTAAATCCTTACTCAGGATGTTGGGTTGTCAGAAAAGTCATGAGGTTTTTGTTGTTCTATGCAAAATGTCATGACTTTTCTGACAACCCCTAGTAAATGCCTTCAGATACTGGCCCACTAGATCAGTGAAGTCATTTCCCCCTTTGCTATAACAAGTCTTTTTTGTTTATTTTGAAAATAATATTTTAATCTTTCAATTGTAAAATAAAATTATAGCATTGGAAAAATTTCTCTATGGAGAATAACATGAACCAAATTTACAGACTTAAGGAACCATTTCAGGGATTGTTGTAAGGTGAGTTATATTGTAGTAACTGATTCACTTGCCATCTGGTACGCCCAGAAACTATCCATTTCAACTCCTGAACATTTCGTTTGGAACTTGTTTGACGAATATCCAGTTAAACACTTGGATACAAGTTCTTGCCAGAAGGTCAAATCTCTGCCATTTATCTTGGAATGTTTTTGAAGACATTCTATTCCTTCTGTTAACTGTACACACTTTTGTGCTTGAATCTCCAATGCAATAATAGACAATGCCAACACAGAAGGCTTTGCCTTAGAAAACATGATCCTACAGTGACATGCCTTAAGTTGAGCTTCTAGTCTTTCAAAATTAAAGCTGTTTCTCCTTTCAGATGGCAAATTCTCTTGAATGAGTGAATAATAGAGTTACAGAAACTGAAAGGCAGTAGTAGTTTTGACTTTCCAATATACCTTCTCCAATACAGTCTTCTCCATTCTCATCAATTCTGAAACCATGAACCTATATTGACTAATTTGAATCAAGTCAGTTGTCAGTGGGACATTCCTCCCATCTTCTATTGATTTTATAGCCAAATAGAAGCAACCCAGTCCAACACACCCAAGATGCTTGGGTTGTACCTTGATAGTGACTGCAGCTCCTCAGCGGTAATCACTGTTCTTGGGCCTGCGCTCACCTCACCCTGCGATATCATCAGGACTGAGAGTCCTGTAAAGCAAGGGGACTGGGGTGGGTGGGTGAGAGGGGAGTGGCCCAGGGAGGGTGAGCTGTCCTGGTTGGTGGTCTCTGCAGTGCCTCTGAGACGTGACACTGCCCTAACCAGGGTCAACTGGGAGCCAAAGGGGAGTAACTTAAAATTCTTTTTAAAAATTTTCTTCTAACATTTTTGATAAAAAATTAAAACATGTAGGCAGATTAAAAGGATAGTACAACAAACATTTAGATTCAACAGTTGTTATTGTTCTACCAGATTTGCTCTGTGTGTATGTGTGTATTTTTTCCCTGAGCCATTTGGAAGTAAACTGCAAGTGTAAATTCTAAGGCACCTACCAAATGTAATTACCATGAAATAACACAAGGCCTGGAACATAGAACACACCTAGTAAATATTTGTGGCATGAATAACTAAAATTTACAGCTGAAGATATTGCATAATTTCATCAATCATCAAATACCTGTCAATGATACCTCAATAAAGCTGAGAAAATAAATCTAAAGTTAAAAGAAACCTGAGAATAAGAGTTAACGTAGTGGCTCTGAGCATTTCATTTCTTCATATTCTATATCCTTACATACTTGTGTGGGAGATGAATTGAACTACTGTCCTTTCTTGTAAATCTGTTCCTTTTGTTATCCCTTATCTTACATTCACATAAGCTCTAGTAAAATTCTTTCTCCTGAGTAGTCTTTTTTTTTTTTTTTCTTTAAGAGAGATTTTTGCTTCAGGGCGCTCATACTCACCAGAGACAGAGAAACAGAAGGTGGAAAATCACCCCCAGGGGGTGATGGCCACACTGCAATCCCCTCTCCTTCATTCTCCTCATGGGACTATGGGCATGCACACACACGTGTTCGGTGTGAGTCTAAGGCCTCGGGTCTGAGACTCAAACTGTGGTGGACTACATGGGGGTTCAGCACTGTAATTATTACACCATCTGCCCATCTGCTGGTCCCTCTCCCAGATAGTCTTTTTTGGAGAGGTGTTCTTTTTTTTTTTTTTGGCTATAGGGCGTGTGCACTCGCCAGAAAGAGAGAGACAGAGAGATAGAAGGCGAGAAATCACCCCCCAGGGGGGATGGGCACCCTGCAATCCCTTCTCTATTTTCCTCTCGGAATCTTGGGCGTGCACGCACAGGCGCCAGACTTGAGTTTAAGCCACTGGGTTCGGGACTCGAACTACGGTCAGTTACATGGGAGTTCAGTGACGTAGCAATTACGCCAACTGCTGGTCCATCTCCCAGATAGTCCTAACCCTCACTACTTTGTCATTAAAAACAGTTTGCATGCTCTGCCTAGCCTTTCTTTTATTTTCTTTTAATTTATTTATACATTTAATCACTATACATTATTTAGCTTGTAACTTGAATTTATCTACCATGAATGCACTTCACACCAGTTTAGTTGAGAATAGAAAACACATTGTCATCAACAGATAATCATTCATTCCTGTGTCCAATAACTGAATTCTGCATAGCCTTTAAATACTGTCTGTCTAAACCTGCTTCCACCATCCTCTGGATCTATCCCACTTGAGAGTATATTAGGGTTGCTTAGTTCTCCAAATTTGTCTAGCTTTACCTGAGAACCAGGCAGATAAGCTGGAAATCTACAGCCTAGGAAAAAGTCTAATTCCCTTTGAACAAAGATGTGGAACTTAATAAATGAATCCAATCAAAAGGAAGGGTTCTTGTCTACCTAATTTAATGACTATCCAGTTATCAGTCATCTGAAGACACAGAGGCCCATGTTGTCAGGACAGATTCATTGTGGTTTTGATTTGCATCTCCCTTATGATAAGGGATGTTAAGCATTTTTCATATGTTTTTTGGCCATTTGAATGTCTCCTTTAGAGAGTTATCTGTTTAAGTCATCTTCCCATCTTTTAATTGTTTTTTTCAGGTAAGCCATTTGAGTTGCCTATATATTCTGTTTATCAGTCCTTTGTCTATGGCATACTTTGCAAATATATTCTCCCATTCCAAGGGTTGGTAGAATATACTTTCTCTAACTATTGTTTCTTTTGCTTCTTAATCTCTTGTAATCTCATTTGTCTATTTTTGGTAGTATATGTGTTCTTTGGGAGTATTATTTAAGAAGCCTTTGCCTACTCTGATTGGATTCTCCAAGAGTTTCCCTAGTGTTTTCTCCACTGGTAGTTTTATAGTTTAAAGTCTTAGGTTTAGATCTTTAATCCATTTTGAGTTGATTTTCATTAATGGAAATATATCACAGCACTTTGTCATATATTTCAGAATCAGGGTGTGAGATGCCTCCTACTCTGGACTCTTGAGCAGGATTGCCTTGGCAGTCTAGGGTCTTTTATGATTTCAGACAAACTCTGTGATTGTCTTTTCTAGATCTGTGAAAAAAAGTCTGTGGTACTTTGATTGGGGTTGTGCTAACTATGTAGATTAGTTTTGGCAGAATTGCCAGTTTGATTATATTAATTTTTCCAATCCAGGAACATGGGATGTCCTTCCACTTTTTTGTGTCATTTTCAATTTCTTT
>NW_006209511.1:251353-254652 GCF_000334495.1 Tupaia belangeri chinensis | reverse complement strand
AATTTTTTTTTTTTTTTTTTTTTTTTTTTTTAGCTTCTCATAGTTTTTCTTGTGGAGGTCTTTGAGTTCTTTGGTTAGATTTATTACTAGGTATCTTATACTTTTTGTGGTTATAGTAAATGGGTTTACTTTCTTTAGTTGCACCTCCATCTTCTTGTTGTTGGTGCATAGAAATCGTATAGATATTTCAAAAGAATTATTAATTTAATTTTATTATTATGATTATTATTTGTTTTTAATTTGACCAGGGAAAGACAGAGAGGGAGAAAGACAGAGAGAGAAAGTGAGAACGCAAGCCACCAAGTCCGAACCATGGTCAGCCACAGAGGGGGGGTTCAGCATCTTTAACCACCATGCCACCTGCTGGCCCCAGTACTAAAGATTTTTATATGTTGATTTTGTATCCTACCCCTTTACTATGTTCATTTATCACTTCTAGGAGCTCTTTAGTAGGCACCTTTGGTCTTCTATGTATATAATATCATCTGCAAAGAAAGATAACTTAATTACTTTCTTACTCTTTTTTATTTTATTCTCTTTTCTGATTGCATTCGCTAGGACTTCCAGTATTATACTGAAGAGGAATGGAGAACGTGATCATCCTTGTTTTGTACCAGTTTTAGTGGGAAAGCTTTCAGCTCTTTCACATTCATTATGTTAGCTATAAGTATTTCATACATGACTTTTATTGTGTTGAGTAATGTCCCTTCTATGCAGATTTTGTTGAGAGTAGTAATCATGCAGTAATGTTTTTATTTGGAGAGGTTTATTTTTTCTTTTGACTTTTCCTATTTTTTTTATTAATATCATTGAAGGTAGATATTGCCATGTAAGAATACTAGGCCATGTCTGGGATTTTACAAATAACTTTTGTCTTAAATAATAAAAGTAATTTTTAAAAAATTAAACAAGTTTATTTTGATACAGTTTTTTGTAATTAATTTTTTTTTGGAGAGGTTTTCGCTATAGGGTGCATGCGCTCGCCGAACAGAGAGAGAGAGACAGAGAGACAGAAAGCGAGAAATCACCCCCCAGGGGGGATGGTCATGCCGCAATCCCTTCTCCATTCTCCTCTCGGGATCTTGGGCACGCACGCACACGCGGCCAGTGTGAGTTTAAGCCACCGGGTCCGGGACTCGAACTGCGGTCGACTACGTGGGAGTCCAGCGACATAGCCATTACGCTCACAGCAGGACCCTTAATTATTTTTCATTTCATTTTCTTTTATACATTCAATCACATTATTATTTGTCTTACAAAATATATTTAGACAGGTGAACATCTCTCCTCACCGCAGTTGACAAAACCACAAAACATCCTCAACAGATAATACCTTACCTCCCTGTGCCATCGATACTTTGCCTCCCTATTTTCCTTCTAAGTGTCCTTCCTCAGACCCTCCTCTTGCACACATACTATATCTGGTATTTATATCTATATACCATGTTTCTGTATCCTTTAGTGAATTAGTTTCAGTCATAGAGTGCAGACACTTGGTATATATTAAGTGGGAACATAACAATGCCTCTCCTTCATAGCCTCTCCTTGCTTCACTCAGCAGTAAGTCTTCCATATTTTTTTTTTTTTTGGAGAGGTTTTCTCGCTATAGGGCGACAAATCACCCCCCAGGGGGGATGGTCACGCTGCAATCCCCTCTCCTCCATTCTCCTCTCGGGATCTTGGGTACGCACGCACACGTGCCCGGCATGAGTTTTAAGCCACCGGGTCCGGGATGCGAACCACGGTCGACTACATGGGAGTCCAGGGACATAACCATTACATTAACTGCTGGTTTCCAAGTCTTCCGTATTCATCCAATTCCTATCAAAAGCCAGGGTTCTGTTGCTTTTTTGGGTGCTGACTAGTATTCATGGGCATTTGGGTGGTTTCCATGACTTAGCAATTGTGAATAGTGCGATGATAAACATCGATGTGCAAGCACTTTTCTAATTAAGTATGTTTTTCTGTTCTTTGTGTAGATATCAAGGAGTGGGATTGCTGGATCATATAGTAGTTCTATTTGTAGATTTTTGAGGAATCTCCAAATTGCTCTGCCCACAGGTGCTGGACCAATTTACATTCCCACCAGCAGTGTAAGAGAGTCCCCCTTTCACCACAACCCTGCCAGCACTTATCATTTTTTGGTTGTTTTTTTTTTTTTAACCTTAGTCATTCCGACTGGGGTTAGGTGATACCTCATTGTTGTATTGATTTCCATTTTCCTTACAATAAGGGATGTTGAACATTTTTTCGTATGCCTTTTAGCTGTTCCTAGTTCATCTTTACTGTGTCTTTTGCCATGCAGAAATTTCTTAGTCTGATGTAATCCCACTTGTCTATTTTGGGGATTACTGACTGTGCGGGGGTCATATTTTAGAAGTCTTCCTCTACCCCAATGTCTCCCAGAGATTCCCCAGTGTTTTCCAGGAGCAGTTTTATAGTTTGGTGTCTTAGATTTAGATCTTTGATCCACCTTGACTTGATTTTTGTCAGAGATGACACATATAGTTTCAGATTCATCTTTCTGCTACAAGTGGAAATCCAGTTTTTCCAGCAGCATTTGCTGAACAGGTTTTCCTTTTCCCACTGGATTGACTGGTACCCCTTGTCAAAAATCAGTTGACTGTATGTTTGGGCATTTATTTCTGGGGACTCTATTCTGTTCCATTGGTCTGTTTCTGTGCCAGTACTATGCTGTTTTGATTACCACAGCTTTGTAGTATATTTTTGGGTTAGAGTGCGAGTCGCTGCTTACTCCACTCTTCTTGTGTAGAATCGCTTTGGCAATATGGGGTCTTTTATTATTGCAGACAAACTTTATGATTGTCTTTCCTAGATCTGTGAAGAATGTGTTTGGTACTTGGATTGGCATTGCATTAAATAGGTAAATTAATTTAGGTAAAATTGCCATTTTGATTATATTCATTCTTCCAATCCAGGATCATGGGATATCCTTCCACTTTTTTGTGTCATTTTTAATTTCTTTTTTTATCTTCTTGTAGTTTTCCTTGTGGAGGTCTTTAACTTCTTTGGTTAGATTTATCCCTAAGTATCTTATACTTTTAGTGGCTATGGTAAATGGAACAACTTTTTTCAGTTCTATCTCCGTCTGCCTGTTGTTCGTATATAGAAATGCTATAAGTTTCTGAATATTAATTTTGTACCCTGCAACTATACTGTATTCTTGTATTACCTACAGAAATTTTTTTCATGGAAACCCTTAGGTTTTCTATGTATACAATCATGTCATCTGCAAATAGAGACAGTTTCACCTCTTCTTTTCCTATTTGAATGCCTTT
>NW_006209511.1:250355-251322 GCF_000334495.1 Tupaia belangeri chinensis | reverse complement strand
CAGTACTATATTGAAAAGGAGTGGAGAAAGTGGGCATCCTTGTCTCGTACCCGTTTTTAGTGGGAAAGCTTTCAGCTTTTCTGCATTCAGGATGATGTTCGCGATGGGTTTTTCATAGATAGCTTTTATTGTGTTGAGAAATGACCCTTGTATGCTGATTTTGCTGAGCATCTTGATCATGAAGGGATGTTGTATCTTATCAAATACTTTTTCTGCATCAACCAATATGACCATATGTTTTTTATCTTTCTTCCTATTAATATGGTGTATTACATTTATGGTTTTGCGTATGTTGAACCAACCATGCATTCCTGAATGAAGCCTACCTGATCATGGTGTATAATCTTTTTATTAAGTTGTTAGATACAGTTTGCTAGTATCTTTTTTTTTTTAATTTACTTATTTATTTTACTTTTTTAAAAATACATTCACTCACATTATTTAGCTTACAAGGTGATCATTTCAATATATGAACATTTCTCCCCGGTCGAGTTGGTAAGAAAATAACACTACCTCCCTGTCTCAACAATGCTGTCTTCGTATCCCTCCTCCAAATGTTCTTCCCCAGGCCCTCCACACACACCACATCTGGCATTCACATCCACCTCTTGTGTTTGTACATCCTTTAGCGCGTCAGTTTCAGTTACAGAGTGTGGACATTCGGTATATATTAAGTGGGGACATACAGTGTATCTCCTTCATAGCCTGGCTTGCTTTACTTAGCAGTAAATCTTCCATATTTTTCCGCTTTCTGTCAAAAGCCAGGGTTTTGTTGTTCTTAATGTCTAAATAGTATTCCATAGAGTATATGTGCCACAGTTTTTCAATCCATTCAGCCATCCAAGGTCATTTGGTTTGGTTCCATGTCTTAGCAATCGTGAAAAGTGCCGCAATAAACATTGATGTGCAAGCACTTTTCCAATGAGAAATTCTTCTGTCCTTTGGGTAGATGCCAAGAAATGGGATT
>NW_006209511.1:248567-250294 GCF_000334495.1 Tupaia belangeri chinensis | reverse complement strand
TGTTCTCCACAGTGGTTGGACCAATTTACATTCCCACCAGCAGTGTAAGAGAGTTCTCCTTTCACCACACCCCCACCAACACTTATCATATTTTTTTTTAAATCTTAGACATTCTGACTGGGGTTAGGTGGTATCTCATTGTTTTTTTGATCTGCATTTCCCTTACGATGAGGGATGTTTTTCATATGCCTTTAGGCCATTCGTATATTATCTTTAGAGAGTGTTTTTTTTTTTCAACTCCTTCTCCCATCTTTTAATAGGGTTCATCATCTTTTTTCCAAACAGCTTCTTTAGTTCCTTATGTATTCTGGTTATCAATCCCTCATCTGATGCATAGTTTACAAAAATATTTTCCCAATCTGAGGGCTGTCGATTCATGCTAGTTACTGTGTCTTTTGCCATGCAAAAATTTCTTAGTCTGATGTAATCCCACTTGTCTATTTTGGGGATTATCGACTGTGCTTTGGGGGTCTTATGTAAGAAATCTTTTCCTACCCCAATGTCTCCCAGAGTTTCCCCAGTGTTTTCTAGAAGCAGTTTAATAGTTTGGGGTCTTAGATTTAGATCTTTGATCCACCTTGACTTGATTTTTGTCAAAGGTGAGAGGTAGGGGTTCAGATTCATCTTTCTACAGGTGGAAATCCAGTTTTTCCTGCACCATTTGCTGAAGAGGTTTTTCTTTTCCCACTGGATTGACTGGTCCCTCTTGCAAAAAATCAGTTGACAGAATGATTGTGGATTCATTCCTGTGGACTCAGTTCTCTTCCATTGGTCCACATGTCTGTTCTTGTGCCAATACCATGCTGTTTTGATTACCACAGCTTTGTAGTACATTTTTGGGTCAGGGAGTGAGATGCTGCCCTCTCCTCTCTTCTTTTGTAGAATTGCTTTAGCAATGCGGGGTCTTATATTATTCCAGACAAATTTTATGATTGTCTTTTCTAAGTCTGTGAAGAATGTGTCTGGTACTTGGATTGGCATTGCATTAAATAGGTAGATTAGTTTGGGTACAATTGCCATTTTGGTTATATTAATTCTTCCAATCCAGGAACATGGGATGTCCTTCCACTTTTTTGTGTCATTTTCAATTTCTTTTTTTAGCTTCTCATAGTTTTCCTTGTGGAGGTCTTTAACTTATTTGGTTAGATTTATCCCTAAGTATCTTATACTTTTAGTGGCTATGGTAAATGGAATATCTTTTTTCAGTTCTATCTCCATCTGCCTGTTGTTTGTATATGGAAATGCTATAGACTTCTGTATATTAATTTTGTATCCTGCAACTTTACGGTATTCATGCATTACTTCCAGAATGTTTTTCATGGAAATCATTGGGTCTTCTATGTACACAATCATGTCATCTGCAAATAGAGAGAGTTTCACATCTTCTTTTCCTATTTGGATGCCTTTTATGTTTTCCTCTTTTTTGATTTTGTTGGCAAGGACTTCCAGTAGTATCTTGAAGAGGAGAGGAAAAAGTGGGCATCCTTGTCTCATACCCGTTTTTAGTGGGAAAGCTTTCAGCTTTTCTTCATTCAGGATGATGTTCGCGATGGAGTTTTCATAGATAGCTTTTATGGTGTTGAGAAATGACTCTTGTATGCCGATATTGCTGAGCGTTTTGATCATAAAGGGATGTTGTATCTTATGAAATGCTTTTTCTGCATCAATCGATATGACCATATGGCTTTTGTCTTTTTTCCTGTTAATATGGTGTATTACATTTATGG
>NW_006209511.1:232463-248102 GCF_000334495.1 Tupaia belangeri chinensis | reverse complement strand
AGACAGAGAGAGACAGAGAGATAGAAAGCGAGAATTCACCCCCCGTGGGGATGGCCACACCACAGTCCCTTCTCCTCCACTCTCCTCTTGGGATCTGGGCATGCCCTCACACACAGCCAGTGTGAGTTTTAAGCCACCGGGTCCGGGACGCGAACCATGGTCGACTATATGGGAATCCAGCAACATAGCCATTACGCTAACTGCTGGTTCGTTTCTCTCTTCTTCTTAATGATTCTCGTTAGTGGCGTATTGATTTTGTTTATCTTTTCAAAGAACCAGCTTTTACTTTCATTTATTTTCTGTATAGTTGGCTTATTTTCTATTTCATTTATTTCAGCTCGAATCTTTATTATTTCCTTTCTCTTGGGGTTTTTTGGATTATTTTGCTGTTGCTTTTCCAATTTTCTGAGGCATCATGTTAGGTGATCCATTTGCCTTCTTTCCACCTTCCTCTTATGAGCTCTAATGGTTATAAACTTCCCTCTTATGACTCCTTTTGCAGTGTCCCAAAAATTATGGAAAGTCGTGTCCTTGTTGTCATTAGCTTCCACAAATCTTTTGATTTCAGACTTTATTTCATCAGTAGTTGTGGAGTCATTAAGTTGTAGGTTATTTAGTTTCCATGTATTTGAGTATTTTTGAGGATTTCTCTTGAAATTAAACTCAAGTTTATTTCCATCATGTTTCGGAGAAGATGCTGGAAATAGTTTCTATGCCTTTGAATGTGTAGAGACTTGCTTTGTGCCCTATGATGTGATCAATCTTCGAGAAGGTTTCATGTGGTGAGAAAAAAGCGTATCTCGTGGTTTTTGGATGGAAAGTTCTATAGATGTCTGTTAAGTCCATTTCATTTATGGTATCATTCAGATCCTTTATCTGTTTATCAATTTTTTGTCTAGATGACCTGTCCCGAGGGGATAGTGCAGTGTTGAGGTCTCCAACAATTAGTGTAGTGTAGTCTATCTCCCCTTTTAGATCTAATAGTCTTTCCTTCACATATTTAGGTGCTTCTGTGTTAGGCACAGAGATATTTATAAGAGTTATATCTTCTTGATCTATTGATCCTTTTATTACAATATAGTGCCCTTCTTTGTCTCTTCAAACAGTTTTTGTTTTAAAGCCTATTTTGTCAGAAATTGGTATCGCAACTCCAGCTCTTGTTTGGTTCCCATTTGCAGGGAAAACCTTTTCCCAATTCTTCACTTTTAGTCTATGTATGTCTTTATTGATGAGGTGGGTTTCCTGTTGGCAAGAGATAGAGGGTCTCTGTTTTTTTATCCATTTGCCAAGTCTGTGTCTCTTGATTGGAGAATTTAGTCCATTCACATTGAATGTTGTTATCGATGAAACTGAATTTGTCCTAACGTTTAAGTTGGCCATTGTCATAGCAGCCTTTTATTCCTTTGTTTCTGTCTGTTAGCTCTTTAGTTTTCCTGGAACAGTACTTTCTTCAGGGTTTCTTGAAGAGCTGGTCTGGTGCTGGCAAATTCTTTCAGGTCTTGTTTGTCTGAGAAGATTTTAATCTTTTTTTTCCCATGTGAAGGATAATCTTGCAGGATACAATAATCTTGCTTGAAATTATTTTTCTCTTAGCACTTTCAATACATCTTCCCATTCTGTCCTTGCTTGCATTGTTTCTGTTGAGAGGTCCGGTGTTAGTCTGATTGGATAACCTTTGTACGTCACTTCTCGTTTCTCTCTTGCCAGGTTTAGTATCATGTCTTTATCTGTGGTCTTGGATAGTCTGGCTAAGATGTGCCTTGGGGAAGATCTTTTGGGATTGATTCTAACTCGGGTCCTTTGTATTTCTTGGGTCTTGATGCTAGAGTGCCTCTCTAGACTTGGGAAACTTTCTTCCTGGATTTCATGGAATAGATTTTCCATGCCATTTTTAGTTTCTTCATATTCTGGGATGCCTATCATTTTTATATTTGGTCATCTTATGGAATCTCGTATTTCTCGTATATTATCCTCGTGTTTTTTAGTTATTTTCTGTATCTTTTTGGTGGTTCTTTGTAGGTCAGAGGTTTTATCTTCTACATCAGAGATTCAATCTTCCGCATGATCTAATTGACTTTTAATACTTTCAAGGGAGTTTTTGATTTCCTCTGTTCCTGACTTTATCTCTAGTAGCTCCATCTGGTTCTTTTTCAGAGTGTCCATTTCTTCTTTCATATCTTGGAATGACTTTCTCATCTCCTGTAGTTCATTGGCTCTTTTCTGTTCCAACTCGAAGAATTTGTTCACCATACATGTTCGAAATTCTTTGACATCTTGGTAACATTGTCCATTAGCCCTGAAGATGGAGGGGAGTTACTCTGTACCTTTGATGGAGATGTATTTCCTTGTTTATTCATACCTGAGGCTCTTCTATTTCTAGCCATTGGAAGATGTACTAACTTTTAAGTACCGGTTAGGCCAGTGTTTCACTGGCTAGGAGTGTCTTTTCCTTTTGTTGGGAATTGACATCTGCCGAAGTCTTTGTTCTGTTTTTTTAGTAATGTTGTCTCAAAGCAGATACTTTAGTCAGGTGTCTGAGAGCAGAATCTCCTTTTTCACAGTTGGTTCCGTATAAGGGAGGAACCAATATCACTTTATTTGACTAGAAAAATTCAGATCCCTAATTCTAGGCTTAGCTAGTCCCTCTGGTAAGATGGAAGAAGTAGAGAAGATAATATAAGAGAAAAGAAAGGAGGAGAGAGGGAAATAAAGAAAAAAAAAGATTTCGCCACTTGCCTTTAGATGTACCAGGCTGCTGCAGCCAAAGGCGCAGTCTGTGGAGAGATGGAGAGGAAGGAATTTACAAAAGAATGGGGGACAGTAAAGAAAAAAAAAAATTAGAGGAACTTTCTACCTGTCTAGGGGTCTGGGGGGTCTGGATGGGAATAAGTGGGGGCAGTGTGCCCCCTTGCTCGTCAGGTGCCTTTAGATATACCTGGATGCTACAGCCAAAGGCGCAGTCTGTCTAGGGGTCTGGGTGGATCCTGGACTTGGGGTGTGGATAGGAATCAGTGGGGGCAGTGTGCCCCCTTGCTCGCCAGGTGCCTTCAGATGTACCAGGCTGCTGCAGCCAAAGGCTCAGTCTGTATAGGGGTCCGGGTGGATCCTGATCGGGGGGTGGGAGGGGAGGGTGTCTGGATGGGAATCAGTGGGGGCAGTGTGCCCCCTTGCTCATCAAGTGCCTTCAGATGTACTAGGCTGCTGCAGCCAAAGGCGCAGTCTGTGGAGAGATGGAGAGGAATGCTGAAAACTATGATTCTATACCTATCTAGTCCTTTACGGTGCGGGGAGGATAAGCCAGAGATGACAATATAAGATTGAAGATAAAAGACTATGGAAGAGAATAAAGAGAATGTTGCGCACTCATAGCTTGCAATTTTTTTGTCAGGATGCTGTAAATGGAAGTGGACTCTGCTGGGAGCTGGGGGCAGTCCTGTGGGGTAATGAGAAGTGGGAAATTAACAAAAAGAAAGAAGAGAAGAAAATCAAAGCCTACCTTGCTGACCGTATGTCTCTTTGGGTGGGGCCTTCCTCAGTGTCCTTTAGGCCAGAGGGCTGCCCAGACTTTGTTTATTTGAGAATATTGTTGTGTTTTCTTCTCATTTGAAAGATTGTCTTGCTGGGTATAGTATTCTTGTTTGAAATTATTTTTCATTTAGTGCTTTGAATATGTCTTCCCATTCTTTTCTTGCCTGCATTGTAGAGGTTTGTTGTTAGCCTTAATCAGATAACAACCTTTGTATGTGACTTGATGTTTCTCTCTTACTATTTTTAGAATCTTGTCCTTGTGATTTTTACTATTTTGGGCTATGTTGGGATTCATGGAGAGGGTCTTCTTATGTTGATTCTCCCCAAAGATATCTTTGATCTGAATATCTCAATGTTTCCTCAGCTTTGCAAATTTTCTGCAAGGATTTTGTGGAATCTAATGCCATAAGTCTATGCCTCTGTCTTGATTTTTCACCTTTGGAAGTCCTATTATTTGAACATTTGGGTGTTGAATGGTGTTTAGTATTTCCCATATGTTATCCTCTAATTTTTTTTCCATTCTTTTTGGTGATTTTATCTAAGTCAGATGTTTTGTCTTTCAGAACAGAGATTCATTCTGCCATGTGGTCTAGTCTTAATACTTTCAAGGGAGGGCCCAGCAGTTAGCGTTATGGCTATGTCGCTGAACTCCCATGTAGTTGACCGCGGTTCGAGCCCCAGACCAGTGGCTTAAATTCACGCTGGGCGCACGTGTGTGCGTGCCCAAGATCCTGAGAGGAGAATTGACAAGAAGGGATTGCGGCATGGCCATCCCCCCGGGGGTGATTTCTCACTTTCTGTCTCTCTCTCTTTCTCTGTCTTTTTGTCGAGCGCACACGCCCTATAGCAAAAACCTCTATACAAAAAAAAGGAAAAAAAAAAAAAGAATTAAAAGAAAATACTTTCAAGGGAGATTTTGAGCTCCTGCATTATAGTCTCATCTCCTGAAGTTCTGTTTGGTTCTTTTTATGGTTATCGCTTCTTTCAAGTCATGAAATGACTTTCTCATCTACTGGGGTGCAGTGTTTCTTTTCTGTTGCATCTTGTAGAGTTTTGTCACTATGAATGTTCTGAATTCTTTTTCTGACATTTTGGTAGATTCTTCTGTTTTTCTTTGTTTGTTTGTTTGTTTTTCCTTCTCCGTCACATAGTTGGAGACGAGTTACTGTGTTCTCTTGATGAGCTAAAAAGCTGTATATCCTGATTTTCTAATATTTGAGACTCTTCTCCAGTTTTTCGTGATTTGGTGATGTATTCACTTTTGGGTAACTCCTCGGAGAAGATTTCTGCACCTGTGAGCTTGTTTGCTTCCTTTTTGCTGTGAATTTCTTCTGTGCCAATTTCTCTCTTTTACTGTGATTTGCAGTGTGGTACCCAGAGTAATTTTGAATTTTTCATTTCTAAATAGGAGTTTCTCCATTTTTGCTGGTGGTTCAGTGGGAGGGGGGCTATGTGTGGGGGGATTTGAAGATTCCTCAGAACCTCACAATGTTTACATGTTTGAATACTATAAATCTAAATCTGTCTAGTCACCATGGGAGTAGAGACCGAGAAGCAAAATGACAATGTAATGTGGAAGAAAGTGAGAAAATCAAAGAAGAGAGAAAAGGTTGCACAGTGTGCAAATTTGACAGGGGGTTTTAGTTAGAGATGTCTGCTTAAGAGGGCTGCAATTCCCCTGTCATTTCTAGCTTTGCAACTAGGAGATCCTCAGAACAGATTCAAGGAGATGTCAGAAAATACACTAGAGGGATGAGTCGTTCTTATTTCTCTCACAGACTTATCTGTGTTTGATCAAAAAAGACTTGTTCTCTGTTAACTAAGAACTATAGCAATCCCATATGATCATCCTCTTGAGTTTTCTGCTCAGCAGTGGACTATAAAACAAGTCTACCAGAATAGATTACAGGCATCGTGGAACAACTAAAAACTCCTACAGTTTTTACTTCTCTAGGGAGGTAGGCTTTGGGAGACAAGCTTTTTATGGTCATTTCTTCTCACCAGAAACAATGGACTCTGAAAAGGCTGCCCAATTTAAAACCATAATTAACAGTGATTGATTTGCATTAAATGGTTGGTTTGAGTGTGAGGACATAAAATGTTCTCTGTCAGACTATAAATTCCTTCAGAGCAGGTGTTATCCATTCACTGTTACATTCCCAGAGCCTACCATGGATTCTGGCACAGAATACCTAGGCTTGCATTTATTCATTTAAAAACATTTTCTGAGATTCTCAATAAATAATTTTTAAATTAACTAAATGCAGGAAACTTTTACCATTTTATTGCTATTTTTGTTTTGACAATATAGTTTAATATATTTCATGAAATCCTTCTGATAATGACTGTTTGTTTATAACAGGCATTGAAAGTAAGACAAGCAGATATCACCAGAGAGACTGTTCAGAAAAGTGTGTGTGTTCTAAGCAAGCTGGTAAGAAACCAAGTAACTTGTTCATTTTTGTGTTAAATATTGATGGTAGACTTTTTTTTTTTTGATGATAAGGTATTACTAAAATAAGAAACTTAGACCAATATAGCTCACTCATCCATTTTTGTTTTATTCTCAAGATGCTGGACAAATAATAACTTACTAAAATTTAAAATATCATGATTCTGCATATTTTATCAATGATAAAGAAGTTTATGACTGTCACAGCAAAAAACTTTAGCTTTCCCACCCACTTTTTTTTAAGAGAGATTTTCATATAGGGCATGTGTGCTCACCAGACACAGAGAGAGACAGAGAAAGAAAAAGTAGAAAATCACCCTTCCCACTGGAAGATGGCCACACCTCAATACTTTTCCTCCATTCTCCATTCACGATTTTGGGCATGCATGCATAAGCACATGCCGTGAGTTTCAAGCCACCAGGTCCAGGACTTGAACCACAGTCAGCCATGTGGGAGCAGCACCTTAACCACTATGCCACCTGCTGGCCCCAGCCTTACTCTTTAAATTTTAAAATGGTTGAAGAATAGAAGAAGTGGCATGATGAAATTGTATTATAATGACACTTCAAAATTGTTTATGTGTATCACTCAATTAGGTACAAGTATATAATTAACTAACATTTTTTAAAATGCTAACATTTCTTATTTTTCATTATTTCTCTTCATTAAATCATTTATGATGTTCCATGTTTATTACTAATGGTATAATAACATTTGTACCAGTAACATCAAATACTTAATCATTTTTTGTTTAATTCACATGTAGTAATTGTACGTATTTATGAGGGACAGTGTGGGTTTTTTGTTTTGTTTTGTTTTTGTTTTTAATAAAGAGTACAATGTATAATGGTCAAAACAGTGTGCTCATCATCTCAGCCATTTTTCAGAATTTTGTGTTGGGAATATTCAGAATACTTATTTTTTTAGCAATTCTGAGATGTACATAACATACCATCAACTATAGTTATCCTAATGTAATTTATAACACTAGATCTTGTTCCTCCTATCTGTCTGTATCGATGTCCATAAACAACATCTCTATCTCACCTCCCTCCAGCCCTCGTATCCTCTAGAGAACACTTCTATCTACTCTCTACTTCTTGAGCTCATCTTTTTCATTTTCTACATGTGAGTAAGGACATGCAGTATTTCTCTGTCTATGCTTGGCTTTTTTCCACTTAACATATCTTCAAGCTCATCCATGTTGCTTCAAATGGCATATTTCATTCTTTTTTTAATGATTGAATAGTATTTCATTATGTGTGTGTGTGTGTGTGTATGTATGGATATATATGTGTGTGTGTGTCCATATGGATATAGATTTACATACATAGTCAACATTTTCTTTTCCCTTCATTTATTGATGTACACTTAGGTTGATTCCATATCTTGACTATCGTGAATAGTGCTGCAAAAAACTTTGGAGTGCAGATACCTTTATGACATACTGATTTCTTTCCTTTGAATATAGGCTTAGTAGTGGGATTGATGGATCGTAAGATAGTTCTACTTTTAGCTTTTTGAGGAATCTGCATACTCTTTCCATAATGGCTAATTTACATTCCCACCAAGAGTATAAAAAAGTTCCTCTTGGGACCAGCAGATGGCATAATGGTTATGTTGTTTGACTCCCACCTTGTCAACCGTAGTTCAAGACCTGGGCCCAGGCTTAAAACTCACAGCAGTGTGTGTGTGTGTGTGTGTGTGTGTGCCTAAAATCCTGAGAAGAAAATGGAGAAGGGCTTACAGCATGGCCATCCCCTCAGGTAGTGATCTCTTGCTTTCTGTCTCTGTCTCTTAAGTGAGCATAGATGCCCTATAGCAAAAATCTCTCTCTCCAAAAAAAAATTTAAAAGTTCCTCTTTCTTAAAAAAAACAGAGGGGTGGGGGGAGCAAAGGGGGCCAGCTGGTGACATGGTGGTTAAAGATGCTGGACTCCCACATGGCTGACCACAGTTCAAGTCCTGGACCTGGCGGCTTGCTTTCTCACTTTCTTTCTCTCTCTGGTCAAATTAATCAATTAGTTAATTAAATAAAGTTAAATTAAAAAAAAATTATAAAAGAGTGCCTTTTTCTCTTCATCCTCACCAGCACATCAAATGACTAATTCTTTTTTGTTGTTGTTGATTTCAAATGTGTAATTCTCCATGTAAAAATATAGCCCAAAGAGGCCAGCAGGTGACATGGAGGTTAAAGTGACTGATTCTCACATGGCTGACAGCACAGTTTGATTCTTGGGCCTGGCAGCTTGAAAACACACTAGGCCAGAGCCATCAAGTACCGTGGTGATTAAAGTGCTGGATAACCACATGACTGTCTGTGGTTCAAGTCTTAGGCCTGGCAACTTGAAAATCACATTGAGCGTGTATTTGTTCATGCCCCAAATCCCAGGGGAATAGAGGAAAATGGATTGTGAGGTGGCTGTCTACCATGGGGGCTGATTTCTCACTTTCCCCTTGCCTCTTGTGAGTGCATATGCCCTATTTAAAAAACATGAAAATAAAAAAAAGAAGAAAAGAAAACATACTGGGCACATTTGCCGGCATGCATGTCCAGGGTGTTGAGAGGAGAATGGAGAAGAAATTGTGTGACAGTGTCCCCAGAAGGATCATTTCTCACTTTCCCTCTCTCTTTGGCAAACACATGCATTCTATAGCAAAAATCTTAAAAAAAAAAAAAAATGAAAGATGAGAAAATGGTAGATAAGGACCTTAAAGATGAGAAATTCAAAAAATTCATAGGAAAATGGAAGTAAATTACAAGTTTATTTTGATGCAAAAGAGATTTGAAATCCATGCCACAGAACAGTGTACAGAATTAGAATATGTTTTAAATCTTATAATAATAGCTAATGTTATAGTGTTTTCTATGTGTCAAATACTCTCAAGTGTTTTATTACTATTTTTTAACATTTAAAAAATTTGTGATTTTTTTCTTTGTTTTTATTTTATTTCCTACATTCAATCACTATATCACCACAGCTTGTAAAATGAATTTTTCCCAGTGTTAATATACTACACATCAGTCCAGTTAAAGATATCATACACATTATTATCACATTTTCTTTTCCCTTCATTTATTGATGTACACTTAGGTTGATTTCATATCTTGACTATCTACTGTAGTAGATAATCTTCTATTTCTGTGTCCTTTAAATGTCTTGTCTCTATTTTTCTCCTTGATTCCTTTCCTTTCACACTCCCCCACCTTCTCCTCTCCTCCTTCACTCTCTCCAGTATCCACAACGTTCTTATGCTTCTGTATCTTCTAATCTTTTAGTTTCTGCATAGAGTGGAGACATTTGATATATATAATAAGTGGGGACATACAGTGCCTCTCTTTCATAGTTTGACTTGCTACACTGGGCAGTAAATCTTCCATATTTATCCACTTTCTGTCAAATGCCAGGGTCTTGTTTTTTATGGCTGAGAAGTATTCCACAATGTATATGTGCCACACTTTTAATCCATTCATCCGTTTGTGGACATTGGGTTTGTTCCATGTCTAAGCAATTGTGAATTATGCTGCAATAAACATGGATGTGCAAATGAGCAAGTGCGTTTTCAATTGAGCATTTTTTTTATCCTTTCAGTAGATACCCAGGAGCAAAAATGCTAGATCATATGGTAGTTCTATTTGTAGGTCTTTTAGGAACCTCCATATTGTTCTCCACAGTGGCTGTACTAATTTACCGTCTCACCAACAGTGAAGGAAGTTTCCTTTTCACCACAGTCTTGCCAGCACTTACCATTGTTTATTTTTTTAATCTTAGCCATTCTGACTGGGTTTAGGTGGTATCACTGTGGTTTGATTTACATCTCCCTTATGATAAGGGATGTTAAACATTTTTTCATATACTCTGGCCAGTCGTATGTCTTCCTTAGAGAGATGTCTGTTCAGCTCATTTTCCTCTCTTTTAATTGGGTTGATTTTTTTTTTTTTCAGGTAAGCTGCTTGAGTTCCCCATATCTTCTAGTTACCAGTCTCTTGCCCAAGGTGTAGTTTGCAAATATATTCTCCCATTCCGAGGGTTGCTGGTTCATTCTTCACTTGTTTCTTTTGTTTAACTGAAGCTTTTTAACCTGATGGAATCCCATTTGTCTGTTTTCAGATTTATTGCCTGTGCTTTACAGGTCTTATTTTGAAAGTTTTTGCCTGTGTTTTCCACCAGTAGTTTTATAGTGTGAGGTCTTAGGTTTAGATCTTTGATACATTTTGAGTAGATTTTTGTTAATGGTGTAAGACAGGGATCTAGTTTCATCTTTCTGCAGGTGGATATCCCATTCTTCCAGCACCATTTGCTAAAAAGATTTTCTTTTTCTTACTCGATTTACTGTTACACTTTGTCAAAAATCAGTTGGCTGTCCATTTTGGGGTTTATTTCTGGGATCTCTGTTCTGTTCCATTGGTCCACATGCCAATGCCATGCTGTTCTGATTATCATGGCTTTGTAATATTTTGGGGTCAGGAAGTGAGATACCTCTTACTCTGCTTTTCTTGCACAGGATGACTTCTACAATACAGGATCTTTTATGATTCTAGGTGAATTTTGTGATTGTTGTTTCTAAATCTGTGAAGAATATCTCTGGTAATTTGATTGTGATTACTTTAAATTAATTTGGGTAGAATAGACATTTTGATTATATTAATTCTTCCAACCTGGGATCATGGGATGTCTTTCTACTTTTCTGTGTCATTTTCAATTCCTCTTTTTTAGTTTTTCTTAGTTTTCCTTGTAGAAGTCTTTGAGGTCATTGGTTAGGTTTAGTCCTAGATATTTTATTTCGTCTGTGGCTATTGTAAATGGAATTGCTTTCTCCAATTCTAGCTCAGTTTATTCACTGTTGGTGTATAGAAATGCTGTAGATTTTGGTATGTTAGTTTTGTATCCTGACACTTTATTGTACTCATTTATTACTTCTAGGAGCTTTTTTTTTGTTAGTTCTTTGTGTGTGTGTTTTTTTTTTTTTGTGTGTGTGTGTGTGTATATATATAATTATGTCATCTGTAAACAGATTATTTCACTTCTTTCCTTACTTGAATGCTTTTTATTTTATTCTCTTGTCTGATTCCATTAGCTAGGACTTCCAATACTATATTGAAAAGGAGTGGAGAAAGTGGTCATCCTTGTCTTGTTCCATTACGTATGATGTTAGCAATGGTTTTTTATTTAAAAAAACATATATATTGCTTTTATTGTGTTGAAATGTCCCTTCTATGCCAATTTTGCTGAGAGTCTTAATCATGAAGGGATGTTGTATTTTATCAAATGCTTTTTCTGTATCAGTTGATATGATCATATGGTTTTTTCTTTCTGTTAATATGGTATATTACATTTATGTTTTTGCGTATGTTGAACCATCCTTGCATCCCTGGTCATGGTGTACAATGTTTTAAACATGCTATTGGGTACTGTCGTGATTTTTTTAATTTTAATTTTAATTTATTTAGTTATTTTGAGTTTTTTTTGCTATAGGGCATGTGTGCTCACCAGAAAGACAGAGACAGAGAGACAGAAAGCGAGAAATCACCCTTCTTGGGGGTGATTGCAATCCCTTCTCCTTCATTCTCCTCTTGGAATCTTGGGCATGCATACACATGCGCCCGGCGTCAATTTAAGCCACCAGGTCCGAGACTTAAACTATGGTTGACTACATGGGAGTTCAGTGACATAGCCATTACACCAACTGCTGGTCCCCTGTTGTGATTTTTAAACCATTGGGTCTGGGATTCACATATGGTCAACCATGTGGAAATTTAGCAGCTTAACCACCATGCCACCTGCTGGCCCCACTCTAAATGTTTTTAATTGTTTAGTCTTTAAAACACCTATGTAGGATGTACTGTCTTTTCACATAACCATGTTCAGATCTACAACTTGGTGTGGGGTGTGTCCTGTGAGTGTTTACAGGTGTTTTCACCTGGATCTAAAGAGCTAGAACAGGGAACAGCACAGCTTTCAGTTGTAAATACAATGGCACTAAAATTGAGTTACTACCTTTTTCCCCCTTCTTTCCAAATTAAAAAGTTGTAGTATTTTGACTTACTCTTATCAACCTCATGGTAATTTCTTTTTTATTTCTTTCCTTTTAAAGCCTCTCTTTGGCTTACTTCAAGCAAAACTTCAACTCATTACACATGCATATTTTGAAGAGAAGGATTTTTCTCAAATTTCCATTCTAAAGGTAATTTTATGCCTCTCTGTAGATGTATTTGACCAAAGTTAGATTCATGAATCATGTAAATCTTGTCAGTAACACTGTGAAAGATCATAATTTTTTAGTTTAAGAATGAAATTTTTCTTTGAAAATACATTTGCATTACAACATTGAAGGACAAGTGATCTGCCAAAATACTTTCTTAAATTAACTAAACTATCTTTTTTAAGGAAATAGTGACTACAAATAACTATTAATAAATGATTATAATTTTTTTACATGAGTAATAGCCCATTTGCTATGACATTGCTTCTATAAATCTGCTTATCCTTTTTTGTAAACTGCATAGGATGTTTTTATATTAGGCTTCTGTTTCCTAGTTCTCAGTAGCATAAAGCAGAAGAACCATATACTTGTTTTATGGTTATTTTATTGAAGATAGATAGCATGTTTTTCTCAAGGCTGCCATAAATGTACACAACATAAATTGTTCCTTCATTAGCTGCTTGAGTTCCCCATATCTTCTAGTTACCAGTCTCTTGCCCAAGGTGTAGTTTGCAAATATATTCTCCCATTCCGAGGGTTGCTGGTTCATTCTTCACTTGTTTCTTTTGTTTAACTGAAGCTTTTTAACCTGATGGAATCCCATTTGTCTGTTTTCAGATTTATTGCCTGTGCTTTACAGGTCTTATTTTGAAAGTTTTTGCCTGTGTTTTCCACCAGTAGTTTTATAGTGTGAGGTCTTAGGTTTAGATCTTTGATACATTTTGAGTAGATTTTTGTTAATGGTGTAAGACAGGGATCTAGTTTCATCTTTCTGCAGGTGGATATCCCATTCTTCCAGCACCATTTGCTAAAAAGATTTTCTTTTTCTTACTCGATTTACTGTTACACTTTGTCAAAAATCAGTTGGCTGTCCATTTTGGGGTTTATTTCTGGGATCTCTGTTCTGTTCCATTGGTCCACATGCCAATGCCATGCTGTTCTGATTATCATGGCTTTGTAATATTTTGGGGTCAGGAAGTGAGATACCTCTTACTCTGCTTTTCTTGCACAGGATGACTTCTACAATACAGGATCTTTTATGATTCTAGGTGAATTTTGTGATTGTTGTTTCTAAATCTGTGAAGAATATCTCTGGTAATTTGATTGTGATTACTTTAAATTAATTTGGGTAGAATAGACATTTTGATTATATTAATTCTTCCAACCTGGGATCATGGGATGTCTTTCTACTTTTCTGTGTCATTTTCAATTCCTCTTTTTTAGTTTTTCTTAGTTTTCCTTGTAGAAGTCTTTGAGGTCATTGGTTAGGTTTAGTCCTAGATATTTTATTTCGTTTGTGGCTATTGTAAATGGAATTGCTTTCTCCAATTCTAGCTCAGTTTATTCACTGTTGGTGTATAGAAATGCTGTAGATTTTGGTATGTTAGTTTTGTATCCTGACACTTTATTGTACTCATTTATTACTTCTAGGAGCTTTTTTTTTGTTAGTTCTTTGTGTGTGTGTTTTTTTTTTTTTGTGTGTGTGTGTGTGTATATATATAATTATGTCATCTGTAAACAGATTATTTCACTTCTTTCCTTACTTGAATGCTTTTTATTTTATTCTCTTGTCTGATTCCATTAGCTAGGACTTCCAATACTATATTGAAAAGGAGTGGAGAAAGTGGTCATCCTTGTCTTGTTCCATTACGTATGATGTTAGCAATGGTTTTTTATTTAAAAAAACATATATATTGCTTTTATTGTGTTGAAATGTCCCTTCTATGCCAATTTTGCTGAGAGTCTTAATCATGAAGGGATGTTGTATTTTATCAAATGCTTTTTCTGTATCAGTTGATATGATCATATGGTTTTTTCTTTCTGTTAATATGGTATATTACATTTATGTTTTTGCGTATGTTGAACCATCCTTGCATCCCTGGTCATGGTGTACAATGTTTTAAACATGCTATTGGGTACTGTCGTGATTTTTTTAATTTTAATTTTAATTTATTTAGTTATTTTGAGTTTTTTTTGCTATAGGGCATGTGTGCTCACCAGAAAGACAGAGACAGAGAGACAGAAAGCGAGAAATCACCCTTCTTGGGGGTGATTGCAATCCCTTCTCCTTCATTCTCCTCTTGGAATCTTGGGCATGCATACACATGCGCCCGGCGTCAATTTAAGCCACCAGGTCCGAGACTTAAACTATGGTTGACTACATGGGAGTTCAGTGACATAGCCATTACACCAACTGCTGGTCCCCTGTTGTGATTTTTAAACCATTGGGTCTGGGATTCACATATGGTCAACCATGTGGAAATTTAGCAGCTTAACCACCATGCCACCTGCTGGCCCCACTCTAAATGTTTTTAATTGTTTAGTCTTTAAAACACCTATGTAGGATGTACTGTCTTTTCACATAACCATGTTCAGATCTACAACTTGGTGTGGGGTGTGTCCTGTGAGTGTTTACAGGTGTTTTCACCTGGATCTAAAGAGCTAGAACAGGGAACAGCACAGCTTTCAGTTGTAAATACAATGGCACTAAAATTGAGTTACTACCTTTTTCCCCCTTCTTTCCAAATTAAAAAGTTGTAGTATTTTGACTTACTCTTATCAACCTCATGGTAATTTCTTTTTTATTTCTTTCCTTTTAAAGCCTCTCTTTGGCTTACTTCAAGCAAAACTTCAACTCATTACACATGCATATTTTGAAGAGAAGGATTTTTCTCAAATTTCCATTCTAAAGGTAATTTTATGCCTCTCTGTAGATGTATTTGACCAAAGTTAGATTCATGAATCATGTAAATCTTGTCAGTAACACTGTGAAAGATCATAATTTTTTAGTTTAAGAATGAAATTTTTCTTTGAAAATACATTTGCATTACAACATTGAAGGACAAGTGATCTGCCAAAATACTTTCTTAAATTAACTAAACTATCTTTTTTAAGGAAATAGTGACTACAAATAACTATTAATAAATGATTATAATTTTTTTACATGTGTAATAGCCCATTTGCTATGACATTGCTTCTATAAATCTGCTTATCCTTTTTTGTAAACTGCATAGGATGTTTTTATATTAGGCTTCTGTTTCCTAGTTCTCAGTAGCATAAAGCAGAAGAACCATATACTTGTTTTATGGTTATTTTATTGAAGATAGATAGCATGTTTTTCTCAAGGCTGCCATAAATGTACACAACATAAATTGTTCCTTCATTCTTGTGAGAATGAAACAGGTATTTAGCAAGGAAGTAGAAGGAATTTATCCTATGAGTTCATACCACAATGTGAATGAATCCAGCTCTGAAATGTAGAGGGAGAGAGAAATACTAAGAGTAACATTTTTTATTTTTAAAAAAGAATTATTTATTTAACTTTATTTATTCATTCATTTTAATTTGACCAGAGAGAGACATGGGGGGCGGACAGAGTGAGAAAGAAAGCCACCAGGTCCAGGACTTACACTGTGGTCAGCCATGTGGGAATGTCCAGTGCCTTAACCACCATG
>NW_006209511.1:227889-232453 GCF_000334495.1 Tupaia belangeri chinensis | reverse complement strand
TGAACCCCCCAGAGTAGTTTTTCATACTTCCTTCCTAGATCTCTTCTGATATTGCTTGTTTCTGGAAGAGAAGAAATGAGTGCTAGAAACTGGCAAAGTTACAGAGAGACCTTGATTATTTCTGTATTTAATGCTTGGCAAAACAAACTGCCTTAGTTAAGGAGCCAACCTTTTTATTGATTGTCATATTTCTAATTCAGTGTCCAAAATGATCTATGGGCCAGTTGGTGGTTAAGGTGACTGTATCTTACATGACCAACTGCATGGTTTAAGTCCCTTGAAAAACACACAGGGCACACATACGCATGCATGCCCATCCCAAAAGGATAATGGAAGAGAAAGAATTACAGGTTAGTCATCTTCCTGGGGGCTGCTTTCTCTCTCTCTGGCAAGCGTATATGTCCTATAGCAAATGAATAAACAAATAAAACAATAATAATAAATAAAGCCATTTCTAGTGGTTAAGGGAGCTGGATCCCATTTAGCCTACCATAGTTCAAATCTTGGCCCTTGGGGATTTAAAAACATGTTGGTGTGTACATGAATGCCCAAGAGCCCAACAGGAAGGAGAAATGGAGGAAAGGGGATTGTGGCATGACTATGCCTCACTGGGCGATATTTTCTATCCCTCCCCTGGTCTCTTTATCTCTCTTTGGTGAGCAAATATGTCCTCTGGCCATTATAGATGAATGAATGAATGAAACTACAGTAAAATGTTCTTAACTCAATCTGTATTTTGTAGGAACTTTACGAACATATGAATAGCTCCTTGGGAGGAACTTCATTAGAAGGATCACAAGTATATCTTGGTAAATAACTTAATTACAAGTCAGAAGAGATGCTCATATTTCTCAGTTTGGCAGATTGAGTACAGTGTAAAACTTTATGGTCAGAATTATATCTCTGTGTAGATCTAAATTCTTCAACATTCAATGCTTCTTCTTAAATATCATCTTAACTAGTTTGTATACAGAGAAAGGTTATTGTAACATACTAGTAACTATGTTTGCAACTAGTATTATATAAGGTGAATTTCTGCTTTCCAGAATAGTAAATTTTTTTTCTTTTTCTTACATGAGAGGGTACTCATTTTAATGCCTAGTAGAACAAACTGTCTCAATTAAGGAACCAGCCTTTAAATTTAGAAATAATTAAGGTACTGAAAGATCCTTATCAGGATTTAAAAAAAAGTTTTAATCCACATAGTATGTTTATTTCTCATTTTAGCATAAAGTATCAGATTGTGGAAGTTTACTGTTGCAGTCCTTTGTGTAATATAAGTTCCTATTCTGAATACATATTTTTTTCTCAATATTTTCTGTTGTAATGTCTGAGGCAGATGACTAGAGAAGATAGTGGTTCAGATATAATAACATATGGAGTGCAGTGACAAAAAGCCACATTTAAACAGATGACTGCCATGGTGTACAATAAGCTTTATAATTTCTAAACTTCTGTAGTTTATAGAATTGGGGGAAGGAGGTATTAAGATCTATACTGTCCAAAACAGCTCATAGCCTCATATAATCATATACACTTAGATTTAAATTAGTAAAAATTATATTTGGAAGTTTGTTTGTCAGTCACACTTGCCACATTTCATTTCAAGTGCTCAGTAGACCTATGTGGCTAACTGCATTTTGCAGAGCAGGTTTAAAACATTTCCATCCTTACAAAAAGTTCTGTTGGATAGCACTGTTTCTGAGAGTATATATACTTAATCAACTATTACATAAATATTTGAATTCCTACTTTTTTTTTTAACCTTTCTTTCCTTTGAGAGAAAAATAAACTTTCTTTATCAAATACAGTAGATCATAGTCACAAATTTGCTTTTTTTGTTAACATTTTAGGTCTGTCTCCTCGAGATCTTGTCCTTCATTTTCGACACAAGGTATGATACTTCGTTTAATTATGATTTACTAAAATGGTGGATGCTATTTCTATTTTGTTGATTTAACTGGCAAATGCAGTATGCTACATTGTATGCAGGTTGTGGCATAACTATGTTTTAGTTCTTCTAAAATGGTACTTGGTCTCATATCTACAAAATTGAAGTGTTGGTCATGTTGGTCATGTTTATATCATAAAAATTTCTTTTTATTTTTTCTTATTTTTAGTCATAGAGTACATGCCCTTGGCAGAGATAGAGGGAAAGTGATAAATCATTCCCCAGGGAGGTTGGCCATGCCAGAATTCCTTCTTCTCCAGTCTCCACTAGGGATTTTGGGCATGTGTGCAATTGCTCTCAGCATTATTTTCAAGCCACCTGATCTGAGACTGAAACCACGGTCAGTCATTTAGAAGTCCAGAGCCTTAATCACCACACCATCTGCTGGCCTGTATCAGAGAAATTTCCAAGAGTACAAATATTGCCTATATATTTCCTTACACAGAATACTTTTTTCTTTTGTCTTTGTAATTTAAGTTATCATTAGATTAGAGATGAAAGAAATATATCTTTGATCTTGTAGAATATTTTATATGTTACCCTGAGAATGGGACACTTTTCAGTAAAATATTTATATTTATGCCTTCTGATCTTTACTTAATCTTTTTAATTCATGATAGAGCATGCATGTATGTGAGAGTAAAACAGAGGTAAATGAGCACCCTCTGCAGTCTGGTCATGCCACAATCTCCCTCTCTCTCCTTTAGTTCTCTAACCTGTCAGTTCTTGAGCACTTCAGTGAATTGCTGGCGTGTTTCAGGGCCACCAGGCTGGGAACTCAAACCCTGGTCACCATGTGGGATCTGCCTTTTTCTTGAGTAGCACATTACCCTGGGCCACAGAGCCAGCCCATGATCTTTATTATTAAAGCATATGTTTTAATAACCAGGACATACACATATGCACCATTTATTTAACAACCATTTACTGACCACCTGCTAGATATCCACCATCCTAGACATCCAGAAATAAATAAATAATCACATTACTCCTTTGGAAAAAAAAAAATATATTTTGGTTAGATTTAAGGGATATTTATTAGAGGACACAGGTAATAAGTCATGTATTGCTTCCTGATGGGGATACATTCTGAGAAATGCATCATTAGGCGATTTCATCCTTGTGTGAACATCGTAGAGTTTACTTTACTTACACGAACCTAGTATATATAGCCTACTGCATACCTAAGGTATATGGAATAGACTTACATAAACCTGGTGTATGCAGCTTGCTAAAAACCTAAACTATATGGAAAACTTTTATAATATTATGAGACCCCTGTCATAATGTAGTCCATCATTAACTGAAACGCTGTGCATTGTATATGGTACATGCCCATACATAATTTCTCAGTATGCATTCCTAATTTTTCATGTATTTATTTAGAGCACTATAATTGTTCACTATTATTACTTAAGTGATAAGTGGTTATGTTTGAAGAAGGAGTCTCTCCTTTTAATACAGCATTTCTTTTTTTTTAAATCGCAGATCTTAATCCTATTTAAACTAATTCTTCTTGAAAAAAAGGTGAGATTTGAAGGGATGAAAGAAAGTTTGGAATATTTAGCTCTAATTGACATATCTTACATATTACACAAAATTGAAACCAAAGTATTAGGACAATTGTGGTGAGCTAAAGAACATGTTTTGGTTCACTGCTATAGATGTATAAATTTGTGTAGTTTTCTTGAGGCAGTAGACAGTATAATTATTAGGATGGTTTCACTGTGGATAGCAAGAAATCCAATTTTATTGTTATTATTTTTTAACTACAGAGCAAAGAAGTGTATCATATTTACTAATATAAAGAAAGATTTTTCTACTTTGATATTGCTTTAAAATTTATGCCTTCACCTTGGTCAAATTCACCTTTGGGCAAATTCACCTTTCTGAATTTAATAGAGTTCTGTTTTTTTTTTTTTTTTTTTTTAAATAGATTTTTGCTATAGGTCTCATGTGCTCACCAGAGAGATAGAAGGCTAGAAATCAACCCCCAGGGGGCATGGCCATGCCACAATCCCTTCCCTATTCTCCTCCCAGGATCTTGGGTATCCCTTCTCCATTCTCCCAAGATCTTGGGCATGTACACACACATGCCTGGCATGATTTTCAAGCTGCTGGATCCAGGAGTCGAACTGCAGTTGGCCATGTAAGAGTCCACTGACATAATCAAAGTCATCTGCTGGTCCGCTATTTTTTATTTTATTATTATTAGTAGTATTTTATTTTTTTTCCGAGAGAAATTTTTGCTATAAGGTGCCTGTACTTGCCAGAGAGTTTCTGTTTGTTTGTTTTTGGTTATTATTATTATTATTTTTTTAAAGTTTTTGCCATAGGTCACATGAGCTCAGAGAGACCAAGGGAAAGTGAGAAACCATTCCTCAGGGGGAACGGCCACACTGCAATCCCTTCTTCGCCATTCTCCTCTTAGGATTTTTGGCGCACACATATACGTGCCCAGCATGTCTGAGACTTGAACTGCAGTCAGCCGCGTGGGAGTCTAGCACCAGAACCATTATGCCACCTGCTGGCTCCAGAGTTCTATTTGATTTAAGTCACAGATGAGGCTATTAATAAAGTTCTATATGGGTACTCTTTTTTTTTTTTTTTTTT
>NW_006209511.1:210381-227593 GCF_000334495.1 Tupaia belangeri chinensis | reverse complement strand
TTTTTTTTTTTTAATATTATATTACCTAACACTCATTCCCTGAGCATCATCACAACATTCTAAATGTAGTTTCCCATCTAGGACAAACTACATAGTGACTTAATCAAGCATGTTATCATCAATAATATTCCATTTCTACTTTCATACAATGTATACATACATATATGTTTTTTATCCTATCTTTGACCCTCTGCCCTTTCCCCCTCTCCCATTACACTATCTCTGCTATATACAGTTGTCTTCCAGGGGAACCATTGAAAATGTGATACCTGCAAGTAAAGGGAGAAGGGCCACAAGTTTAAAGTTTTCAACAATAGGGATCATAGATTCCATTCAACGTTGGATCAAGGGTGGGTCTCGTGCGGATCCGCCATTGTAGGAATGGTGCCGTGGGGCTCTACAGCGTGAGCTATCCTTGGGTATCTGGCTTCCTCAAGAATGGCAGAGTAGTTCCTGTTCTTCCCTGAGGCAATGTAGGGCTGGTAACCATCATCTTCTCACTGTTATATGGGTACTCTTTGAAACATGACCTATGATTGTTTTTTGGTAAAAAATCCAACCTAGTCAAACTTCTGTGTATTTTTTTTAAACTAATTTAATATTAGCCAGCGTTTGTTAATTTTAGTGAAATATCTTTTTTTTTTTAAGAGATTTTTGCTTTAGGGCACATGCACTCACTGGTAAGACAGAGACAGAGACAGAGAGACAGAAAGCGAGAAATCACCCCCTAGGCAGGATGGCTATGCCACAGCGAATTCTCCATTCTCCTCTTGGGATCTTGGGCATGCATGCACATGCACCCGGTGTGAGTTTTAAGACACCATGTCTGGAACTCCAACTGTGGTTGACTCCATGGGAGTCCAGTGACATAACCATTATGCCGCCTACTGGTCCCAAGATTTAGTGTAGTATCTTAACTGAATCATTTTAATTTTTTTCCTGTTATTTTGAAAAAATGACAGAATAATGTAAGAAATACCCTTACACCCTTAATCTGTATATACCAACTTTAAACATTTATATATTTTTCTAAAATACCAAAAGAAGGGGAGATGGGTAAGGGTTTGCCGTGTGATCAATTTTCGTGGGGAATACTTTCTTCTCTCACCTCCTCTCTATCTCTGTCTTTCTCTTGTGAGCACATGCACCCTCTAAGCAACAACATCAAAAAAGAAATTTGTAGACAGCATGGTACTTTACCTCTAAATACTTTAACATTGACTTAGTGAACATCCAATATCTAATATGCAGTCCATTTCCAGATGTCGTAATGTCCTTGATAGATGATTATTGTTTTCAGTCTGGGATCCAGTCAAAGATAATTTATTGTACTGCTAGTCTCTAATTTCACATAGTTCCACAACCTCTTTTTTTTTGGTTTGATTTGGCATCTTTGATATTAGTACTTTTGAAAGAATCTAGACTAGTGTTAAGGATTGGATTTCTGTTTTCCTTGTGACTAGTTTCAGATTAAACTTTTTTTTTATCAATAATGCTGAACAGGTGCTGGTATGTCTTTCTCAGGATATGCTCTCAAGAGGCCCATACCTATTTGTTCTTTTATTGTTCATGTGAAGTTTGATCATTTGGTTAAGGTGGTGTTTGCCACCTGTAGAATGTTAAATTTGAACCATTTTCAATCTCCAATTACCCAACAATATTTTATAGTAATTTTAACTTCTCCTTTGAACTCTTGACCTTTATCATGGTGAATGCTAAATAATTTTCTATCATTATACATACATTTATCTTTTTTTTTTTTTTGGAGAGATTTTCACTGTATGGCGCGTGCGCTCGCCAGACAGACAGAGAGAGACATAGAGACAGAAAGCGAGAAATCACCCCCCAGGGGGGATGGTCACGCCGCAGTCCCTTCTCCTCCATTCTCCTCTCAGGATCTTGGGCACGCACGCACACGCACCCGGTGTGAGTTTTAAGCCACCGGGTACGGGACACGAACCGCGGTCGACCATGTGGGAGTCTAGCCACATAGTCATTACGCTAACTGCTGGTTCCCTTATACATACATTTACACACTGTTAATCTTATGTAAAAAAAAAAAGAACTTTCCCTTTCCCTATTTTCTTAGTATCACTATGATCTCATGGATTTTCTAACTTAATTTTGATTGGATCCATTTCAGGTTCTTTTTTATATTTCTCCAGTGAATAAATTGGTGGGCGCACTGATGACTGTATTATCCCTTTTTCCTGGTAAGACAACAATACACTTTCTTTTATTTAACTAGTACTGGACCTTGAACTTTTAATAAGAGTTTTTAGGGATAAGCTCTTGATGATTAGCATTTCTATTTTAATAGGATTTTTGAAAAGAGGTTTATTTTGTCTGGGTTTTCTTTTTTTAATTAAAATATATGCAAGCATAACTTACTAAAATATTTAGAGGACGTTTCCACTATTTAAAAAAAATATATTGTAGGTGTTATTTTTTTCCGTATTGTTTATTATAAACCTTGCTATTCTCTAATACTTTATGTTTTAGGTATGATTGAACACGGTCTCAATGACAGTTCTCAGTATAGACCCCGAAAGAGTATGTCTGAAGATACTGGGCTTCAGGAAAGTAATCCCTCTGCAGACGATTTTGTTTCTGGGTCTGTTTCTAACATTTCAAATACCAGCATGGGAACTGTCAAGAAAATCATGGCAGGAAACCATGGAGGAGGTACTGCTATCAAAACAGAAGAGCCTTTGTTCCACATAGAAGCTACCAGGAGCAGAGAACAGGAACTCACTGATACCAATCAATATTTGAAACCTCCATCTCGTCCGTCTCCAGAATCTTCAGAAAGCGACTGGGAGACCTTGGATCCTAGCATCTTAGAGGACCCCAATTTGAAAGAAAGGGAACAAGTTGGGTCAGATTGTAAAAACTTACTTCCAAAGGATTCTGTGCACTCAGACAGTCCTCCAATTACTGTGCAACCTCAAGCCAATACAGGACAAGTGGTCCTGATACCAGGGCTCATTTCAGGTCTGGAAGAGGACCAGTATGGCATGCCCCTGGCCATCTTCACAAAGGTACAGTATAATATCCTTTATTGAGCCCTTTAGAAAATATGACAAAAGCCCTTTAGAATTTAACTTTTGATGTTGAACACATTTTCAGATATGAAAATTTTCCTTGAAAACTGTAAAATACATACCAAATATATTATGTTTTGGTATCTGTGATCATAGTGTAAGTCTATAGGGAAGTAATTCAGGGGGAATTTGATTGGAAAGAGTTTTAAAACTTAGTGGCGGGCTAGCCAGTGTTATAGTGGTTAAGGCAGCTACATCTCAATCTTGACTTCAAGGTTCAATTCCTGGACCCAGTAGCTTGAGAAACATGCCAGTTATGTGCACGCATGCCCAAAATCCTAAAAGGAGAAGTGGAGGTTAAAGGGATTGTGGTGAGACCAGCTCCAGTGGGAGAGGGGTTGCTTTCTCACTTTCCTCTCTTGATCTTTGGTAAGCACAAACAAAACATCAAATTAAAAAAAAAAATTATTGGGACTAGCAGATGGCATAATGGTTCCAGTGAGTGCAACACACCCTATAGCAAAATCTCCTTTTTTTTTTTTAATTTCAAGAAAATCAGTTTTAGATTTAATAGATCAAAAAAATTGTAGATTTTTGGCTACAGCATTTAATATACATTCATTAAGCACAGTCAAGAATCAAGACTAGACTTCCTTGATTTATCTTTTTTTTCCAAAAGAAACCTGGTTGCCGGGAGGTGGCATGGTGGTTAAAGGCACTGGGTTCCCTGTTTGCTTTTATCCTTTCCCTTTCTCTCTCTCTCTGGTTAAATTAAAAAATAAAAATAACAAATAGAATTAAATAAATAAATTTTTAAGTAAATTTTCTTTGCAATTGGAAAATATTTAATAGCATTATTTTGTGATAGAATGGCTATTTTCATAAGTTCAATAATACAATAGTATCTATTGCCTTGCATCAGAAATTGAATTCTTACGGGATTTTGTGCAAATTACAGACTAAATTGAGATTAACCTAATTTTTTTTGCAAATAATGTATACCTTTCTTTAGTAAAAAGGGGAATGGAGAGAGAAAAAATGTTTTAGAAGAAAATTACAGTGCACTTGTCACTAGATTCTAGCTTTGTCTATATTTTTAGTTTAAGATCTTATATATATTTATTTTTTTTGAGAGGTTTTTTTTGCCATAGGACACGTGTGCTCACCAGACAGAGAGAGACAGAGAGACAGAAAGCGAGAAATCACGCCCCAGGGGGGATGGCCACACCACAATCCCTTCTCCTCCATTCTGCTCTCGGGATCTTGGGCACGCACGCACATGCGCCTGGTGTGAGTTTTAAGCCACTGGGTCCGGGACTTGAACCGTGGTCGACTACATGGGAGTCCAGCAACATAGCCATTACGCTAACTGCTGGTCCTGTAGTTTAAGATCTTTTGTGAATCAATAAAATGTGGGAAGAAAAATTTTAGTATGGAAGGGAGGGGAGGGGAAAAGATAAAGAAAAAACAAATAAAAGTATGCTTAATTGACAAAAAAATGAGAAGCAAAAAACAGACCCAGTAATAACAATTGCTGACTCCATATCTGCTGATTTTTAATTCGTTTTCTTTTTAAGTTTTAATTAAATTTTTTGTGAGGTTTTTGCTATTATGTGTGTGTGCTAGCCAAAGAGAGAGAAGAAAATGAGAAATCACCTTCCAGGGAATGGTCACACCGCCATCCCTTCTCCATTCTCTCGGAATTTTGGGCATGCACCCACACATACCTGGTGTTTGTTTCAAGCTGCTGGGTCCAAGACTTGAACTGCAGCCTACCATGTGGGAGTCCAGGGCCAAAACTTGTATCATGTTCAACAGTGAGGAGTCTAATTCCTTCAACTACCAGGTTGTGAGACCAATCCCAGGATATCATTTTCTTCTTTCCTTATTTTTTATGTATTTATTTACTTATTTATCTATTTTTTGGAGAGGTTTTTGCTATAGTGCGTGTGCGCTTGTCAGAAAGACAGAGAGAAACAGAGACAGAAAGTGAGAAATCATCCCCTGGGGGGATGAACACACTGTAATCCCTTCTCCTCCATTCTCCTTTCAGGATCTTGGGCACACACTCACATGCACCCGGCGTGAGTTTAAGCCACTGGGTCTGGAACTCGAACCACAGTCTACTACATGGGAGTCCAGTGACATAGCCTTTATGACAACTGCTGGTCCCTTATTTATTTTTTTAAGAGAGATTTTGAAAAGCTATCGAAGAGACAGAGAGGTGGTGAGAAATTAGTCCCTACAGCAGAGTTGGCCACACTACATCCCCGTCTCCTCCATTTTTCTCTTGTGATTTTGGGTACATGGATACGTGCCCAACATGAGTTTTAAGCCTCTGGGTCTGGTACACAAACCATGGTGGACTACCTAGGAGTCTGGCAATGTAACCTTGTGGCCATCAGCAGATCCCAGAATATCATTTCTTAATGTCAGTAATACATTGCATTAAGATGGTGCCATAGACAAAAGTTACATTGATGTCAAGACAGTCTAGAAACTGAATTATTTAGACATTTTTGTTTTTCATCCTATCAGGAAAAACTGTTCTACTGCTATTTGTGAATTATTTTTCAAAATGGAGCAGAAAAATGAAATTCCATTTTATTCCTTATTCTACAAGTATTTATTTCCCTCTTATGTGTCAAGCACCATACCAGGTTTTTCTTTTCTTTTTTATTTTTTTTTTAATTTGATCAGAGAAAGAGAAGAGAAAGTGAGAAAGCAAGCCACCATGTTTGGGACTTAAACCACAGTCAGCCACATGGGAGTCCAGCACCTCAATGACCACCATGCCACTGTTGACTCCTGGTTCTAAATTCATGCCATACATACTCTTGTAGTCTACCATGAAAGAAAGACAGCTTTTCCAGTAACTAGAACAAAGTATTATGTTTTCCCCTAAATACCATTCATCTT
This sequence comes from Tupaia belangeri chinensis, assembly GCF_000334495.1. Lineage (NCBI taxonomy): Eukaryota > Metazoa > Chordata > Mammalia > Scandentia > Tupaiidae > Tupaia > Tupaia belangeri. Next base: position 221,630 of record NW_006209511.1, on the reverse strand, counting down.
TTTATCCAGGAAGTAAACCCTCATATGGAAAAGAAAGATGGTAGTATTAACTTGAACATTGTATTTCCTCCTCTGTTAGACTCTTCATTAAACTCCTCTTTGGGTTTATCCAGCTTGGCAAAAAATTACTTGCTGAGAGTCAGTGTTTGTCTGTATTTAACAGAGAATGCTATCTTTGTTCATTTTAAGATCCACTGGAGATTCTGGAATTATTGTAACTGGTTTCATGATTAAGCTAATGCAGAGTTCCTTAAAACTGGGATTTAAGTACCTGAAGAGAAACTTAAATCACTCAAACTACTGAGTGCAATCAAAAGCCACAAATCAAATCTTTTCTTTGAGAGGTTTTTGCTATAGGGTACGTGTGCTCGCCAGAAGGACAGAGAGACAGAAAGCAAGAAATCATCCCCCCTGGGGGATGGCCACGCTGCATTCCCTTTTCCTCCATTCTCCTCTTGGGATCTTCGGCATGCACGCACACGCCCCTGGTTTGAGTTTAAGACACCAGGTCTGGGACTTGAACCACAGTCGACTACATGGGAATCCAGTGACATAGTCATTACGCCAACTGCTGGTCCCAAATTGAATATTTTCTGAACCAGGTGTAGAGACTTCCTGTACTTTTTGAAAGCTGTTACTATTTCACCCACTCACCCTTTAATTTTTATCATTATGGACCTGTCAGGAGGGAAATTAACTGGGAGGGTTGGTTTTGTCTGTCAGATTGCTGAATTAAACAATGCAATGTAAAGATATATTTTGTGTCCTGTCAATCAACTGTGTTTAGCAAAGTATTGCGTTTGTGTGTCTCATACCAATACTAAATATATCATGGGTTTGTACCAGCAGTTAGTGTAATGGCTATGTCGCTGGACTCCCATGTAGTTGACTGCGGTTCGCACACACACACACACATACATACATACACATCATGGGCTTATACCATTATTATGGCAAATAAGATTTTTTTCTTTTTGGCTTTATGTTTCATTATATACCGATTAAAATCTAATTTCTTTGATCACAGTTTTTAACGATTCTTTAATGTCAATAACTTTGAAATATAAAATATTCTTAAAACTGAAGTATTGCCTTTACACTTAAAAATGCATGTACATAAGGAATTAGGTTAGCAAAGCATCTTGAAAAGTAATTTCAAAAACCAGTGAGAAGCCTGGATGCCTGCGGAGGAGTATTGCTGAAGTACGGAAGTTAGCACATGAGTAAAGGGAAACAAATTTCTATATAATGGAACAATTATTTTGAAAGATTCCCTAATTCTCTTGCTTTCCAGTCTTCTCTCTGAACTTGAACTTGCTTGAGGATGTCACCTTTCATATCAGTCTTAGAGACAAGGCTTACTGTGTAAGTACTGTAGACACTAGGTTCTGAAATATTCTTAAACCTTTCCTAAGAACTGGTTTAGGAATGGTACCCAAGAAAGAGCATGCTGATGAGGAAGTGTGGGGTAGGCTACTCATAGGATGATGGGAAGGAAATGGGGGAAAGACCAAAAGGAGAAGTAGCAGGTTAGAAAATGAAATTGTGCCTGTGCCTGTATGATATTAATACTTTTAGCTATTACAACACTTTATAGTGAGAGAAGAAATTTTTTAAATAACTATTTATTTAATTGTATTTATTATTGTTACTATTTTTTTATTTGCTATAGGGCAAGTATGCTCACCAAAGAGAGAGAAAGTAAGAAAGGAAGTTGCCATATCTGGGACTTGAACTGCTGTCAGCCATGTGGGAGACCAGTGCCTTAACCACAACATTACCTGCTGGCCCCCAAAGAAATGTTGAAGGAGTAGAAGTTGTAGCTGTTTTTAGACATAGAAAGATAATTGTGAGGACTTTTCTTCCATTTTCCCTTGATTTTATGTTTTCCTACCTTGTTATAAAATTGTTTTGCAACCGACTAACACTGGAAGAGAGCACTTGGCCTGAACATTAGGACTGGCCAGAGAGGATGAGCCCTGAGAGTTCATATTCTTGCTGTTGTTGTTGCTGTTTTAATTTTGCCAGAGGGTATGTCTGCACACTAGAGAGAGACATAGAGTGAGAACAGAGAGAAAGCACCCTCCATGAGGCATGGTCACACCACAATCCATTCTATATTTCTCCCTCCCATCAGGATTTTGGGGGTGTGCACACACATGTACCCAGCCTGTTTTCGCCAGATCCAAGACTCAAACCATGTGATTAGTCATGTGGGATCCAGAAACCTTAATCACTAGGCCACAGGCTGGCCTCTTACTGGTTTTAACCTCATGAATCAGCTTTCTCCGTTGTCTTTTCCAGTAACAAGGTGATAGTCATTATTTAGTAAAATTGGTTGATTTGCCATACATGGAACTCTGATTAGAAGTTACATCAGGCTTGGGACCAGCAGCTGGTGTGTTTAAAGAGCTGGATACTCCCACATGGCTGAACACGTGCGAGTCGCGGACCTGGTGGTGTTCTTTCTCTCTCTCTCTCTCTCTCTCTCTCTCTCTCTGTCTCTGGTCAAATTAAAAATAAATGAATGAATAAATAAAATTAAATAAATAATTCTTTTTAAAAAAAGAAATTACATCAGGCTTTTTCCAGAAAGTTAGGTGCAGAAACCCAGATAGTGGAGGCGAGTTGGCATCTCAGGAACAATGGCAGCAATGGAAGCTAGTGGCAGCGGTGGGAAAGGGTAGGGACTCAAGACCTCTGTCACCTACTACAGGTTGGAGGAGGTGGCAAAGCACAACTCCTCAAAGGAAATATGGCTGGTGATCCACGGATGAATCTACGATATCACCCGCTTCCTCATCGAGCATCCTGGTGGAGAAAAGGTTCTACTGGAACAAGTTGGTGCAGATGCAAGTGAAAGCTTTGAAGATGTAGGCCACTCTTCTGATGCCAGAGAAATGCTCAAGCAGTACTATATTGATGTTGTCCATCCGAGTGACCTTAAGCCTGAAGGTGGTAGCAGGGATCCTTCAAAAGAGAATTCGTGTGAAAGCTGCTGGTTTTATTGGATTTTCCCCATCGTTGGTGGTGTTGTCTTAGATTTCCTGTTTCGTTACTACACATTGGAAAGTAAATCGTCCTGAGGAGACCTTGCTGAAGTCTCAAAGGTGCATCTACTTGGGAGTGGAAACTAGACTTGCCTGGGGCTGCAGCAGCACTCTCTCCTCGAATCTCACTGGTTGTATTTTTCTCCATGGAGCCGAGATAGTTGGCCACACGTCCACCTCAGATCTGGGATCAGTGTCCTTCATCTCTGAGCCTTATTTCCAAAGTACCTGCTTACCGTTCTGCATCCTTGCCAGTGGATCCTCTCTCTGCTGGTTTCCATGAGCATCTTTACATTTTAGAACTTTCTGTTAATAACTGCAGTTCATATGTTGTAGTGACATTGCTTTTTGTTAAAATTGCCTGCTTTCTAGTACTTTGAATGCACATTTGACATTCTTAAGAGGGCTACACTCTAGTTTTGAAGGTTTTTGTTTTTCACTTTTTTCCAAGTAAAATTTTTTAAAATTCTGATTTAATTCTATTATTTATTATAAAGGCTTTAATCAATGAAGTAAATGTGTATAGCTGTTATTTAAAATGGAACTGCCAAATGATTTTGTTCCTTGTTTATATTTGTTAAAACTAGGATGTGGTCATTTCCTACCTCCCAAGCCAGTGTAGTAGGTAGCTAGCTAGCTTTTTCACCCTCTTCCCATCCTGAAGTCCAACCCCATTTCTTCCCAGGTTGTGCTCAACAAGATTGTGCTTCCCTTGTATTTCTTGTCAGTGGGAAGAAGAAACAAGAAAAGAGTGATGAATTGGGGTCATAGAACCCTGGTGAATTCAGAGTAATCATTTTTTTAAAAAATACTGGAAAATGCTACTTTCAGCAAGAGTTCAGAAAAAGCACTAACACTTGCACTTTCATTTGGCACCAGTTTCTAGCCAGCTCTTTCTCCCCTTCTCCCAGCTATCTTTTATTGGTAAAATATTGATATAAGTGTAGAATTATGTTTATAGGGGAGGGATTTTTGCTGCTTTTTATTTAATGATAAGCAAACATTTGATTCCCTGTTTTATAAAAGTAAGAGACTTCAACTTAATCTTCTGTTTGTCCCAGTAAAATAACTTCCATAAAAAATAGTATTTGAAAGTGGGAGATGGTGACGGGAGACTGTTTTCTATTTCATGTGTATTTTTACCTCCCTGGCTCCAACTTACGATTTTGTTCTGTTTCTCCATTGAGAATTTAAAAAAAAAAACAAAAAAGAAAACAAAAAAAAACCGCTGGGGGAAAAAAAAAGTTACATCAATATATTTCTTTTTGTTATTTCAATCTCTAATGGAATAAATGTGATTTTTAGAGTTCAAGGGACAGGGGAAATGACTTTATATGTAAGAAATAAAAAGAATTAAAAAAATTTTCTTTCTGCTAGTCAGTGGAACAGCAGTAATACAACTGGACCCATGTGGGAAGGTCCCAGGTTAGCATTTCAGAGCCTCTGCACACACAAGGTTCACACACATGTGCCCATGATCTAGGCTGCCTGAGGCTAGAGGTAGATCATATCATAAAGGGCTACCTCTCTCTGTCTCTGTCACTGTCTCTGTCTCTCTCATTAAAGAAATAAATGTCTTTGGGATTAGCAGTTAGCGTAATGGCTGTCACTGGATTCCCATGTAGTCGACCGAGGTTCGAGTCCCGGACCCGGTGGCTTAATCTCATGCTGGACGCATGTGTGGGCATGCACAAGATCCTGAGAGGAGAATGGAGGAGAAGGGATTGCGGTGTGGCCATCCCCCCAGGAGGTGATTTCTGGCTTTCTGGCTCTCTGTCTCTCTCTGTCTTTCTGGAGAGTGCACACGCCCTATAGCAAAAACCTCTCCCCCCCCCAAAAAAAAAAGAAAGAAATGTCTTTTTCTCTGTCATTCTCAGCAGTGCTCTCTCTCCAGTGAGTGCATGTACGCCATGTCAAATAAAATTTTTTTTTTTTGGAGAGATTTTCACTGTAGGGCGCGTGCGCTCGCCAGACAGACAGAGAGAGACATAGAGACAGAAAGCGAGAAATCACCCCCCAGGGGGGATGGTCACGCCGCAATCCCTTCTCCTCCATTCTCCTCTCGGGATCTTGGGCACGCACGCACATGCGCCCGGCATGAGTTTTAAGCCACCGGGTCCGGGACACGAACCGCGGTCGACTACCTGGGAGTCCAGCGACATAGCCATCACGCTAACTGCTGGTTTCCAAATAAAATATTTTTAAAAAGTAATCAAGACAGCCTTCATTTTATGTCACCTGATCAAGATTTGACCATTCATGGAGATTAGCTAGTCATTAATTATATTTATTGCAGTCACTATCTGAGGTTCCCCTGGAATACTACTTGAGTGAGTCAAACATTAGCTACTCTGGGGATAGGACAGGGAGTAATGAGAATTTCTTTTCTTGCCATTAGCTCTAGAGGCTTAAAAAGAGAGATAGCTATTCTTTTACATTTCTAATATTTTTCATTATTTTTATAATTCATAGGGATATCTATGTTTGCCTTACATGGCATTGCAGCAGCACCACCTTCTCTCTGATGTTACTGTTCGAGGATTTGTTGCTGGAGCTACTAACATCCTTTTTCGACAACAGAAACACCTCAATGATGCCATTGTGGAAGTACGTCATGTATGAGTATGTGTGCTTGGCCCTGCTACTTCCTTTGTTTGTTTCTTTTTAAAATTAATTTAAAAAATTATATACATTCAACCACATTGTTTAACTTACAAAGTGAACATTTCAATATGTGAACATTTCTCCCCAGTCCAGTTGATCAAAATATCTTCAACAGTTAATACCACACCTCCCCATCCCATCAATTCTCTGCCTCCATGTCCCTCTTCCAAATGTCCTTCCTTAGGCCCCACTCCTCCACACACACCACATCTGGCATTCATACCCATCTCTTGTGTTTGTACAACCTTTAGTTAATCAGTTTCAGTCTTAGAGTGCAGACACTCAGTATATATTAAGTGGGGACATACAATTCAGAAAAGAGGAAAAAATAAAAGACATTCGAATAGGAAAAGAGGTGAAACTGTCTCTATTCACAGATGACATGATTATACAAAGAAGACCCAATGATCTACATGGAAAAATTACTGGAAGTAATACTTGATTACAGTAAAATTGCAGGATATAAAATCAATATACAGAAATTGATAGCATTTCTATATACGAATAACAGACAGAACTGAAAAAAGTTATTCCTTTTTTCCTTTCTTAAATGCAATTATGAAGGTGTAATAACATCACCAATAATAATTGGTTACTGTATACCAGGCATTCTGAGTACTTTACGTATGTTAATTGATCTAATTCTTATAACATCTGTGGGAGTTGGTACTGTTACTGTCCACATTTTATACTTGTGGAAGCCAAAGAAGAGAGAGACTTGCATAAATACTAAACAGCTAGTAAATGGGTGAGCCAGGCTTTCACCTTGGGCATTCCAGGCCTGCCATGATTTTACAATTAAATAAAATGCGTTTATTGTTTAATTTAAATCCACCTAGCCTGTTTAATATGCTCCTGAAATCAAGAAGGAAGCTAAGAATAAATATGTGATACTTTATTAATGTATTGGGTTGTTGGAAAAGTCCTGACATAGTTTTGCATAGAAAAAAAAAATACATCGTGACAAATATAAGACATTTTAATTATTTAATTTCACAATTGAAGTAATTTAGAAACAAACATTTAACAGATCAAATAATGTAAAATTCTGATTTGATTGTCAAAAATAAATAAATCTTTAAAAGATAGTGGGTCCAACAGGAAACATGGTAGTTAAGGTGCTGGACTCCCACATGGTAGCCCAGTGTGTGTGCATACATGATTAAAATCCTCAGAGAAGGGATTGCAGTTTGGCCATCCCCCTAAGGGGTGATTTCTTACTTTCCCTCTCTGTCTCTTTTTGGCTAGCACATACAGTACACTTTAAGACAAAAGCCTGAAGAAAAGAGAAAAGATAGTTCAGGCACACTGAACTTTTATAAGTTTCTGACAGAAGGTACCAAAATGTGTTACAATATAATAAATTAAAAATAGAGAATTCAAAGCTATATCATCCCAATTATAAAGAAAAAAAGTACCCAGCAAGACAGAAGGATATGGGTGGAAAGAGCACAAAGGTACTTCATCTTTATTGGATACATGCTAGTTCTGAAGCTGGTTGCCAGGTTCATAGGTTTTTGTTTCAACCAACTTACTGGGACCAGCAGTTGGCATAATGGCTATGTCGCTGGACTCCCATGTAGTGGACTGTGGTTTGAGTCCTGCACCTGGTGGCTTAAACTTAACGTTGGGCACGTGTGTGTGCATGCCCAAGATCCCTAGAAGACAATGGAGGAGACAGGATTGCTGTGTGGCCATCCCCCAGGGGGGTGATTTTTCACTTTCTGTCTGTCTGTTTATCTCTCTATTTCTTGAGTGCACACGCCCTATAGCGAAAACCTCTCAAAAAAAAAAAAAAAAAAAACTTGCAAGTTACCTCTATTTCTTTATGTGTCAAATATTATATAGTAAAAGTATTGTACATATCTTTGTACTCAACATAAAAAATTGCAAGGAATTATTATTGGTTAAATTCATTTATTTCTAGTGATGAGATAAAAATGATGTTTAATATATACAAATTTCTATATTTTCATAATATTTGCAGTTAGCCCAACTGTAGTGGCACAATCTGCTAAGAAACTGCACTCCACAGGCTGGTACCACATGGAAGGTCCCAGTTAGATTCCCAGTCCATCCTAAAGGCCAGGTGTAATGGCATGTACCTGTGTCCTGGCTACTTAGGAAACTAAAGCTGGAGGGTCACAGACTCAAGGGTAGCTTTGACAATGTAGGCAAAATCCTGTTAACAAAGGAGCTAGGTATGTGGCACACACCTATGGGACTTTGAGGCAAGAGGATCATGAGAACTGTCTGTAAAATAAAGTACAACCTTCATGAATTAATTTTATAATTTGAAATTATATTATTCATGTATTTTCTACAAACAGAAAATGAGCATTTTTTTAAATTGATAAAGAAAAAGTTTCAGTGTAAAACCTGTTTCTTGGGCTCAGCTTTTTAAATTTTTTTTAGAGGTTTTTGCTATAGGGTGTGTGCTCTCGCCAGAAAGAAAGAGAGACAGCGAGAAATCACTCCCCTAGAGGATGGCCACACCGCAATCCCTTCTCCATTCTTCTCTCAGGATCTTGGGCACGTATACACACATGCCTGGCGTGAGTTTAAGCCACTGGGTCCGGTACTTGAACTGCAGTTGACTACATGGGAGTCCAGCAATGTAGCCATTATGCCAACTGCTGGTCCCTAGGCTCAACTTTTGAAAATGCTGTAATTCATATTTTTTATTTCCAGTTCCAACTTCCCAGTAGTTATTCTATACAGTGTGGCATGGAAATCTTTGTGAATGCCCAAACTGACTTTTATACCTGGGCACCCTGTAGGTAGAAGAAGCTCTGATCCAGATCCATGATCCAGAACTCAGGAAGCTGCTTAACCCAACCACTGCAGACCTAAGGTTCGCAGATTACCTAGTGAGACACGTGACTGAGAACCGGGATGATGTCTTTCTGGATGGCACAGGCTGGGAAGGAGGTGACGAATGGATCCGGGCCCAGTTTGCAGTCTATATCCATGCTCTGCTGGCTGCCACACTGCAGTTAGGTGAGAAACCATGTGGAGCACAAAGCCACTTTAATTTGTTAAGATTTTTCATTTTTTAGCACTTGTAAGGTTTGAATTGCATAAGAAATACATATTTATTATAGAAAATTATCTGTTACTCCCTCAGACAGAGCTAACTACTCTCAACATTTTGAATATGTCATATTCTCCCAGATCATTGTCTATGCTTGTAGTTTAGATTTTGAATTTACAGTGTTTTGGGTGGTCCTTTTACAAAATTGAATCCCTTCATCAAGACAGCAAATACAGGTGTTTGTCACCTTACATGGCTGCTCAGTATTCCACTATATGGAAGTCTGTATCTGTATCTGGCAGCTATTTATAAACATCACATAATATGGAAAAAGAAATATATAATTAATTAAAAAATCACACTCTGAGTGTTTAAACCTTCACATTTATACCCTATTCTAAATATTATTAAACAATTAAAGATGATTATTAAATGATTAAAGTAGGGCAGTTAAACCGACTCCTTCGTGTATTAAAACTATCTTAATTCCCTTAGAAAAAAATTTTTTTTTTAATTTGCTAGAGGTCATGTGTGCTTACTGGAGAGTAAGAGAGAGAGAGAAAATGAGAAAGCACTCTCTGTGGGGGATAGTCACATTGCAGTTTCTTTATCCTCCTCCTTTCAGGATTTTGGGCATGCACACACACATGCCTGGTTTGGTGTTTGTTTTTTTTTGTTTTTTTGAGAGATTTTCACTATAGGGCGCGTGCGCTTGCCAGACAGAGACAGACAGAAAGCGAGAAATCGACCCCCAGGGGGGATGATCACACCGCAATCCCTTCTCCTCCATTCTCCTCTCGGGATCTTGGGCATGCACACACATGTGTCCGGCGTGAGTTTTAAGCCACCGGGTCTAGGACGCGAACTGCGGTCGACTACATGGGAGTCCAGCAACATAGCCATTACACTAACTGCTGGTTCCCCCTGGTTTGGTTTTCAAGCCACTAGAGCTGGGACTTGAACCATGCAGTTGGCCATCTGTGATCCAGTTGCCTTAACCACCACACCACTAGCTGGACTTTGTCAGTAAACTTTTTAAATCAACACTACCACTTCCCAGGTTAGTTCTTCATATAGTGGATGTGAAGTTTTAAACCCAGGCTTCAAGCAGATTCTGTTTGTAAAGGAAAGCAAAGGAACAAGTCCTCATTTGTTAACGGAATATTTTTTAATGTCTGTCATCTCTACAAATGTAATTATCAAAGACAACAAAATTAAACTCTCACCTCAAATCATTCAGTAATCTAGAAAACCTTAATGTCCACCATCATGTAGCTTCATGAGTAATTTTTCTTTTTAAAATATTTTCCCAGGAGGCTGTAAGTGCTCAATAGTAATAGTAGCTAACAATATTTTGAACACTTAATATGTACAAAGACCTGTTCTGAGTACTTGACATGTAATAATTCATTTTAACCTTATGATCCTAGAGGTTTGTCATCCTCATTTTACAGAAGAGAAAAATGAGGCACAGAAAGGCTAAATAGCTTGCTTGTCCATCTGGTCAGAGGCTGAGCTGAAACTTAAACCCAAATAGTCTGGCACATTCTCTTAAGCCCAAATAACTGCTTACGGGACATATTCTTAGAAGAACTTTTTTATGCTCTATTTGGAACTGTATATCTCCTCTTACTTTCTCAGCAAACAAAATATTCTTATAGTTTACCTTTAAAGCAAAAAAATATATGACATGGTACTCATTTGAATCAGTTCTCCAAACCATTCTATTCTTCCAAGTGGAAGAACCATTCTGCGTTGAAGGTTTCCTATCCCACAGCATCGATAAAGCTAAAACTTTTAAACATTAGATACGAAGAAGATTGTCCATTGTTAATTATTCTTAACAGTGAAATTTTGGGAAACTCCAAAAAGAAGCACCAAATAGTAAGCAGAGAGTCTGAAGAAGAGAAAGTAGTAGCTAAGAGAACCAATTAATGTATTCATTCTTAATTTTTTTAAAAAATTTTGCCAGATGGCATGTGAGTTCACTGGAAAGAGAAAGAAAAAAAGTAAGAAAGCATCTTCCCATGCATAATCGCCTTGTTGCAGTTTTTTCTCTGCATCTCTCCTTTGCTTTGGGATTGGGACACAAATGTATACATGCCTGGCATGTTTCTCAATCCACTATGCCATCAACTGACCTTTTTTTTTTTTCAATAGAAAAATGATGTGAAAAGATACAAAGATATCCAAATTGTTTACTCCATATGTATAAATTAAGTATGTTTACTCACTGTCAAACCTATAGTTTTTGTTTCATAAATAATGCTATCCTCATAATGGTAAGGAGGACATGGAAATATTTTGGAGTTTTAAGGAACCTTGGAAAATATCTGGCTCAACCCTCTTATTTTCCAGTTAGGAAAATGAAGTTCTGAGTGATTAAGTGACTTGCCAAATGCCACATAGCTTCTTTTTTTTGGAGCAGTTTTTTTTTTTTTTTTTTTTTTTTTTTTTTTTTTTTTTTTTATTGCAGGCGGCCTGTCCCCGGCAAGGGGGAG
>NW_006209511.1:180136-210350 GCF_000334495.1 Tupaia belangeri chinensis | reverse complement strand
AAAGCGAGAAATCACCCCCCAGGGGGGATGGTCTCACCGCAAGCCCTTCTCCATTCTCCTCTCGGGATCTTGGGCATACACGCTCATGCACCCAGCATGAGTTTTAAGCCACCAGGTCCGGGACGCGAACCGCGGTTGACGACGTGGGAGTTCAGTGACATAGCCATTATGCTAACTGCTGGTTCCCGCCTCATAGCTTCTTAACAGGATTTCTGGAACTAAACCCAAGTATCCTGATATCTGATAGGCTATCTCCCTTGAAAAGTGGGAGGGTGTGGGGATAAAGCCATTCCTTTACCTTTTTTGGTTATTAAATCTTCACATCCCTGAATGACTATAGTTTAGCTCAACTTCTTTCAAATATTTACTTGACAGATAATGAAAAGATACTAGCAGACTATGGGACAAGTTTTGTTACAGCATGGAAGAATACTCACAACTACAGGGTATGGAACAGCAACAAGCATCCAGCACTTGCAGAAATAAATCCAAAGTAAGCACATCCTCTAAAAATTAATAGTTCATAAAATGACTGGTTTACCAGATATGTTCAGTAGAAAGAAAAATCTTTTTTTTTTGAGAGATTTTCACTGTAGGGCGCGTACGCTCGCCAGACAGACAGAGAGAGACATAGAGAAGAAAGCGAGAAATCACCCCCCGGGGGGATGGTCACGCCACAATCCCTTCTCCTCCATTCTCCTCTCGGGATCTTGGGCATGCACGCACACGCGCCCGGCGTGAGTTTTAAGCCACCGGGTCCGGGACACGAACCGCAGTTGACTACGTGGGAGTCCAGCGACATAGCCATTACGCTAACTGCTGGTTCCCTTTCTTCTTTTTTTTTTTTTAAGAAAATCTTAACTTCCATATTATGAATATCTTTAAGAATCTCCTTAACTGAGCTGTACAAAGCTCACAAATACGGAAAAATGGCTTAAAGACCACTTTCATGTTCAAACTTCTTATACAAAAGTGCAAGACATTAAGCACTAATGTCTCTCCAGTTCTTAGTGTGGCAGTCCTTCTCTCCCTTTCTTTCCCTTTAATGTAGTGGTCAAACAAATTAGAAGCCTAGACTTACTAGGAGGTTATTTTAAAACATGAAGTAAGTAAAACTGATTAAAGTTTATATTTGAATGCCTAGATTTGTTCCCATATCAGACTGTAAAATTCAACAAAACTTAACAAAAGTTAATACTTGTCCAGATAATGAATGTTGACTGGATGAAGGCTTTATCCTACACAGGCATAAAAGACATGTTGTAGATTGTGTACCATTATGAAATAATAGCGTATGTGAATGCAAGAGAGTAGAGTCTAAGGAGTTCAATGTATGTAGTATGTATATCTTAGGAACTTGTTTTGTAAATCAAAGCATGTTGCATGTGCTTTTGTGTGTGTGTGTTTTAATGATACAAGCATACACTGTTTTCATTGTATTTTAAACTTTTGATTCTTGCTGGGCAGCTAACAAAAGTCAACTTTGTACTAACCACCATGTTATTGAGGGCTAGGATTAACTTTACTTAACTCAGCTGGGGATGTGATTTAAATGTTACTAGAAAGAATACTTACCCCACTGTATATGTGCACACATACATAATCCAGGTATTCAAGCCAGAGCAACATAGACGCATCTATCTGCACAGGTGAAGTGGCACAGAAAGATTTTGAAGAACATGTCTGTTAAGTAAAGCTTACCATCTATCAAGAAAAATAACTAGGTTCAACACCAATTTTGGTGAATTTAATCACCATACTTGGCTATAGCAGAAACCTTTATTATCATAAATGTAGTAAAAATGTAGTGTAGTAAAAGTCAGATCTATCTTAATGGTATTAAATGAAAGTGCTAGGAGCTAAGTACATTCCCTCACTAACTATATACTATTCTGATACAAGCTGAAGGGAAACAGATGGGAGCTGCTCAGTAATGGCACTCCTGGTGCTGGGGCTTAAAAATAGGACAGCGGTTGCTGTTGCACCCAGCACATGGGGCCCTTCCAGTGTCCTACCTTGGGCTTTACACGAGAGGTTTGATTAGGTCTTTCTCCATTGTATCTGATGCCTTTCACTTGAATCATCTCTACAGATCTTAATGCAAGTCTATAAAATATTTAGCTCAAACGAGTTTTAAAAGATTATAAAATAGCGCTTAGAAGAATGTGTAAAGCTGGAACTAGCAGATGGAGTAATGGTTACATCACTGGACTTCCTTGTAGTCGAGTGTGGTTCAAGTCCTGGATCTGGTGGCTTAAAATTCATGTTGGGCGTGTGTGTTTGTGTGTGTGTGTGTGTGTGTGTGTGTGTGTGTGTGCGTGTGCACGCACGTGCGTGCATGTGCACGCATGCCAAAGATCCCAAGAGGAGAATGGAGGAGAAGGGACTGTAGTGTGGCCACCTCCCAGGGTGGTAATTTTCACTTTCTGTCTCTCTGGTGAGTGCACATGCCCTATTGCAGAAATTTCTCTCTGAAAGGAAAAAAAAAGAATGTGGTAAAGCAATTGTTATTTAACTTAAAAAGAAGGCTAAGGGAAGGACCTATTAACTAACGTGTATAGTAAAGAGGGAAGTCATGCCGACATGATGTTCAGATTTTTAACACTTTCACTAAATTAAAAATAAATTAGTCATTGATTGTTATCAGGGTGTATAACTTGAAAACATTCCAAACTAATTGTTGTTTTTTAAATTTGTGAAACCCTTCATCAGCTCCTAAAGGCTAGGGAAGGCAGCAGTCTAACAACGAGCAGGCATATTTCATCCCTTAAATACAGCCAGTCCAGTGACACAGACAATGATTAAATGACCTGTCAATGATTTCAACGAATGATCAATGAATCCAGAAAAAGGAAAAAGTGTTACATATGCTTACTGCAGCCCATGAAGAACAGTTCATTGTTATTTAAAAACTGTCAATAGCTATTAGTAGAGAGCTATAGTCCAAGCCTAATGTTCTAGTATCAAGATCTGGGCTCTATCATGCAGTTATGTTATCCCTAAGAGGTTTGCTAAAATTTTCTTAGCACAACTCTTTGTTTTTTGGTAGCTTTATTGGTGAAATACTCATAGTCTAAACTCAAACTTTGTTTTACAGCCACCCATTTCAAGGCCAGTACTCAGTGTCAGACATGAAGTTAAGATTCTCACAGTGAGTATTTAGAGAAAATACTGAGAAAATTCTTGTCAGAATTTATGCCATGTGTTTCATTGCTGATTGGGGTTATTTTTCTCCACTTGATAGACTGGTGCTTTAGGTAACTACTTATGTGCATAACATTCTTTAGTTCAGCAGTGTGCATGTTTGAAAGTAAAAACACTCTGTTCCATGGAGAACTGTATGAACTAGTAACAGGATTTGCCATTCCTACTTTGGTAAGTACCTTTAGCAAACCATAACTATCACGGACATATATCCTTATGTCTTCACCATTTTTTGGTTTATGTGTATGTCCTTTTTTTTTTTTAGAGAGAGAGATTTTTGCTATAGGTGGCATGTGCTTGTGAGAAAGACAGAGACAGACAGACAGTGAGAAATCACCCCCCGGGGGGGAATAGCCACACCGCAGTCCATTCTCCTCCTTTCTCTTGGGATCTTGGGTACTCACACACACACACCCGGTCTGAGTTTAAGCCACTAGGTCAGGAACTCGAACTGTGGTGGACTAAATGGGAGTCCAGTGACGTAGCTACTACACCATCTGCTGGTCCCAGTTTATCTGTATGTTCTTTTAGTATATTCTGAAAATTAAGGTGGTTAAAAGGTAATAAACTCGCTTATAGCAAACAGTGAATAATTTCTCTTCTTTTTCTAAATTCCAATTGGGGGTATTTATCAAGTAGTTTGTGTATGCATGCATGTGTATATGTGAGATTTTTCTGTTCTTCGGTTTTTATGGGTTTTTTTTAGGATTTTTAAAAATTTGTCCTAAAGTCATCGAAGCAAAAATCATGATAAAACATTCTGCTTTCCTTTACAATTGCCCAACGTGAAAAAAAAAAAAAAAAACTATTTGTAGGAAAAAAATGGTTTTGTACATGGGATAAAACAATATAAATTCAAAATTTACAGATAAGGGTTAGCTCTATCGCTCCTCTCTTTAAAAAGTTTATATGAATATCCAGTCAAACCAACAAGAGTATCTCCCTTGAAACGTTATTTCTATGGCTTTCCAAGTAGACCACAGGACTGCACAATGTCTTGAATGTCCTCAGAAGGCTCTGTCAGTGATCAGGTAACAGAGTAAAAACCCCCGAGTCCTTTCTTTCAAATGGAAGAGTGAAGACAGAGGGACAGAGAAACTATTCAAACTTCGTCTTCTTTCCTTGTGGCTTGTGGTCTCCTCCTCCTCTGCCTTCTTGGAAGCCAGAAAAGGTTTGCTCAGTGAGGAAGTGAAGCCTAATGGTTTCCAAGATGGTGGATAGCTCAAGATGGTAGATAGCTCAAGATGGCTTCCGTATGCAGTGCCCTCCACACAGAAACATCCTGGGAGGGTGAGTTTTAAAATGCAGGCAGTTGAGCATTAAAATTTTAGGTTTGGGGTGGTCTTCCATGGCCTCCTTGGTAGCTTTGGCATCTTCTTGACTGTTGAAATCTACAAAACCAAACCTTTTGGAGGATCCTGTTTCCCGGTCAGTGACTATCCTTGCATGAACAGAACCATCAAAAGACTCCTTTAATGTCTCTTCGGTGGTATCCTCAGACAGACCTTTGACAAACAGAGTTTTGGAGGGCTAACTTCTTGCATTAGGTGATCCCCTGGGTCCTTGCAGCTTCAACCTGATTGCTCTGCCTTCAATTTCCCTTTTATTACGGGAATTTAAAGGTTCTTTAGCGTCTTCAAATGAAGCAAATTCTATAAACGCATACCCTTTAGATTTGCCATTTTGGCTCTGAGGCACTTTGATAAAAGTTGCCTTCTCAAATACTTCCTGAAGCATTTCTTCAGTTGCATTGTAGGAGAGGTTGCTGAAAACCAGAGTTTTTGATTCACCACTCCAAGTGCTATTCTTTCCACATCTATAGTCTTGATTTTGACCTTTCTCTCCAGTGTAGTATAGAGAAATAGACAGGCCATCAATCGCTGTTCCCTGCTTTTCTTCAAAGGTTTTCTCTGCATCAGCTTCTGTCTTAAATTCAATGTAAGCATCCCTTTACTTTTTCCATCTTTGCCGATTAATTCTGATCTCCATGGCATTTTCAAATACTTCTTTTAATTCATCTTGAGTGACTTTGTAGGGGAGATTTTTGGCCAAAAGTGTTCTTGCATCTCAATCTTTCTTATTGTCTTTTCCTTTTGGTTTCTCCAGTTTAATTTAATTGCCAAAGACTTTTAAACCGGTGAGTTCCAAAGCTTTTTCTAGATCTTCAGCAGATTCAAAGTCAACATAGCCAAATTTCCTAGATGTCCCGATTCTGACATCTACGAAAGGAAGATCATTTTTAGCAAAAACATCACTAATACCAGTTTTTAGTTCAGGAATAGACTTGTTATTGTTCAGATTTCCAACAAACAGATGAAAGGATGTAGTTGATTCTGTGGCTTCCACCTTCTGTTTGGTCATTTCCTTCTTTTATTTTCCAGGAACTTCTTTGACAGGCACTTCTTCCTCCTCATGTTCCTCATCATCTTCATCATCATCATTGTCCACATCTTCTTCCTCATCATCCCCATCCTCCTCATCCTCTTCATCTTCTTCTTCAGCCACAGTCTTGGCTTTGACAGGTGCAGCTTTTGTAGGAGCTTTCTTTCCTTTGACTGGTGTGGTCTCCATAACTTCTTCAGATTCATCTTCCTCATCCTCATCTTCTCCCTCCTCATCATCCTCGTCCTCGTCATCATCATCTTCCTCAATGTCATCTTCTTCCTCCTCATCACTGTCTTCCTTCTTGACATTCTTGCCATTCTTTGACCCCTTGGCTGCAGTGGCAGCTCCTTTCTTACCAGGAGTTGCTACTAATGCTTTGCCTGATGTGGCTCCCTTCTTGCCAGTTGTTGTGATTGCTTTGGCGTATGTAACGGTCTTCTTGGATGGTATGGCAGCTGCCTTTTTGCCTGGGGTGACTGCTGCTTTCTTGGCAGGTGTGGCAACCGCAACCTTTTTTGTTGGAGAAATTACCACCTTCTTTGCTGAAGTTGTGGCAGCCTTTTTACCTTTTTTCTGAGGGATGATAACCTCTTCTCCACTGCTATCATCTTCATCTTCTGACGTTTCCTCATATTCACTGTCTTCTTCTACCTCCTTTGGAGGAGGAGCCATTTTTGGGGGGTCACCTTCATTTTTACCAGCCTTAGCGAGCTTCACCATGATGGCAGCTTACAATGGCAGAGTGTGTGGCGGGCGGGTGGCACCGATGAGTCTTGGGGAACTCCAGGGAGGTTGATGGTGGCTGCGAGCACTGAAGATTGCAGAGCACGTATGTTCGGTGGCCAGCTACAGCTGGAGACTCTGAGGTTTTTTAAAATTGTACTTAACACTTCTTCCTTTACTCAGTTCTGTTCAGAATAGTGAACGTGGCAAAAAAATTGGAAACGTCATGGTCACAACCAGCCGGAATGTTGTACAAACAGGAAAAGCTGTTGGTAAGGAATGCCTTTGTCTAAGAACCATTTGCAATCATAACATTTTTTCTGTTCTTAGTATGTGAATGATAACATAAAGTGGTAGCATATATACATATCACATACACAGAGAGGTTTTTTTTTTTTTTTTGGTCGTCTTGGTTAAATGACTACTCATGGGCCACCAGCAGCAGGTGACATTGGTGGTTAAGGCGCGGGATCCCACATGACTGACTCTGTGGTTTGAGTCCTGGACCTTACAGCTTGAACATGCCAGGTGCATGTGCATGTGTGCCCAAAATTCCAAGAGCAGAATGGAGGAGGAAAGATTTGGCATGGTCATCTGATTTCTCACTTTCCCTCTCTCTGTCTCTCCAGTGAATGCATGTACTCTATGGCAAAAATATTAAAAAAAACATAACAAACAAACAAAAAAACTGCTTTGGCACCTGAAAATATCAAAGTTCATCAAATTTTGCCACATCTGATGGAGAATAAATTTTCTGATGAGGTCACAGTTCTTGTTTTCAGAATTTAAGCATCACTGGAGTTTTTTTACCCTATTCCCTGAGCCATTAACAGTTCTTTATAAATAGTAAAGATGCATAATAAAGTAGACATTAGAAGCTGCTATCTTCTAAGGTAGAATCACACAATTTAAAAAAATGAATACAACCTATAGTTGGCTTTTTTGAAAAGATCAGTAATGATGAAACTTTTTAGACTGGCAAGGAGAAAAAGAAGATAGAAATTACCCATTACCAATAGAAATTACCAATATTGGGAAGGAAAGAAAGAGCCTCACTATAAATTGTACAGAAATTGAAGGGACAATAAAGGGAAGATAGTGAACAACTTTATGCCAACAAATTTGACAGCACAGATGAAATATACAGATACTTTGAAAGTCTCAAATTACTAAAACTGATACAGTAAGAAATAGAAAATCTGAATAGCCCTGTGTACTAAAAATGTTAAATTAGAGACCCCTGGCATAAGGGATACTGAGGCAGCGCTCCCTGGGACCCCCAAGCCAGAGACCCCTATCTCTGTCAGCAAGGAAACCCTCAGCTCTGCAGCCACCCCACTTCCTACTTCAGACTCCTGATGTAAGGGATACAGAGGCAGGACTCCCCAACCCAGCTCCAGTCCCGGGGTCCCCAAGCCAGAGACCCTATCTCTGTCAGCAAGGAATGCCCTTAGCTCTGCAGCCACCCCACTTCACACTTCAGACCACTGGTAAAATTGCGTGCCGTGCTAGTGCTCAGTGTGCAACTTTTTCTTTATTTTCCTTATTAATTTTTTCCTACTTATTTGTTCCTCACTTCCTTTATCTACATCATCCCTGGTGGTTTAGATAGGTGTAGAATTACAGTTTTGAAATATTCTCGTATTATAAGACTCTGGAATCCTCCCTTTTACTGAACCACCTGCAAAAAAGGAGATACTTTTCTTTGTACACCTGAAGAGAATATTCCTCCTTAGATCACATTGCTAAACACAAACAGAAGAGAGACTTTGGCAGTCTTCAGTCCACTGCAAAAAGGAAACACACTTCCTCCTATTAGAGGAAACGTTCTCTTAAAAGGTATTCCAAAGGGAACACATCTCCCAGTGCTTAGAAGTAGAAGAAGAACCTCAGGTCTGAATAAAGCAGGAAATATGTCTCCATCAAAAGAACACAGTGACTCCCTTCCATTTCTTGAAAAAAATACAGGAAGTTACCAAAATGTCTGAGAGAGAATTTAGAACATTCATGATAAACAAATACTATGAGCTGGAACAGAAAAGAGACAATGAACTACAGGAGATTAGAAAGTCCTTCCACGATATGAAGGAAGAAATAGAAACACTAAGAAAGAATAAGATGGAAGTATTAGAGGTGAAGTCTGTAATACAGGAAATCAAAAACTCTCTCAAAAGTATTAAAACTTGAGTAGACCATGCTGAAGATCAAATATCTGATGCAGAAGATAAAACTTCTGACCTAGAGAAAACCAGCAATATGCTAGAGGAAATAACAAAAAAAATGAAAATGAGGCTAACATACAAGAAACACTAGATTCCATTAGAAGTCCTAACATCCAAATAATTGTTATCCCAGAAGATGAAGAAATTAATAAGGGCATGGAAAACCTATTTCATACAATCTTAGAAGAAAATTTCCCAAGTGTAGAGAGGCACTCAAGCATCCAGACCCAAGAAATACAAAGGACCCCAAATAGAATCAACCCAAGAAGATCTTCCCCAAGGCATATCATAGCCAGACTGGTTAAGACCACAGATAAAGAAAAGATACCCAAACTGGCAAGAGAGAAACAACAAGGGACTTACAAAGGTCACCCCATCAGGCTAACACTGGACTTCTCAACGGAAACAATGCAAGCAAGGAAAGAATGGGAAGATGTATTGAAAGTGTTAAGAGAGAAACAATTTCAACCAAGATTATTGTATCCTTCTAGATTATCCTTCATATGGGAAAAAAAGATTAAAATCTTCTCAAACAAAACCTGAAAGAATTTGCCAGCACCAGGCCAGCTCTCCAAGAAACCCTGAAGTAAGGACCATTACAGGAAAACTATAGAAGTAACAGCCAGAACAAAGGAGTACAAGGCAACTAAGACAATGACCAACTTTTTTTTTTTTTTGAAGAGGTTTTTGCTGTAGAGCATGTGCTCTTGCCAGACAGACAGAGACAAACAGAGAGATATAAAGTGAGAAATCACCCCCCAGGGAGGATGGCCATGCCTCAATCCGTTCTCCATTCTCTTCTCGGGATCCTGGGCACGCATGCACATGCGCCCGGTGTGAGTTTAAGCGACCGGGTCCGGGACTCAAACCGCGGTCGACTATGTGGGAGTCCAGCAACACAGCGATTATGCTAACTGCTGGTCCCAGACTTAAACATCAGGACAGGTCCAGTAACATCAATAATTATATTGAAAGTTAATGGATTAAATTCCCCAATCAAGAGACACAGACTGGCTGAATGGATTAAAAAACAAAACCCCTCTATCTGTAGCCTATCCAATTCATGGATAAAGACGTACATAGACTGAAAGTAAAGGGGTGGAAAAAGGTTTTCCATGCAAATGGGAACCAAAAAAGAGCTGGAGTTGCAATACTGATTTTTTTTTTTTTGGAGAAGTTTTTATTATAGGGCACATGCACTTGCCAGACAGACAGAGAGACAGAAAGATAGAAAGCGAGAAATCACCCCCAAGGGGGGATAGCCACGCCACAATCCCTTCTCCTCCATTCTCCTCTTGGGATCTTGGGCACGCACGCACATGCGCCAGCGTGAGTTTAAGCCACCAGGTCCAGGGCTTGAACTGTGGTCGACTATGTGGGAGTCCAGTTACATAGCCATTACGCTTTCAGCTGGTCCTGCAATACTAATTTCTGGCAAAATAGGCTTTAAAACAAAAACTGTTCGAAGAGACAAAGAAGGGCACTATATTGTAATAAAAGGGTCAATCGATCAAGAAAATATAATGCTTATTAATATCTATGCCCCTAACAGAGGAGCACCCAAATATGTGAAGGAAAGACTGTTAGATCTAAGAGGGGAGATAGACTGAAGCACACTAATAGTTGGAGACCTCAACACTGCACTATCCTCTCTGGAGAGATCATCTAGACAAAAAATAGGTAAAGAGATAAAGGACCTAAATGATACCATAAATCAAATACACTTAACACATCTATAGAACTTTCCATTCAAAAACCACAAGATACACTTTTTTCTCACCGCTACATGGAACCTTCTCGAAGATTGACCACATCATAGGGAATAAAGCAACCCTCTACAGATTCAAAGGCATAGGAACTATACCCAGCATCTTCTCAGACCATGATGGAATTAAATTGAGTTTAATTTCAAGAGAAATCCTCAAAAATACTCATTTACATGGAAACTAAATAACCTACTCCTGAATGACTCCACTACTACCAAAGAAATAAAGACTGAAATGAAAAGATTTATGGAAGCCAATGACAACGAGGACATGAGTTTCCATAATCTTTGGGACACTGCTAAAGCAGTCATAAGAGGGAAGTTCATAGAATTTAGTGCACATAAGAGGAACATGGAAAGAATGCAAATGAATCACCTAACATCATGCCTCAGAGAATTGGAGAAGCAACAGCAAAAAGATACAAAAAACTCCAGGAGAAAGGAAATATTAAAGATATGAGCAGAAATAAATGGAATAGAACATAAACAAACTATACAGAAAATAAATGAAAGTAAAAGCTGGTTCTTATTGAGAAGAAGAAAGAAAGGAACCAGATGAAACACATCTGCTATGAAGTAGGCAAAATAACAACAGACATAGTAGTACAAAATGTTATTAGAGGATACTATAAACATCTGTATGCCAAGAAACAAGATAATCTGGATGAGATGGACATATTTCTGTGCAAATAGAATCTACCTAGATTGAGCCAGGAGGATATAGAAAGTCTGAATAGATCCATAAAAAGCCAGGAGATTCAATCAGTAATAAATAACCTCCCAACAAAAAAAGCCCAGGCCCTGATAGTTCACCTTTGAATTCTACAAAACTATAGACCAGTATCCCTGATGAATATAAACGCAAAGATTGTCAACAAGATACTAGCAAACCGTATCCAACAACTTGTAAAATAGATTATACATCATGATCAGGTAGGCTTCATTCCAGGAATGCAAGGTTGGTTCAACATATGCAAAACCATAAATGTAATGCACCATTTTAATAGGAAGAAAGATAAAAACCATACGGTCGTATCAATTGATGCAGAAAAAGCATTTGATAAGATACAATATCCCTTCATGATCAAGTATCTCAGCAAAATTGGCATATGAGGGTCATTTCTCAACACAATAAAAGTTATCTATGAAAAACCCATAGCGAACATCATCCTCAGTGGAGAAAAGATGAAAACTTTTCCTCTAAAAATCGGTAGAAGACAAGATTGCCCATTTTCTCCACTCCTTTTCAATATAGTACTGGAAGTCCTGGCCATTGAAATCAGAACAGAGGGGAAAATAAAAGGCATATTAAAAAAGGAAAAGAAGAGATGAAACTGTCTCTATTTGCAGATGACATGATTGTACACGTAGAAGACCCAACGATTTCCATGAAAAAAATTTCTGGAACTAATACATGAATATAGTAAAGTTGCAGGATACAAAATTAATATCCATAGCGTTTTTATATACGAACAACAGGCAGACAGATAAAACTGAAAAAATTGTTCCATTTACCATAGCCACAAAAAATATAAGATACTTAGGGATAAATCTAACCAAAGAAGTTAAAGACCTCCACAAGGAAAACTACAAGAAATTGAAAATGACACAAAAACGTGGAAGGATATCCCATTTTCCTGGATTGGAAGAATTAATATGATCAAAATGGCAATTTTACTCAAAATAATCTACATATTTAATACAATGCCAATCAAAGTACCAGGCACATTCTTCACAGATCTAGGAAAGACAATCATTAAGTTTGTCTGGAATCATAAAAGACTCCGTATTGCCAAAGCAGTTCTACACAAGAAGAGTGTAGTTGGCGGCAGCTTATTCTCTGACCCCAAATACACTACAAAGCTGTGGTAATCAGAACAGTGTGGTACTGGCACAGAAACAGACAGGTGGACCAATGGAACAGAATAGAGTCCTCAGAAATAAAGTCCCAAACATGTAGTTAACTGATTTTTGACATGGGGAACCAGTCAATCCAGTGGGAAAAGGAAAACGTCTTCCACAAATGGTGCTGGAAAAACTGGATTTCCACTTGGAGAAAGATGAATCTGAACCCCTACCTCTCACATTTGACAAAAATCAAGGCAAGGTGGATCAACAATTTAAATCTAAGACCCCAAACTATAAAACTGCTCCTGGAAAACACTGGGGAAACTCTGGGAGTCATTGGGGTAGGCAAAGACTTCTTAAAGATTACCCCCAACGCACAGTTGATAATCCCCAAAATAGACAAGTGAGATTACTTCAGACTAAGAAGATTAGTGTGAATAGACAGCTCACAGAATGGGAAAATATTTTTGTAAACTATGTGTCAGATAAGGGACTGATGACCAGCATTCACAAGGAACTCAAGCAGCGGTTCCAAAAAAAGATGATCAATCCTATTAAAAGATGGGAGAATGACATGAAAAAACCACTCTAAAGATGACATAGGAATAACTAACTAAAAGGCATATGAAAAAATGTTCAACATCCCTCATTGTAAAGGAAATGGAGATCAAAACACTGAGGAACCAAACCCCAGTCAGAATGACTAAGATTAAAAATAAATAAATAAATAAAAAATAAGACAAGTGCTGGCAGGGGTGTGGTGAAATGGGGACTCTCTTACACTGCTGGTGGGAATGTAAATTGGTCCAGCCACTATGGAAAACAATGTGGAGATTCCTCAAAAATCTACAAATAGAACTACCATATGATACAACAATCCCACTCCTTGGTATCTACCCAAAGGACAGAAGAATACTTAATCAGGAAAGTGCTTGCACTTCAATGTTTATTGCAGCGCTATTCACAATTGCTAAGTCATGGAAATAACCCAAATGCCCACGAACAGATGAATGGATAGATAAACTGTGGCAAGTATACTCAATGGAGTACTATACAGCCTCCAAAAAACAACAAAACCCTCGCTTTTTACTGGAAATGGATGAATATGGAAGACTTACTGCTTAGTGAATCAAGCCAGGCTAGGAAGGAGAGGCAGTGTATGTTCCCGCTTTATATATACCGAGTGTCTGCACTCTATGACTGAAACTTATTCACTAAAGGATGTAGAAACACAGTACATAGATGTAAATACCAGATTTAGTATGTGTGCAAGAGGAGGGTCTGCGGAAGGACGTTGAGAAGAAAAGTAGGCAAAGTATTGATGTCACAGGGAGGTGCGGTATTGTCTGTTGAGGATTGCGGGAGACCTACTCCAGCTGGGGTGAGTTGAAGCTCGTAGGAAGGCAACACAGGCGAAAAGAAATCAGGCAGAGACCTCCATGCCCTTCAGCATGTTCTCAGCCGAATATAGTCAGAGCCAGCTCAAGACTGCAGCCTCAATGGCTAGGAGATATATATATTATTGGGGGAGTTTTACAGGAGTAGGAGGAGTGAGGGGAAGTAAAAGATTTTACTCTAAAAAGTAAAGTATTCAAAGCATAGGAACAGTAATCATAAAACATGATGTCTGTTTTGTTCAGGCATAAACAGTCATAAACCATGTCTGTTTTGTTTAGGCATAAACAGTCATAAACCTCAGAGCGAGGGAGTCTATTTGTCTGGTGCATTCTCTCCTTAGATCTTGATTACCGGGAAAGGTCTTTTGGGTGAGGCCACTCTCAGGAATCTTGATAACCTCAGTCTCAGGCCAGCTTGTTAACTTCACCCCCGGGCCAGCTTGAGAACTTCAGCCTCAGCCTAGGGTGGCAGTGGATTGCCAGTTACAAAGGCTTAGATAGAAATCCTATCAGGTTAAGTAAAGATAAGGTTAATATATACTAATATCTATATTATCTCTGGGGTAAGGAGGTTAACAACTGACCTAATGGTTATTGTGTACTTGTGACCCTCTAAGTACCATTCTATACAATGGCTGTGGCTCGGGGAGCAGCAGTCTTTCCTTGTCCTGAGATCAGTGGTGACTCATGGTCTTTGTTTGGGGTATCAGTACCTCGTGGATAAATCCCTGAGCTCCTCCTAGTTACTGAGGTCATTTCACCAATTTAGTAGCTTTCCATTAACCCAAACCTTTCTAATGCTATCTATGCAATCCCCAGTAGGAGAAGCGAATGCAGCATTCTTTATTGACATTTTCCAGGCAGGTGGGGTGAGTCTCATGGAAATAATTCCCATTCACCACTGCCTTAGGGATCCACATTCCTTCAGGATTATTGTAAAAGTTACAGTAAGGCTGGGGGTGTTATTTTACCCTTATGGGGTACTGGGGTACCGTAAGGACAGTAAAGCTCATGGCAAAGAGATTGAAAGCACAAACCAGCACAACAAACACAGTTGAAACCTTGAGCTAATGGCTGCAGCCTTGCTTGCAGCTCTTCTCAGCCAAGCCTTGGTTAGACATGAGAGGCAGCTCTCCATGTTCTGCCCGTGTTGGCTGCATGGCTTCCGCCAGAGGATATTTTGTGGTTTTGTCAACCTTTTTGGGGAGAGATGCTCATCTCTTGAAATATCCATTTTGTAAGACAAATGATAATGTGATTGAATGTATAAAAGAAAATGAACTGAAAAATGATTAAAAAAAGTTAAATTAAAAAACTTTGCCACAAGGCCCACATCAGGAATAAATAATACTCATTTTACACAATCTTTTTGAAAGTAATGAATGAAGTAGTTCTCCTGAATTCGTTTGCAAAGGCCAGTATTACCCTTAATGCCAGAGTCAGACAAATAATACCATACTTTTTTTCTTTTTTTTTGGAGAGGTTTTCACTATAGGGCACGTGCGCTCACCAGACAGAGACAGACAGAGACAGAAAGTGAGAAATCACCCCACAGGGGGCATGGCCACGCCGCAATCCCCCTTCTCCTCCATTCTCCTCTCGGGATCTTGGGCACGCATGCACACGCACCCGGCATGAGTTTTTTTTGTTTTGTTTTGTTTTTTGCTTTTTTTTGGAGAGGTTTTTTTGCTATAGGGCACGTGCACTCACCAGACAGACAGAGAGAGACATAGAGATAGAAAGCGAGAAATCATCCCCGAGGGAGGATGGTCACACCGCAATCCCTTCTCCTCCATTCTCCTCTTGGGATCTTGGGCATGCACGCACAGGCGCCCGGCGTGAGTTCTAAGCCACCAGGTCCGGGACGCGAACCGCAGTCAACTATGTGGGAGCCCAGCGACATAGCCATTATGCTAACTGCTGGTTCCCCCGGCGTGAGTTTTAAGTCACTGGGTCTGGGACATGAACTGCGGTCGACTACGTGGGAGTCCAGCGACATAGCCATTACGCTAACTGCTGGTCCCTACCATGTTTTTTATAGTCTTCTCCACCCAGCTTTTTTTCACTTCAAATATTTTTAAAATAGTTTCATATAGATCTAAGGAAATTCTTTGTTCCTTTCTATGTTCTTAACATTTTATTTTTATATAGTTTTGAATTTAAACATCACAGAAGTGCTAAGAACTCTCAGTTATATCTGATTCACCACTCCTTTACATTCTGCCTCATTTGCTCTGTCATACCAATATGGAAGAGTGGGACCTACCTATCTCCTTCCATAGCTCCTGAGAGAAGTTTATTAGCCCTGACTGAACACAATCCAAAAGCCCCAGATCTAGGTAATCTCTATGAAGAGGTCATTATAGCTCCAACATTCTTTATACCTAGAGAGAGAGTGAGAGAACTCTTTTTTTCCCCATGTTTCATCTTTTAATCAGCTCCATGAAGTACATTCTAAACACTATATGAGACACAACAGAATATTCTTTTCTTCCAGTATTAAAAAAAAAATTCACATTCACACTTTTAAGAAACTCTTCTATATAATCGGGACCATGATTTTGTATTTAAAACAAAACCTCCAAGTAATAATGTTCTTGGTGCAGATTTCTTAACACTGGGAAATCTCTTTCTAACCATGATAAATACCATGTGTACATTTTAGCTTTTTGAAATATCCCTAGATATGTATTTATTTTAAAAGTCTGACCAAATTTTTTTTAACCAGAATCCATAATCCTTGATAGCCCAAACTTAAAAAACAAAAACAAAAAACTGTTGAAAGTAAAAATATCTACTCTACAGATGTCCCAAAACTTGTCAGTAAACGGAAGAAAAAAATTTTTTGTAAATGCATGGAGTTTTCTGAAAGGTTTTTAACAAGCCACCTTGAGTGCTCAGTTCAGAAATAGATGTTGATGTACTAAAACAGATGTTTCAGTGCAGTTTCAAAAATCTTCATAAATACAGCCATTTGGAAGGACAATCCTGGATCAAAAGTGTTATTCCTTATGTATCTACATTATATGTGCATTTCTCATCTCAGTTGTCATAATTGTCTCTCTAATTTCCTTCTGAGTAGTGATTATAACCACCCTGGCTTCTGCCTCTGGAGTCTCTTGACCATCCATACCCATAACCATATCCTCCAGTTCAACTATCTTACCTGCCACTCCCATATCTTTGGTCCCCACCACTTCTAGAGTAGCTGCGACCATGAGCTCCAAAGGCACCCCCTTTGGTTCCCTGGGCAGACTTGCCTGCATGGTCCACACAGATCTGGCAACCATCCAGAGACTTTCCATTCGTGGCTCTCATGGCATCAGAGGCATGCTCTGGGTGGGTGAAGGTGATAAAGCCAAAACTCTGGGATCACTGAGTCTCCTGGTCCTTGACAACGACCACCTCAGAGCTAGGATCAAAGCTGCTGAAGTGGTCCTCTAGTGTCTGCTCATTGCTGTTGAAGTTGAGCCCTCCCATGAAGAGCTTCCCTTCTTCAGAGGACATGGCAGTGAACTTGAGTCCTGTAGGGTAAATTTCAGGAAGGGAGAGAAAAACTAGAAACTAAAAAGTAAAAGGACCGGACAAGGCAAGCTCTGAAGAGCAAAGAGAACAGGGCAAGAGAACACTTAAAGTCATTTTAATGACACAGAACACATAGCTCTATAGCTAGGTTCATTTTAATATAAAAGAGTGGAGTTAAGGCATTTACATCTATATAGCATGATGCATTTGACTTATTTGACTTCCTTTGAATTTTTTTTTTTGAGAGATTTTCACTGTAGGGCGCATGCGCTCGCCAGACAAACAGAGAGAGACATAGAGACAGAAAGCGAGAAATCACCCCCCATGGGGGATGGTCACGCCGCAATCCCTTCTCCTCCATTCTCCTCTCGGGATCTTGGGCACACACGCACACGCGCCCGGCGTGAGTTTTAAGCCACCGGGTCCGGGACACGAACCACGGTCAACTACGTGGGAGTCCAGCGACATAGCCATTACGCTAACTGCTGGTTCCCTGAATTTTTATTTTTAATAGAAAAATTCTACTTTGTTACAGATACACAGTATGAATTGTTACTTGATTTTTTTTTAAATGATGCTGATGTTGATAATTAAATTCTAAGGCCAAATTTCATCTATACTCCTCTCTATAAGAACAGTAGGAAGTATATGATTTGACTTCAGCAATTTTACTTTAGCATTAATTTTTTTTCATTTTTTTATTTTAATTTTTTTACATACATTCAATTATATTATTTAGTTTACAAAGTGAACATTTCAATATGTGAACATTTCTCCCCAGTCAGTTGATCAAAATATCTTCCACCAATAGCACCACACCTCCCCATCCTGTCAATGCCCTGTCTCCGTATCCCTCCTCCAAATGTCTTTCCTTAGGTCCCTCTTCTCCATACACTCCACTTCTGGCACTAACCCCCATCTCTTGTGTTTGTACAACCTTAGGTCAATCAATTTCAGTCATAGAGTGCAGACACTCAGTATATATTAAGTGAGGACATACAGTGTCTCTCCTTCATAGCCTGACTTGCTTCACTCAGCAGTAAATCTTTCATATTCTTCCACTTTCTGTCAAAAGCCAGGGTTTTGTTGAGATTATGCCCTTTAAAACAAAATAGGCTTGAGGCAGATAGAACTCCACGTGTTATTTGTTTAATATGACAAAATTAGATGAGAAAGACAAATTTCCTTACACCAGTCTAACCACTCCTCCCATTATTGATGACTCTTATGTAGCTAGCACTATGAGTATTAAACAGTTTGGGGCCAGCAGGTACAGTGGTTAAGGTATTGGATGCCCACATGGTCAACTGCAGTTTGAGTCCTGGACCTGATGACTTGAAACTCACACTGGGTTAGTGTGAGTTTGTAAAAGAGTTGTAAATGAGTTGTAAATCCTGAAAGGAAAATGGAGAAGGGATTGCAACGTGACCATCCCCTCTGGGGGGTGGTTTCTTACTTTCAATCTGTGTCTCTGGCCTATGACAGAAATCCCCACCCCCACTCCCAAAAAAGATACAGTTTGATGGATACTTTCAGAATGCCTAGGAGAGTAGGGTTCTGCATCCAGAAATTATCCAGTTTTCTTTTTTTTTAAAAAAAAAGAATTATTTTATTTCAGCTTTATTTATTTATTTATTTTAATTTGACAGAGTGAGTGAGGCGGTGGGGTAGGGGGAAGAGAAAGAAAGAGAAAGCAAGTAGCCAGGTCTGGGACTTGAACTGTTGTTAGCCATGTGGGAGTCCATTGCCCCTAACCAGTGCGCTACCTGCCGACTCTCCAATTTTCTATAAGGCATTCAGCATGAAAAGGGATTATTTTGAAACTAGAAATTTAAATGTTATTTTAGTATCTGTTAACATATTTGTGCAGTCAGTGTATTAATGTTTATTAATTAGCATTGGTCTCTCACTATTTTATCTTTCTTTTGTATTTTGTTTTTTCCTCTCCTTTCTATCAGGCCAGTCAGTTGGAGGAGCTCTTTCCAGTGCCAAGATAGCTATGTCTTCATGGCTTTCTACTTTCACCAATTCCACCCCGCAAAGTCTCACTGAGTCACTTGATGGGAAGCCCTGAGTAAGTTTGCAGAGGCTGTGTTGCTTTCTTAGGATTCAGTGTCTGTCTGCTGCTACTCCCAGACTGTTCTTTACCAGCCATGGGTCCACAGCAAGGGACTGATAAAACAGGAATCTGTCTGCTTACATGGATGCTTACTCTCTATAAATGAATCTCACGATGCTGAAAGGATGAAATAACAACCATAGCAGGGATGACTTTCCAGGTTGGGGTTTAAATTGACTATTTTGATTTCATTCTGAGCCTGATTAAAACACACAGTGAACCTTCTGATTATTTTTCAGTTTTGATGTTACACATTTGCTTACTTTAGATAAAATTTTATTTATGTAAATTTTGTTCTGTTTTGCTTTTTGAATACCTAGATGGTCATTGTAACTTATTTGCTAAAATTATGTTCTATTGCTATTTTAACTTGTCTCTATAGTCTAAAGTTGGCCCCAAATGTGCTTATAAAGTTAAAGGGTCATACAGTCCAGGTTTTATTGTTTTGCTGAGTTATATGATGTTTTTTCTTTATTTTCTACCCATAAAATGTATTTACCAATTCACTGCTTCATAGAAATGAGAATGTCAGAGTTAGTAGTTCTGAGGATGGAGGAGTTTGTTTTCATGGTTTTTATTTGTTCTTTCCAAATCCTTAAAAACTTGCTTTGAGACCTCAAGGAGTGTTACTGTGCTTTCCTTCTCTTCCTAATTATACAAGTGGGTGTACAGAAAAATGCCATAGTGATGGCCACCTTGGTGGGGAAACAGTTTAATATGAATGTATCTCTGGGACAATACTTTCAAAGATCTATGTGTTCATTTTGTCAGCCCTTGGTATGTCACAGTCTTCTACATTCTTTTTTTTTTTTTTTTTTTTTCAGAATTTGTGCCTCCTGTTGTTTTGAATAGTTTCCTTTGGGTACATATAGCTCTACAGGTTTTCTCTTCGTATTCTTCATAAAGCTCTGAAGCTCTTGACTTTCCTACTTTGCTGAGAATCCTCCCGTAATTGATCCCTACCCCCTTCCAAAAATATTTATAAAGGAAAGGTGAAGTGATTCATAACTATTAAATAGGAATTTCATTTACTTCATTCTGTTGAAAAGCAAGAGGGATGAGAAGGCGTTAGCTATGATATCAGTCACCTGTTTCATATTAGACATATGCATGTGTGCCATTGACTGATGAGATGTACATAACTGGCTGTCATATGTTTACCATTCTCTGCTCTCACTTTTGCTTTTCAGTGGACTTTGATTGGGTGTTCTCCAGGAATACTTAACAGGGAGCAAACTGTTTTTTCAATAACAAAGGATACTTGGAAAATACATTATGAGTATAATCTACATATGCTACAAAGAAGTACTGGGAAAATAAGGGACCTAATTAGAAGGACACCAGTTATGTTTGATTTACCTCTTAAGAAATGTTTGAGAAGTAAATCTCCTGAGGTATATGCAAAAAACATTAAGACATAATCTGAACACTCTTAAATTTTCTAATGTGTGTTTTAACATAAGTCCAGCAAATCTAAAAGCATGCTTTCTTTTGAACATAACTCAAGAATTCAGTGACAATAAAATGAAGGACTTGGGGCCAGCAGGTGGCATGGTATTTAAGGCACTGGACTCCCCACATGGCCAACTGCAGTTTGAGTCCCAGACCTGGTGGCTTCCTTTCTCACTTTCCCTCTCTCTATCTCTGTTTCTCTCTGGTCAAATTTAAAATAAAATGATTCTTTTTAAAAATTATTAAATCAGGTGAAGGGCTTAATGTGAAGACTCCATTAGTTCTACTAATTCCATTAATTAACCAGGAAAATTAACATTCTCAGGAAATATTATTTGAAGAGAAGAAACTAATACTAAATAAAACCTGAAAAGATACTTTAATCCATGTTGCATTGAGTCTGTAAAGAATTCTAACATATTATTTCATGAGACTATACCAACCATTGGAGTATGATAGTGTATCCATGTGTAATTGTTACCTGTCAACTACTGGAAGTCACACTGCTAGGAGCTCTAGGTGCCCTGTGAGGGGTCAGCTGGCCAAATACTGGTTAGTCCTTTAGTTTGTGTGATGAGGGCAAATTCCTGTCTTCAGTTATTCAAAAGCAGTCCAACCCATATTTTGGAATCCACTGAAATAAAAAGTTACATGAAATATTTAAGTTTGCTTTAGTATCACTTGTTCCCCATTTGAATGTACACTTTGAACTTTCTATTATCATTTCTAATTAAGAGTTTGACTCTCACAGTAGTCAGTTAACTGGCTGTCAACATAAATGAATATATTAGGAGACAGAAGTTTAGTCATAAAATGGTCAGAAGAACACCCCTGTATTCCTTCAGTTTTTGGAAAGTATAAGGAGTTTTCAAGAATCCTAGGTCACTATATTGTGCCAGGGGTCCTAAGGCAGCGAACACAATTGAAGGCAGGAAGTCTGGCCCCTTCTTTTGTGAGTTTGCATACTTCCGACTTGGACTCTAGGCTACAGCTAAGAAGCGGTAGGTAGCCTTTCTCCAGACACTGGCTCTGTGAGCCATAGGAGACAACTCTGGGCCATCTTCTGATATATTACTGGTCAAAGTTAGTGTATTGGTGGCCACGTTGCTCCAAAGCTTGCTAAGGGATGTGTATCTTAAGAGCTGAGTATATGTAAGTAGACCTGAGAGAGCAAAGGTCAGCCATCCTTTTTTAGGTGTGCCAGGCACAGACTACAACTATAGTTTAATGGTAGCTTCAACTGCCATCACAATGACTTCGTAGTATTTGGAAAAAGTCCCTGATACTCTTTAATTTCTTCCAGGCATCGTAATGACAACGAACAGATAAGGAAGAAAGAGTTAAAGTTACCAGTTGTGGGCTAGGAAAAATAGGAAAAATTGCGTGTCAAACAAAAGCTTAGAATATTTTTAGGCTCTATTTGACTCAATATGTATAGTCTGCCCCAAATCCATTAGTATTTCACAGCCTCCAAGTCCTACAATAGTTTTCATCTTTAAGAGACACAGCAGCAATATACCTTGATGAAAATCAGAGCATATGATATGACTTCCTCAAATTTATCTTCCTTTCCAAGTTCTGTACTGAACATTTAATGTTTTTTAGAATAATTTTCTTTGGAAAGCCAGAGAGAAAATTGAGGAGAGAGAAGTGAGCTGTTGCATGGCTAAGTAACAAGGTAGTAAATGTCTGGAAGTATTTTGAGAGCAGTATCTAATGTGCTAAATGTTCTAAGAATTTTTTAGAAAGAAATTAGAATTCAGTCTGCTAGTTTTTAAATGAAGCTTTAAGGTTAATCTCTTGGCAGACAATTTTTTTTTTTTCTCATTGTATTTTGTGAGAAAAGTTTTGCAGAAGTTACAGTAGCTTGTTAAGGTCATTGATGCTAAACGTTGCCTATTTTATTGAAGAGTTGACTCTTAAATGGCATCAGTGTTATCATGCTCTGATCTTTAACTAGAGATTGCCCATCATTCCTGGCTTTGGTAGCCTTTCAACGTGACAATTTGAGAATGCTGCCCTAATTATTCAAAGCTGATTCATTCTAAATCTTTGGATTTGATAACTTTGGATATTTTTTTTTGTAATTTCTAACATTCCGTAAGTACTTGTCAAGGATAAAGAAAAGACGTGTGATTCTTAGTCTTTTCATGTAAAACTTTGCACACATGATTTTCTGATTTTATTATGAAGGAGAGCAATCTAGTTCCCTTGTATAGTAACTCCAAAATTAAAAGGTTGTGCATGTTTGAGGGATTGGATATATTTTGTAAAACTCAATACATTTGTATTTCTGTGCTCTCCTAAAGCTTACCTTTTTACTTAGAGATAATAGAAACTATATATTTAAATCATGTAAAAAGAACACAAAATTTAGGGTTTTTTTAAATTTTATTTTTCATCAGCTTCTTACACACATAGTATGCTGCTCAAAATTTTTTGTGTGTGTGCAATATAAACAATCGTACATTTCAATCAGGTTCTGAGCCAGAAAAGGTCATAGAAGCTTAAAGAAAGCATCTGTGCTTAAAAAATATTGTTGTTTTTCTTTTTTCTTTTTTTTGGAGAGGTTTTTTGCTATAGGGCTTGTGCGCTTGCCAGAAAGAGAGACAGAAAGTGAAAAATTACCCGCCAGGGGGATGGCCATGCCACAACCCCTTTTCCATTCTCCTCTCGGGATCTTGGGCACGCATGCACGTGCGACAGGTGTGAATTTCAAGCCACCAGGTCCAGGACGCAAACATGGGAGTCCAGTGACATAACCATTACTCTAACTGCTGGTCCCTGTTGTTTTTCTGAAATATTTATATTTGATAGCTGGAAAAATAACATCAAGACTTAAATGTTTCAGGGGAGTTGGTCAGTAGTTTCTAAGTTTAGGAAGCATTTGATTAATGAGTTGGTGAAGGCATTTGGTTATAGAAATAGTTTAAATATTTTAATTAAATGCTTTGTACAAACCCTTTTTAAGAAAGTTTAGCTTAGAACACTACAGAAGGTTTCTAAGGAAATTTAGCTGTGGTACATGTTTTGGTCAGAAAAGTCGTTTCCCTTTAGTCTTTTTCTATATTGTATTAGTTCTTTCTTTCTGTTGTCATTTTTTAGTTTTGTTTTTAAAAGGTGTTAAAAATGATAAATCATGTCTAATCATACTGAATTGTAAAACTTTTGTTGTATCTTTATTTTAAGAAAAATGAGAATAAAATTATCCTGTTTGCTCTGCATACAGTTGTACTTGATCTGTCCTTCTAGAAGTACCTCGTATATCATCCATGTGATCTCTGGCCTACTTCATGATTGGATGGCAGTGCCACTTTCAGTTTTTTAAAGGAACCAGCACATAGAATGAACCAAAGGATTCACTCCTTATTTACTCTCTCATTTTGGCATTGCTTATAGTGGTGCCTCGGCTTTCAGGTGACCTCCACAGGAAGAGCTCTTTAACTTTATGGAATGCTAAGTGCAGTGTTCCACAAAGAACCAACAGACAGGGGTTGATATGATAATGTTTCATCACATTGTTGACAGAACCTCCTAGGAAAATAGGATATTGTTCCAAGTACCTCGTTGTTCTACCTAGAGTAGTAAGCTTCAATAAGTTCTTGATATTTTTACTGTAGACTCCTAGCACATTTTCATGTATATTTCTATGTGCTGTGGTTTTGTTATAACTGTTCTACAAAACAGTCCTTGTGGCATGCTTCACAGAAGAAACAGGCAAACTTCCTACCCACTAGGAATGTGTGCCTCCTTGATGATGTTACCAATGTTCTCTGATGTGGACCAGGAGAGCCCTAGGGTCAGTGAGATGACTTGAGGACAGTTGAGCTTGGTTTTGCCAGCATCTCCTTCCCTTTCTTGTTAACATGCTGTGATGGCTGCAGGTTCAACTGTGAGGATGTGATGGGGACTCATCACCCAGGGAAGAACTACCTTCTCTTCATTATGATAAGGTAGGAGTACTTTTTGAATCTGGTAATATCTAGAGACAGTGTGATTATGGAGCCAGTTCTAAGGGATACCCTTCATGAAGGGCTTCTCTGCCTGGGATAATCTATACAGGTTGGGGAAGCCCTGTAGTAAGACCAACCTGTCCAAATTCATCAGTGAACCCTTGCCTAGAATGCATAGACAAACTTTGCATGATACTGGAGTCAAGAGCCAGGGGATATCCTAGGATAGAAAGTCAGATGGCTATCCTCTGTGCTCTTGACATCCCAACATAGCACAAAAATGAGGATTTTTTTTTTTTTCTGAGAGGTTTTTGCTATAGGGCGTGTATGCTTGCCAGAGAGACAGAAAGCAAGAAATCACCCTCTGGGGGATGGCCATACCACAACACCTTCTCTATTCTCCTCAGGATTTTGGGCACATATGCACACATGCCCGGTGTGAGCTTCAAGCTGCTGGATCCAGGGTTTGAACTGTCATTGGCCATGTGGGAGTCCAACACCTTAACCACTATGCCACTTGCTGGCCCTGACTAAGGTATTTACAAATGTATGTTTTACACTAAATTGGACTGGACTATGCACATACGGGAACTAGGATTGTGCCAAAATGATAAAAAGCCACTGACTGAGATGCTGAGCACTGTTGAGTCTGAGCGATGTATACATAGGAGATCAAAAGACTATTCTGTTTTTGTGTATGTTTGAGAATTTCCATACAAAGAGTTTAAAACTACTGCTAACCATTAAACAACTTTGTTGTTAATGAAAAGACACAAGTTATTGTGCAGTGGGCCCTGAGTGCCTGATTTGGGAATGTGGACTTCATTTTCTAGCTTCTCTTCTGCTACCCTGGCCTCTGCAAGCCTCCTTGCCATCTGAAACCTTGGCTCCTACTATCAGTCTGTCACTTTTCCACCCTTCTTGATGTTGGGGAAGGTTTGCCAAGAAAACCTGTAATATACAGTAATCAAAGACTCAGCTTCAGGCTTTCTCCTGAAAGTCTTCCCCAGGCTAGTTGAATCTTCTCTGAAATACCTGCAGTCAGCATTGTTCAGCTACTCTTTAAGTTTTATAAAGAGGTGTTCCCCAGTCTTGGAGACATGCAATCAGTTGAACTTTTGTGAGAAAGGGGATAAGCAACTTAAATTGGCAACAATTATGAAAAACACAAGAGCATAAAAGATATGGATAGGGCATAGCAGTGGTGGTGCAAGTGGTGGGACACTGCTGCACAAGGCTAAAGCCATGTGGGAGGTCTGGTTTCCAACTTCAGACCAACTGGGACAGGTAGCATGGTGATGGGCTCTTATAATCCACACTAACTGGGAGGCTTGGGGGCACTGGACCACATTACTATACTATCACCCTCCAGACTGCAAGATCCACCAGTCTGGTAGGATACCCTCTGTATTATTATATCTCTCTCTGCCTCTTTTTTTTTTTTTTTTTTTTGAGAGGATTTTGCTGTAGGACATGTGCACTCACCAGAAAGACAGACAGATGATGAGAGATCACCCCTCGGGGGGATGGCCATGCCGCAATCTCTTCTCCATTCTCCTCTCGGGATCTTGGGCATGCACACACGTGCACCCAGCATGAGTGTAAGCCACTGGGTCTGGGACTGAAACCGAGGTCAACTACATGTGAGTGCAGCGACATAACTATTATGCCAACTGCTGGTCTCACTGCCTCTAATTGTTTGTAATTATTTATTTATTTTTTTTAAAATTTTATTAGCTTGGAGAGGTTTTTGCTATAGGGCACGTGTACTTGCCAGACAGACAGAGAGAGACAGAGAGATAGAAAGCAAGAAATCACCCCCCAGGAGGGGCGGCCACACCACAATCCCTTCTCCTCCATTCTCCTCTCGGGATCCTGGGCACGCACGCACACGCGCCCGGCATGAGTTTTAAGCCACCAGGTCCGGAATTCGAACCGCAGTCAACTATGTGGGAGTCCAGCGACATAGCCATTATGCTAACTGCTGGTCCCTATTTTTTTTAATTTTTAATGTACATCACTGGTTGGCTGTGTGTCTCTTTCTCCTTTATCTTGCTAATTCTCACCCTTTCCCTCCTCCCAGATAGGAGAGGTAAAGTGCCGGCTCTTTGAGAAGTTACCTGCATTTGAGCTGTGAACAATCCCTTCCAGGGGCTATGCAAATGAAGAGTTTGTACTCAGACTTCATTCTCCACACCCCAAGATCCACCAGACTTGTACCTTTATAACTTTGCTGCTTAGCCTCCACACATAATTGTCTAGACAGGTCTAGGTGCACTGTAGCCAAACATCTGATTACTATTAGGGTCAGAATAAACCTCAATTCTCACTGAATCTGCTGCACAACAGGAGAAAAACCAAACTGCAGAGAGATCTTAGATCACATCCTCTTGCATGCCTCTGGACGCTCAGATTTAACTTTAAGAAATGAAGAAATGTATAATTCATCAGATGATTGGAAACCATCACAGAGGCATAAGAAATATGAGAAACCAAGAAAATACCTCTCCCGCAAGGGAAAAGAACTCATGTAGGGGGCCAGCAGATAGTGTGGTGGTTAAGGCACTGGGCACTCCCACATGGCTAACCATGGTTCAAGTACCGGACCTAGTGGCTTGCTTTCTCACTCTCCCTCTCTTTCTCTCTCTGTCTCTCTCTAGTCAAATTAAAATAAGTAAATTAGCCAGCTCCATCCCCAGGCCCCTGGCTAGCAAGAAACCCTGAGGCAGGGCCAGTCTCTGGCCACAGCCCCAGCTGCCATTCTTTCTACCCCAGAGACACCCCTCTAGGAAGAACAGTCCTCAGCTCTCCAGCAGAGCACCAGTACCATCTGCAAAACCCTAGACAACGAGGGACCCTGAGGCAGGGCCAGTCTCTGGCCACAGCCCCAGCTGCAATTCTTCCAACCCCAGAGACACCCCTCTAGGAAGAACAGTCCTCAGCTCTCCAGCAGAGCACCAGTACCATCTGTAAAACCCTAGACAACGAGAGACCCTGAGGCAGGGCCAGTCTTTGGCCACAGCCCCAGCTCCAGCTCTCCCAACCCCAGAGACATATCTCTCAGGAAGGTAGGCAGGTTTTTTTCCCCTCTTCTTTTGTTAATTTCCTACTCCTCCTTACCTCACAGAACAGGACTCAGCTCTCTAGCAGAGCCCCAGTTCTATCCCCAGACCCCTGACAAAACCAAGATTTTCTTTCTTATTCATATTCTTTTCTTCCCTCTTATATTGTCATCTTCTCCTCATCCTTTGCCCTCCCAGAGGATCTAGACAGGTCTAAAATCAAGTTCTGAAATACCCTAGTATTGTGCTCTCAGGGGTCCTCCTTTTTATCGAGCCACCTGCATAAAAGGAGCTACTGCTCCTTAGACATCTGAATAGGAGGCTCCTCCTATGAGAACTACATTGCTAAACAGAAGAGAGATTTAGGCACACATCAGCCCATAGCAAAAGGGAAACAACACATGTTCCTAGTCAAGGAAACATTCTCCTAAAAGGTATCCAAAAGTGAATACATGTCCCAATGGCTAGAAGTAGAAGAACCTCAGGTTTGAAGAAACCAAGAAATATGTTTCCATCAAAAGAACACAATAACTCACCTCTATCTCTCTCAAAAAAAAAATTTAGAAATTTATAGTGAGAAAACTTTATAAGCTAGAACAGAAAAGAGACATTGAACTACAGGAGATTAGGAAGTCCTTCCACAATATGAAAGAAGAAATGGACATTCTAAGAAAGAATCACATGGAACTATTAGAGATAAAGTCTGTAATACAGGAAATCAAAAACTCTCTTGAAAGTATTAAAAGTCGACTAGACCATGCTGAAGATCCAATCTTGGACATAGACTGAAACTAACTAAAGGATATAGAAACACAGTATATAGATGTAAATACCAAATACAGTGTGTGTGAAAGAGGAGGGTCTGAGGAATGACATTTAGAAGAAAAATAGGGAGACAAAGCATTAATGGCACAAGGAAATGTATTATCTGTGGAAGATATTTTGTAGTTTTATCAACTGTACTAGGGAGAAATGTTCACCTGTTGAAATATCCATTTTGTGAGACAAATAATAATGTGATTGAATGTATAAAAGAAAATGAAATCGGGACCAGCAGTTAGCCTAATGGCTATGTCGCTGGACTCCCATGTAGTCGACCGTGATTCGCGTCCCAAACCTGGTAGCTGAAAACTCACGCCAGGCACGTGTGCGTGCGTGCCCAAGATCCCGAGAGGAGAATGGAGGAGAAGGGATTGTGGCGCGGCCATCCCCATGGGGGGGGTGATTTCTCACTTTCTGTCTCTCTGTCTCTCTCTGTTTGGTGAGTGCACGTGCCCTATAGCAAAAACCTCTCAAAAGCAAAGAAAAGAAAATGAAATGAAAAAAATATATATAAAAATTTAAAAATAAAATAAATTTTAAAATGTTCTGGATAATTTAACCACTCTGAATAAAATATAATATAAACTAGGGAAAAAAGAAAAAGAAGATAAAAACCTCTGACTAGAAAAAAAAAAAAAAACATAAAAAAGATAAAAAACAAGTGACCAAAAAACTCCATGAGAATAAAATATGAGAAATACTAGATTCCATTAAACATCCAAACATCTGAATAACTGGTATTCCAGAAGGTGAAGAAACAGATAAGGACACTGAAAATTTATTCCATGAAATCCTAGAAGAAAATTTCCCAAATCTAGATATGCACTCAAACATTCTTACTCAAGAAATACAAAGGACCCCAACTAGAATCAACCCAAGAAGATCTTCCCCAAGGCACATCTTAGCAATACGGACAAGACCACAGATAAAGACAGATACTAAAACTGGCAAGAGAGAAATGACAAGTGACTTATAAAGGTCATCCCATCAGACTAACACTGGACCTTTCAACAGAAACAATGCAAGCGAGGAAAGAATGGGAAGACATATTGAAAGTGTTAAGAGAGAAACAGTTTGAACCAAGATTATTATATCTTGCAAGATTATCCTTCATATGGGAAAAAAGATTAAAATCTTCTCAGCAAACAAAACCTGAAAGAATTTGCCAACCCCGGACAAGCTCTTCCAGAAACTCTGAAGAGAGTACTGTTCCAGGAAAACTAAAGAATGAACAGCCAGAAATAAAGGAATAAAAGACAACCAAGACAATGGCCTACTTAAGGAGGGACAAGTCTGGAAATATCAATAATAACATTGAATGTTAATGGATTAAATTCGCTAGTCAAGAGACACACACCAACTGACTGAATAGTTAGTAAAAGAGAAACCCTGTATCTATTGCCTACAATGAAAAAATCTCATAGATAAATACAAATGTAGAGACAGACGCTCCACTCCCATCTAATGACCCCCTGGGCCAAGGAATTCTGAGGCAGGGCTGCCCACTGCAGTTCCAGCCCTGGGACCTCCTCAAGACAGTGACCCCTCTCTGTCAGCCAGGAACGCCTTTAACCCTATAGACACCCCACTCCCATATTCCATGCCCCTGGGCCAAGGAATTCTGACGCAGGGCTGCCCACTGCAACTCCAGCCCTGGGACCCCAAACTAGAGACCCCTCTCACCGTCAGGTACACTTTTTTTTCTCTCTCTCTCTCCTTCTCTTTTATCATGTGTAA
>NW_006209511.1:177868-180105 GCF_000334495.1 Tupaia belangeri chinensis | reverse complement strand
CTTCACTTTCCCACATAGAAATGCCGTAAGCCCTACAGACACCCCACTCCCATCTAACGGCCCCCTGGGCCAAGGAATTCTGAGGCAGAGCTGCCTGCTGCAGCTCCAGCCCCTGGAACCCCAAGCCAGAGACCCCACTCTCTGTCAGCCAGGCACACTTTATTTTTCTCTCTCCTTCTCCTCTTCTATAGTTTGTAAATTTCTCTCTTCTCTTTACCACATAGGAATGCCCTCAGCCCTACAGACACCCCACTTCCATCTTCCAACCCCTGGCGAAATCGTGTGCCGTGCTAGCACATGGCCCGCAACGTTTTCTTTATTCTTATTATATTTTTTCTACTTATTTGATTCTCACTTCCTTTATGTACAAAATCCATGGCGGTTTAGATAGGTCTAGAATTACAGTTCTGAAATATTCTAGTATTTTAAGACTCTCTGGGATCCTCCCTATCACTGAACCACTTGTGAAAAAAGGAGATCCTTTTTCTTTGTACACCTGAAGAGAATACTCTTCCTTGGATCATGTTGCTAAACACAACACAAGAGAGACTTTGGCAGTCTTCATTCCCCAGCAAAAAGAAAACACACTTGTTCCTATTCGAGGAAAAGTTCTCTTAAAAGGTATTCAAAAGGCAACACATCTCCCAATGGTTAGAAGTAGAAGAAGAATCTCAGGTTTGGGGACCAGCAGTTGCAGTAATGGCTGTCACTGGACTCCAATGTAGTCGACCGAGGTCCGAGTCCCAGACCCAGGGGCTTAAATTCATACTGGGCATATGTGTGTGCATCCCCAAGATCCTGAGAGGAGAATGGAGGAGAAGGGATTGCTGCATGATCATGTCCCCAGGGGATGATTTCTCGCTTTCTGTCTCTCTGTCTCTCTCTATCTTTCTGGCGAGCGCACGCGCCCTATAGCAAAAAACCTCTCAAAAAAAAAAAAAAAGAATCTCAGGTCTGAATAAAGCAGGAAATATGTCTCCATCAAAAGAACACAGTGACTCCATTCCATTTCTTGAAAAAATAGAGAACGTTAACAAAATGAGAAAGAATTTAGAACATTCATGTTGAACAAATACTATGAGCTGAAATAGAAAAGAGACAATGAACTACGAGAGATTAGAAAGTCCTTCCACACTATGAAAGAAGAAATGGACATGCTAAGAAAGAATAAGAAGGAGCTATTAAAGGTGAAGTCTGTAATACAGGAAATCAAAAAGTCTCTCAAAAGTATTAAAAGTCAATTAGACAATGCTGAAGATTGAAACTCTGATGTAGAAGATAAAACTTCTGATCTAGAAAAAAACAAGAAGATAGAGAAAATAACAACAACAACAAAA
This sequence comes from Tupaia belangeri chinensis, assembly GCF_000334495.1. Classification (NCBI taxonomy): domain Eukaryota; kingdom Metazoa; phylum Chordata; class Mammalia; order Scandentia; family Tupaiidae; genus Tupaia; species Tupaia belangeri. Next base: position 178,768 of record NW_006209511.1, on the reverse strand, counting down.
AACCATGAGGATCACATACAAGAAACACTAGATTCCATTAGACGTCCTAACATTCGAATAATTGGTATCACAGATGAAGAAACTAAGGGCATGGAAAACCTATTCCATGAAACCGTGGAAGAAAATTTCCCAAGTCTACAGAGGCACTGAACCATCCAGACCCAGAAAATACAAAGGACCCCAAAAAGAATCAACCCAAGAAGATCTTCCCCAAGGCATATCATAGCCAGACTGGCTAAGACCACAGATAAAGATAACATACTAAAGCTGGCAAGAGAGAAACAAGTGACTTTCAAAGGTCACCCCATCAGGCTAACACCAGACCTCTCAATGGGAACAATGCAAGCAAGAAAAGAATGGGAAGATGTATTCAAAATGTTAAGAGAGAAACAATTTCCACCAAGATTATTGTATCCTGCAAGATTATCCTTCATATGGGGGAAAAAAAAGAGATTAAAATCTTCTCAAACAAAACCTGAAAGAATTTGCCGGTACCAAGCTAGCTCTCCAAGAAACCCTGAAGAAAGTACTGTTCTAGGAAAACTAAAGAAGTAACAGCAAGAACAAGGAGTACAAGGCAACTAAGACAATGACCAACTTAAATGTCAGGACAGGTCCAGTAACATCGATAATTACATTGAAAGTTAATGGATTAAATTCTCCAATCAAGAGACACAGACTGACTAAATGGATTAAAAAACAAAAACCCGCTATCTGCTGCCTACAGGAAACCCACTTCATGTATAAAGACACATAGACTGAAAGTGAAGGAGTAGAAAAAGGTTTTTCATGCAAATGGGAACCAAAAATGGGCTGGAGTCTCAATATTTCTGGTAAAATAGGCTGTAAAACTGAAACTGTTTGAAGAGACAAAGAAGGGCACTATATTGTAGTAAAAGG
>NW_006209511.1:176022-177702 GCF_000334495.1 Tupaia belangeri chinensis | reverse complement strand
CAAAAAATAGGTAAAGAGATAAAGGATCTAAATGATACCATAAATCAAATGGACTTAACAGATATCTATAAAACATTCCATCCAAAAACCTCAAGATAGATATTTTCTCATTGCCACATGGAACCTTCTCAAAGATTGACCACATCATAGGGCACAAAGCAAGTCCCTACATATTCAAAGGCATAGAAACTATACCCATCATCTTCTCTGAACAAGATGGAATTAAACTTGAGTTTAATTTCAAGAGAAATCCTCAAAAATACTCAAATACAGGAAAACTAAATAACCTACTCCTGAATGCCTCCACAATTACTAAAGAAATAAAGACTGAAATAAAAAGGTTCGTGGAAGCCAATGACCATGAGGACACGAATTTCCATAATCTTTGGGGCACTGCTAAAGCAGTCATAAGAGGGAAGTTCATAGCAATTAGTGCACATAAGAAGAAGATGGAAAGAAGGCAAATGGATCACCTAACATCATGCCTCACAGAATTGGAAAAATCACAGCAAAAAGATAAAAAAAAAAACTCCGGGAGAAAGGAAATAATAAAGATCCAAGCTGTAATAAATGAAATAAAAAAATAAATGAACTATACAGAAAGTTAATGAAAGTAAAAGCTGGTTCTTTGAAAAAATAAACAATATTGATACACCACTAGCGAGACTTATTAAGAAGAAGAGAGAAAGGAACAAGGTGAATCAGATCTGCCATGAAGCAGGCAAAATAACAACAGACATAGAAGAAATACAAAACATTATTAGAGGATACTATGAACATCTGTATGCCAAGAAACAAGATAAACTGTATGAGATGGACAAATTCCTAGAAATGTATAATCTACCTGGACTGAGCCAGGAGGATATAGAAACTCTGAATAGGTCCATAAAAAGCCAGGAGATTGAATCATTAACAAATAACCTCCCTACAAAGAAAAGTCTGGGCCCTGATGGATTCACCACTGAATTCTACAAAACTTTCAAAGAAGAGTTAACCCCCATTCTGCTCAAGTTATTTCTAAAGATCCAAAAGAGTGAATCTCTCCCTAATTCATACTATGAAGACTCTATCACCCTTATCCTTAAAACAGATAGGGACAGGACAAGGAAGAAAAACTATAGACCAATATCTCTGATGCATATAGATGCAAAGATTCTCAACAAGATACTAGCAAATAGTATAGAACAATGTATAAAAAAGATTAAAAATCATGATCAGGTAGGCTTTATCCCAGGAATGCAAGGTTGGTCCAACATATGCAAAACCATAAATGTAATACCCCATATTAATAGGAAGAAAGATAAAAACCATATGGTCATATCAATTGATGCAGAGAAAGCATTTGATGAGATACAACATCCCTTCATGATCAAGACTCTCAGCAAAATCGGCATAGAACAATCATTTCTCAACACAATAAAAAGCTATCTATGAAAAACCCATAGCGAACATTATCCTCAATGCAGGAAAACTGAAAGTTTTTCCACTAAAAACGGGTACAAGACAAGGAAGTCCACTTTCTCCACTCCTCTTCAATATAGTACTGGAAGTCATGGCCAACAGAATCAGAAAACAGGAAAAAATAAAATGCATTCAAATAGGAAAAGAAGAGGTGAAACTGTCTGTATTTGCAGATGACATGATTGTATACATAGAAGACCCAATGGTTTCTATAAAAAA
>NW_006209511.1:162262-175398 GCF_000334495.1 Tupaia belangeri chinensis | reverse complement strand
CATGCCCAGGATCCCAAGAGGAGAATGGAGGAGAAGGGATTGCGGGGTGACCATCCCCCCTGGAGGGTGATTTCTGGCTTTCTGTCTCTATGTCTCTCTCTGTCTGTCTGGTGAGCGCACGCGCCCTATAGCAAAAAACTTCTCCAAAATAAAAATAAAATAAAATAAAAAGCAGCATGGTACTCGTGCAGAAGTAGAGAGGTGGACCAATGGAACAAAATAGAGTTACAACAAATAAATGCCCAAACATACAGTCACGTGACTGATTTTTTTTTTTTTTGGAGAGATTTTTGCTATAGGGCGTGTGCACTCCCAGACAGGGACAGAGAGACAGAAACTGAGAAATCACCTCCCAAGGAGTATGGCCATGCCATAATTCCTTCTCCTCCATTCTCCTCTCAGGATCTTGGACACACACGCACACGTGACAGGCGTGAGTTTATGCCACCGGGTCCAAGATTTAAACTGCAGTCGACTACATGAGACTCCAGCAACATAGCCATTACACTAACTGCTGGTCCCCAGTCAACTGATTTTTCAATAGGGGTACCAGTCAATCCCGTGGGATAAAGAAAACCTCTTCAGCAAATAGTGCTGGCAAAACTGGATTTTCACTTGCAGTAAGTTGAATCTGAACACCTACCTCTGATCTCTGACAAAAATCAAGTCAATGTGGATCATATATCTAAATCTAAGACCCCAAACTATAAAACTGCTCCTGGACAACACCGGGGAAACTCTGGGAGACATTGGGGTAGAGAAAGACTTCTTAAATAAGACTCCTAACACACAGTCAATAATCCCCAAAATAGAGAAGTGGGATTACTTCAGACTAAGAAGTTACTGCAGGGCAAAAGACACAGTGATTATTGTGAATAGACAGCCCTCAGAATGGGAAAATGTTTTTGTAAACTCTGCGTCAGATAAGGGACTGATAACTGGAATTCACAAGGAACTCAAGCAGCTGTTCCAGAAAAATCCTATTAAAAGATGGGAGAATGAGTTGAGGAAACCACTCAGTAAAGATGACATACACATAGCTAAAAGGCATATGAAAAATTGCTCAACATCCCTCATTGTAAGAGAAATGGACATCAAAACAACAATGAAATATCACCTAACCCCAATCAGAATGTCTAAGATTAAAAAACAAAACAAAACAAAACAAAAAACGATAAGTGCTGGCAGGAGTGTGGTGAAAAGGGAACTCTTACACTGCTGGTGGGAATGTAAATTGGTCCAACCACTGTGGAGAACAATTTGGATATTCCTCAATAATCTACAAATAGAACTACCATATGATCCAGTAATCACACTCCTTGGTATCTACCCAAAAAACAGAATACTTAATCAGAAAAGTGCTTGCACATTGATGTTTATTGCAGCACTATTCACAATTGCTAAGTTATGAAAACAACCTAAATGCCCACAAACTGATGAAGGGATAGAAAAACTGTGGCACATATACTCAATGGAATACTATTCAGCCATAAACAACAAAACCCTGGCTTTTGATAGGAAGTGGATGAATATGGAAGACTTACTGCTGGGTGAAGCAAGCCATGCTTGAGGTATTGTATGTCCCAACTTAATATATACCGAGTGTCTGCACTCTATGACTGAAACTAATTGAATAAGGATATAGAAACACAGTTTATAGATGTAAATACCAGATATAGTGTATGTGAAAGAGGAGGGTCTGAGGAAGAACATTTGGGGGAGGGACAGGGAGGCAAAGTATTAATGGCACAAAGAGGAATGGTATTATTTGTTGAAGATATTTTGTAGTTTTAACAACAGTACTAGGAGAAATGTTCACCTGTTGAAATATCCATTATGTATGACAAATAATAATGTGATAAAATGTATGGAAGAAAATGAAATAAAAAAATTTTTAAATAAAAGAAAAAAAAAGAGGTGGGGTATTATCTGTTGAAGATATTTTGTAGTTTTACTAATTGTGTTAGGGAGAAATGTTCACCTGTTAAAATATCCATTTTTTAAAGACATATAATAATGTGATTGAACATATGGAAGAAAATAAAATGGAAAATAAAATAAAATAATATATATATGTATATATAAGAACCATCATGATGAACAAATTCTATGAGTGGAACAGAAAAGAAACAACAAACTTCAGGAGATTAGGAAGTCCTTCTACGATATGAAAGAAGAAATGGACATTCTGAGAAAGAATCAGATGGGACTAGTAGAGATGAAGACTGTACTACCGGAAATCAGAAACTCTCTTGAAAGTATTAAAAGTTGATTAGACCATGCAGAAGATCGAATCTCTGATGTACAAGATAAAACCTCTGACCTAGAAAAAACACCAAGAAGATAGAGAAAACAAGAAAAAAAACCCACAAGGATAATATACGAGAAATACAAGATTCCATAAGACGCCCAAACATCAGAATAATTGGCACCCCAGAAGGTGAAGAAAGTAATAACGGCATGGAAAATCTATTCCATAAAATCCTGGAAGAAAATTTCTGAGTCTAAAAGGGCACTCAAGCATCCAGACCCAAGAAATACAAAGGAACCAAATAGACACAACCCAAGAAGATCTTCCCAAAGGCACATCTTAGCCAGACTCTCAAAGACCACAGATAAAGACATGATATTAAAACTGGTAAGAGAGAAAAGACAAGTGACTTATAAAGGTCATCCCATTAGGCTAACACTGGACCTCTGGACGGAAACAATGCAAGCAAGGAAAGAATGGGAAGACGTATTGAAAGTGTTAAGAGAGAAACAATTTCAACCAAGATTATTATATCCTGAAAGATTATCCTTCATATGGGAAAAGAAGATTAATATCTTCTCAGACAAACAAAACCTGAAAAAAATTGCCAACACCAGACTAGCACTTCAATAAACCCTAAAGTATTGTTCCAGAAAAACTCAAGAATTAGCAGCCAGAAACAAAGTAATAAAAGGCAACCAAGACAATGGCCAACACAAACGTCAGTATAGATCTGGTAACATTGATAATAACACTGAATATTAATGGATTAAATTCTCCAGTCAAGAGACACAGACTGGCTGAATAGAGAAAAAAATAAGAAACCCTCTATTTTTTGCCTACAGGAATCCCACCTCATGGAGAAAGACATACATAGACTTAAAGTGAAGGGTTGGAAAAAGTTTTTCCAGGCAAATGGGAACCAAAATAAGAGCTGAAGTTGCAATACTAATTTCTGAAAAACTAGGCTTTAAAACAAAAACTGTTCAAAGAGAAAATGAAGGGCAATATATCATAGTAAAAGGCTCTATAGATCAAGAAGATATAACGCTTATAATTATCTATGCACCTAACAGAGAAGCACACAAACATGTGAAGGAAAGACTGTTAGACATAAAAGGGGAGATATACTGCAACACACTAATTGTTGGTATCTCAACACTGCTCTATCCCCTCTGGACAAGTCATCTAAGCAAAAATAGGTAAAGAGATCAAGGATCTAAATGATACCATAAATAAAATGGACTTAACAGACATCTATAGAACTTTCCATCCAAAAACCATGAGATACATTTTTTTCTCACCCCGACATGGAACCTTTTCACAGAATGACTACATTATTGGGCACAAAGCAAGTGTCTACAGACTCAGAGGCATAGAAACCATATCCAGCAACTTCTTCGACCATGATGGAATTAAACTTCAGTTTAATTTCAAGCAAAATTGTCTAAAATACCGAAATACAAGGCAAGTAAATAACCTATTCCTGAATGACTCCACTACTACTGACGAAATAAAGACTGAAATCAAAAGATTTATGGAAGCCAATGACAATCAGAAAACGTTTCCATAATCTTTGGAACACTGCTAAAGCAGTCATAAGAGAGAAGTTCATAGCAATTAGTGCACATAAGAAGAAGATGGAATAAAGGTTAATGGATGACCTAACACCATGCCTCAGAGAATTGGAAAAGCAAGAGCAAAAAATCCAAAAATCTCCAAAAGAAAGGAAATAATAAAGATCCAAGCAGAAATAAATGAAAAAGAAAATAAATGTACTATACAGAAAATAAATGAAAGTAAAAGCTGGTTCTTTGAAAGCATAAATAAAATCAATACACCATGAGTGAGACTTATAATGAAGAGAGAAAGGAACCAGGTGAGTCAAATCTGCAATGAACCTGGTAATATAACAACAGACATAGTAGAAATTCAGAACATCATTAGAGGATACTTTGAACATCTACATGCTAAGAAACAAGACAATCTGGGACCAGCAGTTAGTGTAATGGCTATGTTGCTAGACTCCCATGCAGTAGACCGCGGTTTGTATCCCATACCCAGTGGCTGAAAACTCACGCTGGGTGCATGTGCGCATGTGCCCAAGATCCCGAGAGGAGAATGGAGAAAGGATTGTGGCGTGGCCATCCTCCCTGGGGGGGTGACTTCTCGCTTTCTGTCTCTCTGTCTCTCTCTGTCTGGCGAGTGCATGCGCCCTATAGCAAAAAAAAAAAAGAAAAAAGACAATCTGGATGAGATGGACACATTCCTGGACACATATAATCTACCAGGAATGAGCCAGGAGGATATAGAAAGTCTGAATAGACCCATGACAAGCCAGGAGATTGAATCAGTGATAAATAACCTCCCAACAAAGAAAAGCCCTGGCCCTGATGGATTCACCTCTGAATTCTACAAAACTTTCAAAGAAGAGTTAACCCTCATTCTGCTCAAGTTATTTCTAAAGATCCAAAAGGGTGAATCTCTCCCTAATTCATTCTATGAAGCCTCTATCAACCTCATCCTCAAAACAGATAAGGACAGGACAAGGAAGGAAAACTATAGACCAATATCTCTGATGAATATAGACGCAAAGATTCTCAACAAGATAACAGCAAATTGTATCCAACAATTTATAAAAAAGATCATACACCATGATCAGGTAGACTTTATTCCAGGACTGCAAGGTTGGTCCAACTTACACAAAACCATAAATGTAATACATCATATTAACAGGAATAAAGAGAAAAACCTTATGGTCATACCAATTGATGCAGAAAAAGCATTTGTAATATACATCATCCCTTCATGATCACGACTCTTAGCAAAATCGGCATAGAAGGACCATTTCTCAACACTATAAAAGCGATCTATAAAAAACCCATAGCAAACATCATCCTGAACAAAGAAAATCTGTAAGCTTTCCCACTGAATACGGGAACAAGACAAGGATGCCGACTTTCTCCACTCCTTTTTTTTTTTTTCGGAGAGGTTTTTGCTATAGGGCTCATGCCATGGCCAGACAGAAAGAGTGAGACAGAGAAACAGAAAGTGAGAAACCACCCTCCAGGGCGGATGGCCACACCACAATCCCTTCTCCTCCATTCTCCTCTCAGGATCTAGGGAACACACGTACACGCGCCCGATGTGAGTTTTTAAGCCACCGGGTCCGGGATGCAAACCGTGGTCAGCTACAATGGAGGCCAGCAACATAGCCATTACGCTAACTGCTGGTCCCTCTCCACTCCTTTTTAATATAGTTCTGAGAGTCCTTGCAAACACAATCAGAAAAGAGGAAAAAATAAAAGGCATTCGAATAGGAAAGGAAGAGGTGAAACTCCCTTTATTCGCAGATGACATGATTGTATACATAGAAGACCCAATGGTCTCCATGGAAAAATTACTGGAAATAATACGTGATTACAAGTAAAGCTGCAGGACATAAAATCAATATTCAAAAATTGATAGCATTTCTATATACGAATAACAGGCAGACTGAGATAGAACTGAAAAAATTTATTCCATTTACCATAGCCACCAAAAGTATAAGATATTTAAGAGTAAATCTAACCAAAGAAGTTAAAGACCTCCACAAGGAAAACTACGAGAAGATTAAAAAAAAAAAAAAATTGAAAATGACACAAAAAAGTGGAAGGACATCCCATGTTCCTGGAAGAATTAATATAATTGAAATGGCAATTATACCAAAATTAATCTACATATTTAATGAATGCCAATCAAAGCACCAGGCACATTCTTCACAGATCTAGAAATGACAATCATAAAATTCATCTGGAATCACAAAAGACACCGTTTTGCCAAAGCAATTCTACACAAGAAGAGTGGAGTGGGTGGCGTCTCACTCCCTAGCCCAAACAATATACTACAAAGCTGTGGTAATCAAAACAACATGGTACTGGCACAAAAACAGACACATGAACCAATGGAATAGACTAGAATCTCCAGAAATGAATTCCCAGACATACAGTCAACTGATATAAATTCCCAAACATACAGTCAACTGATTTTTAGCAAGGGGTACCAGTCAAACCAGTGGAAAAGGAAAGCCTCTTCAGCAAATGATGCTGGAAAAACTAGATTTCCACTTGCAGAAAGATGAATGTGAACACCTACCTCTCACCGTCGACAAAAGTCAACTCATGGTGGATCAAATATCTAATCCTAAGACCTCAAGCTATAAAACTGCTCCTGGAAAACACTGGGGAAACGCTGGGAGACATTAGGGTAGGCAAAGACTTCTTAAATAAGACCCCCAAAGCACAGTCTATAATCTCCAAAATAGACAAGTGGGATTACATCAGACTAAGGAGTTTTGCATGGCAAAAGACACAGTAATTAGTGTGAACAGACAGTCCTCAGAATGGGAAAATATTTTTGTAAGTCATGCTCAGATAAGGGACTGATAACCAGAATACACAAGGAACTAATGAAGCTGTTTGGAAAAAAGATGATCAACCATATTAAAAGATGGGAGAAGGAGTTGAAAAAAACACTCTCTAAAGATGACATATGAATAACCAAAAGGCACATGAAAAAATGCTCAACATCCCTAATCGTAAGGTAAATGCCTATCAAAACAACTATGAGGTACCACCTAACCCCAGTCAGAATGTCTAATATTAAAAAAAAAAAAAAACTGAGACAGACTGTACTTTTGGCTGCAGCAGCCAGCAGCAGCCTGGTACGTCTGAAGGTACCTGGTGAGCAAGTGGGCACACTGCCCCCACTGACTCCCCAGTCCAGGATCCACCCAGACCCCTAGGCAGCTAGAAAGTTCCTCCATGTTTTTTTCTTCTTCTTCACTGTCCCCCATTCTTTTGTAAATTTCTTCTCCTTCCTCTCTCCACAAACTGGGCCTTTGGCTGCAGCAGCCAGCAGCAGCCTGGTACATCTGAAGGCACCTGGTGAGCAAGGGGACACACTGCCGCCACCGACTCCTTTCCACACCCCCAGTCCAGGATCCACCCAGACCCCTAGGCAGACTGCACCTTTGGCTACAGCAGCCAGCAACAGTCTGGTACATCTGAAGGCACCTGCTAAGCAAGGGGGCACGCTGCCCCCACTGACTCCCATCCAGACCCCACAGTCCAGGATCCACCCAGACCTCTAGGCAGGTAGAAAGTTCCTCCATTTTTTTTCTTCTTCTTCACTGCCCCCCATTCTTTTGTAAATTTCTTTCCCTTCCTCTCTCCACAGACTGTGCCTTTGGCTGCAGCAGCCAGCAGCAGCCTGGTACATCTGAAGGCACCTGGCGACTTTTCTTTATTTCCCTCTCTCCTACTTTCTTTTCTCTTGTGTTGTCTTCTCTTCTTCTTCTTCTTCCATCTTGCCAGAGGGACTAGCTAGGTCTAGAATTAGAGATCTGAAATTTTCTAGTCATATAAAGACATATTGGCTCCTCCCTTATATGGAACCAGCTGAGAAAAAAGAAAATCTTGCTCTTCAGACATCTGACTATACAATCTTTCTTTTTTAAAAAAAAAATTATTTATTTTAATTTGACCAGGGAGAGACAGAGTGAGTGAGAGTGAGAACGCGAGCCGCCAGGTCTGGGACTCAAACCTCGGTCAGCCATGTGGGAGTCCAGCGTCCTTAACCACCACACCACCTGCTGGCCCCACTATGCAATCTTTCTTGAGACCACATTACTAAAAACAACAGAACAGAGACTTTGGCAGATGTCAATTTCCAACTAAAGAGAAACACACTCCTAGCCAGTGAAACATTCACCTAACAGGTACTTAAAACTTAGTACATCTTCCAATGGCTAGAATTAGAAGAAAAGCCTTCAGTATGAATAAACAAGGAACTATATCTCCATCAAAGGTACAGAGTAACTCCCCTCCATCTTTCGTGCAAATGGATGATGTTACCAAAATGTCAGACAACGAATTTTGAACATTATTGTGAGCAAATTCTTCTTGTTGGAACAGAAAAGAGACAATGAACTACAGGAGATGAGAAAGTCATTCCAAGATATGAAAGAAGAAATGGACACTCTGAGAAAGGACCAGATGGAGCTATTAGAGATAAAGTCTGTAATAGAGGAAACCAAAAACTCCCTTGAAAATATTAAAAGTCAATTAGGCCTTGCTGAAAATCGAGTATCTCATGTAGAAGATAAAACCTCTGACCTAGAAAAAAACACCAAGAAGATTGAGAAAATAACAAACAAACAAACAAACATGAGGATAATATACGAGAAATACGAGATTCCATAAGAGGCCCAAATATCAGAACAATTGGAACCCCAGAAGGTGAAGAAGGTAATAACAGCATGGAAATCTATTCCATGAAATCCTGGAAGAAAATTTCCTGAGTCTAGAGAGGCACTCTAGCATCAAGACCCAAGAAAGACAAAGGACCCCAGTTAGAATCAACCCCAGAAAACCTTCCCCAAGGCACATCTTAGCCACACTATCCAAGACCACAGAAAAAGACATTATACTAAAACTGGCAATTCAAAAAAGAGAAATGACGTACAAAAGTCATCCCATCAGGCTAATACCAGACCTCTCAATGGAAACAATGCAAGCAAGAAAAGAATGGGAAGATGTATTGAAAGTGCTAAGAGAGAAACAATTTCAACCAAGATTATTGTACCCTGCAAGATTATCCTTCATATGGGAAAAAAAAGATTAAAATCTTCTCAGAAAAACAAGACTTGAAAGAATTGGCTAGCACCAGGCCAGCTCTTCAAGAAACCCTGAAGAAAGTACTGTTCCAGGAAAACTAAAGAGCTAACAAACAGAAACAAAGGAATAAAAGGCTGCTGTGACAATGGCCAACTTAAACGTTGGGACAGATCCAGTTACATTGATGATAACATTGAATGTGAATGGATTAAATTCTCCAATCAAGAGACACAGATTGGCTGAATGGATAAAGAAACAGAGACCCTCTATCTGTTACCTACAGGAAACCCACCTGAATGATAAAGTCATACATATACTGAAAGTAAAGAGGTGGAAAAAGGTTTTCCATTCAAATCAGAACCAAAAAAGAGCTGGAGTTGTGATACTAATTTCTGACAAAATAGGCTTTAAAACAAAAACTGTTAGAATAGACAAAGAAGGGCACTATATTTTAGTAAAAGGATCAACAAATCAAGAAGATATAACTGTTATAAATATCTATGTGCCTAACACAGGAGTACCCAAATATGTGGAGTAAAGAGTGTTAGATCTAAAAGGGGGATAGACTACAATACAGTAAATGTTGGAAACCTGAACACTGCACTATCCCCTCAGGACAGATCATCTAGACAAAAAATAGATAAAGAGATAAATTATCTGAATGATACCATAAATGAAATGGACTTAACAGACATCTATAGAACTTTCCATCCAAAAACCACAAAATACACTTTTTTCTCACCTCCACATGGAACCTTTCTGAATACACATCATAGGGCACAAAGCAAGCCTCTACAGATTCAAAGGCATAGAAACTATTCCCAGCATCTTCTCTGACCATGATGGAATTAAACTTGAGTTTAATTTCAAGAGAAATCCTCAAAAATATTCATATACATGGAAACTAAATAACCTACTACTGAATGACTCCACAAGTACTGATGAAATAAAGTCTGAAATCAAAAGATTCATGGAAGCCAATGACAATGAGGACAAGAGTTTCCATAATCTTTGGGACACTGCAAAAGCAGTCATAAGAGGGATGTTTATAGCCATTAGTGCTCATAAGAGGAAGACAGAAAGAAGGCAAATGGATCACCTAACATCATTCCTCAGAGAACTGGAGAAGCAACAGCAAAATAATCCAAAGAACTCCAGGAGAAAGGAAATAATAAAGATCCTAGCAGAAATAAATGAAATAAAAAATGAGCAAACTACATAGAAAATAAAAGAAAGTAAAAGCTGGTTCTTTGAAAAGATAAAATCAATACACCACTAGCGAGACTTATTAAGAAGAGAGAAAGGAACCAGGTGAATCAAATCTGCAATGAAGCTGGAAATATAACAACAGACAAAGTAGAAATACAGAACATCATTAGAGGATATTATGAACAACGATATGCCAAGAAACAAGACAATCTGGATGAGATGGACAAATTCCTGGACACATATAATCTACCAAGATTGAGCCAAGAGGATATAGAAAGTCTAAATAGGCCCATAACAAGCCAGGAGATTAAATCAGTAGTAAATAGCCTCCCAACAAAGAAAAGCCCAGGCCCTGATAGTTTTAGCTCTGAGTTCTATAAAACATTCAAAGAAGAGTTAACCCCCATTTTGCTCAAGTTATTTCTAAAGATCCAAAAGGGTGAATCTCTCCCTAGCCTCTAACATCATTTTCCTCAAAACAGATAAGGAAAGGACAAGGAAGGAAAACTATAGGCCAGTATCTCTGATGAATATAGATGCAAAGATTCTCAACAAGATACTAGCAAACCATATCCAACAACTTATAAAAAAGATTATAAATCATAATCTGGTTGGCTTTATTCCAGGAATGCAAGGTTGGCTCAACATATGCAAAACCATAAATGTAATACACCATATTAACAGGAAAAAAGACAAAAACCATATGGTCATATCGATTAATTCAGAAAAAGCATTTGATAAAATACATCTCTTTATAATCAAGACTCTCAGCAAAATCGGCATATAGTGGTCATTTCTCAACACGTAAAAGCTATCTATGAAAAACCCATCGCGAACATCATCCTGAATGGATAAAAGTGAAAAGCTGAAAGCTTTCCCACTAAAAACGGGTACAAGACAAGGATGCCCACTTTCTCCACTCCTTTTCAATATAGTACTGAAAGTTCTTGCCAATGCAATCAGAAAGAGGAAAAAATTAAAGGCATCCAAATAGGAAAAGAAGAGGTGAAACTCTCAATCCACAGATGACATGATGGTGTACATAGAAGACCCAATGATTTCTATGAAAAAAATTTTGGAAGTAATGCATGAATACAGTAAAGTTGCAGGATACAAAATTAATATATAGATGTTTTTAGCATTTCTATATACAAACAACAGGCAGACGGAGATAGAACTGAAAATAGTTATTCCATTTACCATAGCCACCAAAAGTATAAGATACTTAGGGATAAATCTAACCAAAGAAGTTAAAGACCTCCACAAGGAAAACTATGAGAAGCTTAAAAAAGAAATTGAAAATGACACAAAAAAGTGGAAGTACATCCCATGTTCCTGGATTGGAAGAATGAATATAACCAAAATGGCAATTCTACACAAATTAATCCACCTATTTAATGTAATGTCAATCAAAGTACCAGACACATTCTTCACATATCTAGAAAAGACAATCATAAAATTCATCTGGAATAATAAAACACCCCGTACTGCCAAAGCAATTCTACACAAGAAAAGTGGAGTGGGTGGCATCTCACTCCCCGACCCAATAATGTACTACAAAGCTGTGGTAATCAAAACAGCATGGGACTCCCATCTCTCGTCTCCTGTGCCAGAAACCCCTCTATCAGCAAGATACACTTTTTTTCTCCTTCTTCTCTTCTTTTGTTTGTAAATTTCTCTTTTCTCAATACCACATACGAAGGCCCTCAGCTCTACAGACACCCCACTCCCAACTCTCGACCCCTGGGCCAGGAACTACGAGGGAGGACTGTCCCCCGAAGCTCCAGTCCCAGGACTACCAGCCAGAAACCCCTCTATCAGCCAGGTACACGTTTTTTTTCTCCTTCTCTTCTTTCATTTGTAAATTTCTCTCTTCTCATTATCACATAGGAAGGCCCTCCACTCTACAGACACAACACTCCCATCTCTCAACCCCAGGGCCACAACCTGCGAGGGAGGACTGTCCCCAGAAGCTCCAGTCCCAGGACTCCCAGCCAGAAACCCCTCTATCAGTCAGGTACACTTTTTTTCTTCTTCTCTCTTTTTAAAATTTATTTATTTGCATTCATTCACTGTACATCATTACAGCATAGAAAATGAGATTTTCCATCTAGAGTACACTGTATATTGTCTCAATGTCAACAAACATGTTAGTGTCAGCAAATAATCCTCCATTTCTTGTTTTCTGTATGTTTTGCTTTTTTTCCCCTCCATCCTTGATTCCCTATCTCTGCCATCTCCCACTCTCCTCCCACACTGTCTCTGGTATCAATGTTTGCTTACTATACTGTTTTTACCCCATTTTTATTGAATTACTAAAGACCTTAATTAATCTAAATATTTTCATAGCAAACACAGGTGATATATACATTTCCATGAACTCAAGTCTAACTTTACACATCCTATAAAGTAGCACCTAGCTGTGGCTATATATCTTACTGCAGTCATTGAATAGATATATATTTTTTTTCCTGAAACTTTTTTTTTGTAACTCAATTTACATTCCTCCCCTAAGTATCATCACAGCATATAAAATGTGATTTCCCATCCAATATGTACCCCTCTTTCTGACTCTCTGTCCTTTCCCACCCTCTTCTCACACTATCTCTGGTGTCTACAATTGTCTTCCATTCCTTTCCCACCCACATTGCATTGATCACACAATTTCTTACATAATCAAACTATTTCAATGCTGAGTTCACTAATTACTATTAAAAAAACCCAGTTTTAACTTAAATTAAAAAAATGCCAAGGAACTTTGCTTAAAGTCAGGAAATAGGTTAGGATTCTGTTCAAATGGTAGGTGCATGAACCTATCAGTTTCATGTACTTTCATCTTCTGTTCTGGTTCAATTTTCCTGATTAAATTCTGGGATATAATATTCAACTCCAGACTTGTCCCTATGATTAAGTTGGTCACTTTCTTAGTTTTTGAACTCTTATTTCCGTGTGTCTGTATTTAATTTTCCTGATACAGCACACCCTTGAGAACTTCTTGGAGATCTGGTCTGGTGCTGGTA
>NW_006209511.1:158993-162214 GCF_000334495.1 Tupaia belangeri chinensis | reverse complement strand
CTTTGTCTGCAGTTTTGGTCAACCTGGCTATAATGTGTCTTGGAGAAGATCTTTTTGGGTTGATTCTATTTGGGGTCCTTTGTATTTCTTGGGACTGGATCTTCGAATGCCTCTCTAGGTTTGGAAAGTTTTCTTGCAGGATTTCACGGAATAGATTATCAATGTCCTTATGGGTCTCTTCACCTTCTGGAATGCCAATTATCCGGATATTTGGACATTTAATGGTATCTAGTACTTCTCGTATATTATTCTCAAATTTTGGAGCCATTTTCTCAGTCTTCATGGTGGATTTTTCTAGGCCAGCCATTTTCTCTTCTATGTTTGAGATTCTATTTTCTGAATGAATTTTCTGCTTTTAATACTTTCAAGGGAGATTTTGACTTCCTGTATTATAGACTTCATCTCTAACAGTTCCATTTGAGTTTTTTGTAAAGTGTGTAATTCCTCTTTTAGATCTTGCAATAATTTCCTCATGTCCTGGAACTCGTCAACTTCTTTCTCCTTTCTCTTAAGCAGTTCATTATCTCTCTTCTCTTCCATCTCTGTTAGCTTAGACATTATGAATGCTCTAAATTCCTCATCAGACATTTCCATGATTTTCACTGAACTGCTTGTGGATGAATAAGAGTTACTCTTTTCTCTTGGAGGAGAGGTATTTTCTCGTTTTCCCATATTTCTTGTTATCCAGCAGTGATTTCTTGTCATCTGATGGATGGTGTGTTTCTTTCAAATTCTTGAAGCTCAGTCTGAATGTTCAGGGGCAAGCAAACAGAGGTGATCTAGAATCTCTTTGCTGTTCTGTTGTGATTGCAGGTGCAGCAGATTCAGTAGATACTGAGGAATATTTTAACCCTCTTAGTATTTGGATGTTTAGCTACCGTGCTCTTAGATCCGTCTAAAAACACATTAAATGGATATTGGAGGGTGGAGAGACAAGAAAAAGGAAAATGAAAAAGAGAGAGAAACAACAACAAAAAGAAAAAAAAGACTAAAAAAATGAAAAAAATTGTAATTACTGTTTTTCTTTTTTAAAAAAATCACAAAATAGAAAACTGTGAGGCACGCAAGCATGCCGCGCGAAATACCTAGTTCGCTGGAGCCATGTTGAACCCTCTTCTGAAGGCCTGGCCTCGTCTGCCTGGGTGGGAGGACCAGAGCGATAATTAACAAGATGAAAGGTGGAGCTGAGAGCCAGAGAAAAACGTTGCCTTTTAAAAAAATGTGAAAAGGAAAAATTACAAAAAAATGGGAAGACACAAGCAGCGAGAGACAGAAACAGAGATAGAAGGCTGGGGGTGCAGGGGGGGCTCTCTACCACTAGCTTATTTGCTGGAGGCTGAATTATCAGTAGAACATCTTCATTCCCTGCAACACCTAGTGCACTGGAGCCATGTGGAACCTTCTTCTGAAGGCCTGGCCTCTTCTGCCTAGTTCACCAGAGCCATGTGGAACCTTCTTCTGAAGGTCTGGCCTCTTAACTCCTTCTCCTCTTCTTTCATTTGTAATTTTCTCTCTTCTCAATACCACATAGGAAGGCCCTCAGCTCTACAGACAACCCACTCCCATCTCTCAACCCCTGGGCCAGGAACTGTAAGGGAGCACTGTCCCCTGAAGCTCCAGTCCCAGGACCCCCAGCAAGAAAGTCATTTATCAGCCAGGTACACTTTGTTTTCTCCTTCTTCTCTTTTTTTGTTTGTAAATTTCTCTCTTCTCATTACCACATAGGAAGGCCCTCCACTCTACAGACATCCCACTCCCATCTCTCGACACCTGGGCCAGAAATTGTGAGGGAGAACTGTCCCCCGAAGCTCCAGTTCCAGGACCCTTAGCCAGAAACCCCTCTATCAGCCAGGTACACTTTTTTGTCTCCTTTTCCTCTTTTTCATTTGTAAATTTCTCTCTTCTCATTACCACATAGAAGGCCTTTAGCTCTACACACACCCCACTCCCATCTCTCGACCCTTGCGAAATTGCATGCCAGGCTGATGCGCTGCGCTCGACTTTTTCTTTATTTTCACTATTATTTTTTTCCACTTATTTTGTTCTTACTCCCTTCATCTACACCACCCCTGGCAGTTTAGATAGGTCTAGAATTACAGTCCTGAAATATTCTAGTATTTTAAGACTCTCTGGGATCCTCCCTTTCACTGAACCACCTGTGAAGAAGGAGATACTTTTCTTTATACAGCTGAAGGCTATATTTTTCCTTTGATCACATTGCTAAACACAATAGAAGAGAGACTTTGCCTGTCTTCATTTTGCAGCAAAAAGTAAACACTCTTTTTCATATTTGAGGAAATTTTCTCTTCAAAGGTTTTTTAAAGGGAACACATCTCCCAATGTTTTGAAGTAGAAGAAGAACCTCAGGTCTGAATAAAGCAAGAAATATGTCTCCATCAAAAGAACACAGTAACTTCCTTCCTTTTCTTGAAAAAATAGAAGACATTACCAAAATATCTGAGATAGAATTTAGAACATTCAGGTTGAACAAATACTATGAGCTGGAACACAAAAAAGACAATGAACTACAGGAGATGAGAAAATCCTTCCACGATATGAAGGAAGAAATGGACACGCTAAGAAAGAATAAGATGGAACTATTAGAGGTTAAGTCCATAATACAAGATATCAAAAACTCGCTCGAAAGTATTAAAAGTCGACTAGACCATGGTGACGATCGAATCTCTGATGTAGAAGATAAAATTTCTGACCTAGAGAAAACCACCAAAAAGATAGAGAAAATAACAAAAAAACATGAGGATAACATACGAGAAACACTAGATTCCATTAGATGTCCTAACATCTGAATAATTGGTACCCCAGAAGATGAAGAAACTAATAAGGGCATGGAAAACCTATTCCATGAAGTCTTGGAAGAAAATTTCCCAAGTCTAGAGAGGCACTCAAGCATCCAGACTCAAGAAATACAAAGGACCTCAAATAGAATCAACCCAAGAAGATCTTCCCCAAGGAATATCCTAGCCCAACTGGCTAAGACCACAGATAAAGATAAGATACTAAAACTGGCAAGAGAGAAACGACAAGTGACATACAAAGTTCACCCCATCAGACTAACACTGGACTTGTCAACGGAAACAATGCAAGCAAGGAAAGAATGGGAAGATGTATTGAAAGTGTTAAGAGAGAAACAATTTCAACCAAGATTATTGTATCCTGCTAGATTATCCTTCATATGGGAAAAAAAGATTAAAATCTTCTCA
>NW_006209511.1:158664-158959 GCF_000334495.1 Tupaia belangeri chinensis | reverse complement strand
AGTTCTCAAGAAAGTATTATTCCAGGAAAACTAAAGAAGTAACAACCAGAAACAAAGGAGTAAAAGGCAACTAAGACAATGGCCAACTTAGACGTCAGGACAGATCCAGTAACATTGGTAATATTGAATGTTAATGGATTAAATTCTCCAATCAAGAGACACAGACTGGCGGAGTGGATTAAAAAACAAAATCTCGCTATTTGTTGCCTACAGGAAACCCACTTCATGGAGAAAGATATACATAGACTGAAAGTGAAGGGTTGGAAAAAGATTTTCCATGCAAATGGGAACCAAA
>NW_006209511.1:137890-156681 GCF_000334495.1 Tupaia belangeri chinensis | reverse complement strand
TATATGAACAACAGGCAGACTGAGATAGAACTGAAAAAAGTTGTTACATTTACTATAGCCATAAAAAGTATAAGATACTTAGGGATAACTCTAACCAAAGAAGTTAAAGACCTTCACAAGGAAAAAACTATGAGAAGATAAAAAAAGAAATTGAAAATGACACAAAAAGTGTTCTAAAAGATATAGAAACACAGTATATAGGTGTAAATACCAGATATAGTGTGTGAAAGAGGAGGGTCTGAGGAAGGGCATTTGGGGGAGGGACAGGGAGGAAAAGCAGAGATGGCACAAAGGTGTGGTGTTGTCTAAGATATTTCATAGTTTTATCAACCATACAGGGGAGCGATGTTCGCCTGTTGAAGTTTCCATTTTGTAAGACAAATAATAATGTGATTGAATGTATGTAAAAAAATGAAATAAAAAAATAATAAAAAGAAAAAAAAACCAGCATGGTACTGGCACAGAAACAGACAGGTGGACCAATGGAACAGAATAGAGTCCTCAGAAATGAATGTTCAAACATACAGCCAACTGATTTTTGATAAGGGGTATGAGTCAATCCAGTGGGTAAAAGAAAACCTCTTCAGCAAATAGTACTGGCAAAACTGGATCTCCATTTGCAGAAAGATGAATCTGAACCCCTACCTCTCATCTTTGACAAAAATTAAGTCAAGATGGATCAGAGATCTAAATCCAGGACCTCAAACTATAAAACTGCTCCTGGAAAACACCGGGGAAACTCTGGGAGGCATTGGGGTAAGCAAAGACTTCTTACATAAGACTCCCAAAGCACAGTCAATAATCTGCAAAATAGACAAGTGGGATTACATCAGACTAAGAAGTTTCTGCATGGCAAAGGACACGGTGATTAGTGTGTCTTTACAGCCCTCAGAATGGGAAAGTACTTTTGTAAACTTTGCATCAGATAAGGGACTGATAACCAAAATTCATAAGGAACTCAAGCAGCTGTTCCGGAAAAAGGCAATCAATCCTATTAAGAGATGGGAGAATGACTTGAAAAAACCACTCTCTAAAGATGACATACCAATGCTAAAAGGCATATGAAAAAGTGCTCAACATCCCTCATTGTAAAAGAAATGCAGATAAAAACAACAATGATATATCATCTAACCCCAGTCAGAATGTCTAAGATTAAAAAACAAAAAATGATAAGTGTTGGCGGGGGTGTGGTGAAAAGGGAACTCTCTTACACTGCTGGTGGGAATGTAAATTGGCCCAACCACTGTGGAGAACAATTTGGAGATTCCCCAAAAGTCTACAAATAGAACGACCATATGACCCAGCAATCCTATTCCTTGGTAATCTACCCAAAGGACAGAAGAATTCTTAATCAGAAAAGTGCTTGCACATCGATGTTTATTGCGGCACTTTTCACGATTACTAAGTCATGGAAACAACCTAAATGTCCATGAACTGATGAATGGTTAGGAAAACTGTGGCACATATACTCAATGGAATACTGTTCATTCCTAAAATACAACAAAACCCTGGCTTTTACAGGAAGTTGATGAATATGGAAGACTTACTGCTGGGTAAAGCAAGCCATGCTATGAAGGAGAGGCATTGTATGTCCCCACTTAATATATACCGAGTGTCCACACTCTATGACTGAAACTAATGGTCTAAAGGATATAGAAACACAGTATATAGATGTAAATACCAGATATAGTGTGTGTGAAAGAGGAGGGTCTGAGGAAGGGCATTTGGGGGAGGGACAGAGAGGAAAAGCATTGATGGCACAAAGAGGTGCGGTGTTGTCTAAGTTATTTTGTAGTTTTATCAACCTTACAGGGGAGAGATGTTCGCCTGTTGAAGTTTCCATTTTGAAAGACAAATAATAATGTGACTGAATGTATGAAAAAAATGAAATAAAAAAAATTAATAAAAAGAAAAAAAAAACCCAGCATGGTACTGGCACAGAAACAGACATGTGGACCAATGGAACAGAATTGTGTCCCCAGAAATAAATGCCCAAACATACAATCAACTGATATTTGACAAGGGGTACCAGTCAATCCAGTTGGAAAAGGAAAACCTCTCCAGCAAATGGTGCTGGAAAAACTGGATTTCCACCTGTAGAAAGATGAATCTGAACCCCTACCACTCACCTTTGACAAAAATCAAGTCAAAGTGGATTTAGGATCTAAACCTAAGACCTCAAACTATAAAACTGCTCCTGGAAAATACTGGGGAAACTCTGGGAGACATTGGGGTAGTTAAAGACTTCTTACATAAGACCCCCAGAGCACAGTCAACAATTCCCAAAATAAATAAGTGGTATTACATCAGACTAAGAAGTTTCTGCTTGGCAAAAGACACAGTAATTAGTGTGAATTGACAGCCCTCAGAATGGGAAAATATTTTTTAAATTATGCATCAGATAAGGGACTGATAACCAGAATACATACACAAGTAACTAGAGAAGCTGTTTGGAAAAAAGATGATCAACCCTATTAAAAGATGGGAGAAGGAGTTGAAAAGAACACTCACTAAAGATGACACACGAATAGCCATAAGGCATATGAAAAAATGCTCAACATCCCTCATTGTAAGGGTAATGCATATCAAAACAATAATGAGATACCATGTAACCCCAGTCAGAATGTCTAAGATTAAAAATAAAAACAAAAAATGATAACTGTTGGTGGGGGGTATGGTGAAAATTAAACTCTCTTACACTGCTGGTGGGAATGTAAATTAGTCCAACCACTGTGAAGAACAATTTGGAAGTTCCTCAAAAGTCTACAAATAGAACTACCCTATGATCCAGCAATTCCACTCTTTGCTGGGTATCTATCCAAAGGACAGGAAAACGCTCAGTCGGAAAAGTGCTTGCACATCAATGTTTATTATTCACAATTGCTAAGACATGGAACCAGCCTAAATGTCCACAAACTGATGAATGGATTGGAAAAATGTGGTGTATATACTCTATGAAATACTATTCAGCCATAAAAACCAACACAACTCTGGTTTTTGACAGAAAGTGGAAGAATATGGAAGATTTACTCCCGAGTGAAGCAAGCTAGTGTATGTCCCCACTTAATATATACCAAGTGTCTACACCCTATGACTGAAACTGACTGGCTAAAGGATGTACAAACACAAGAGATGGGTGTGAATGCTAGATGTGGTGTGTGTGGAGGAGTGGGGCCTGGGGAAGGACATTTAGAGGAGGGATATGGAGACAGAGCAATGTCAGGATAGGGAAGTAGTGTTGTTATATTTTGATCAACTGGACTGAGGAGAAATGTTCACATATTGAAATGTTCACCTTGTAAGCTAAATAATGTGTTTGAATGTATAAAAATAATGTTAATAAATAAATAGATAATTAAAAAAAAAACTGGGTCTTTGAAAAGATAAACAAACTTGGGACCAGCAGTTAGTGTAATGGCTATGTCGCTGGACTCCCATGCAGTTGACCATGGTTCAAGTCCCAGACCTGTTGACTTAAACTCACGCCAGGCTTGTGTGAGTGAGTGCCCAAGATCCCTAGAGGAGAATGGAGGAGAATGGATTGCGGCGTGGCCATCCCCTCCAGGGGGGTGGTGGTGGTGATTTCTTTCTTTCGGGGGGTGCAACCCCCCTAAAGCAAAACCTCCCCCCCAAAAAAAAAAAAAAAAGATAAACAAACTCAATACAACACTAGCAAAACTTATTAATAAGGGAAGAGAAATGAAGCAGTAAATCAAATTTGCAATGAAGCAGACAATTTAAGGACAGATGTAGTAGAAATACAAAATATCATTAAAGGATACTATGAACAATTATATGCCCAGAAACAAGAAAATCTAGTAGAGATCAACAAATTCCTGGACACATATAATCTACCAAGATTGAGCCAGGAGGATATAGAAAGTCTCAATAGGCCCATAACAGGTCAGGAGATTGAACCAGTAATACATAACCTCCCAGCAAAGGATAGCCCTGGTCCTGATGGGGATTCACCTCTGAATTCAACAAAACTTTCAAAGAAGAATTAACCTCCATTCTGTTCAAGTTATTTCTAAAGATCCAAAAGGATGAGTCTCTCCCTAATTCGTTCTATGAAGCCTCAATCACCCTTATCCACAAAAGAGGTAATGACAGGACAAGGCAGGAAAACTATAGTTCAAGATTTCTGATGAATATCGACACAAAGATTCTCAACAAGATACTAGCAAATTGTATCCAACAACTTAGAAAAAGGACTGTACATCACAACCAGGTAGGCTCTATTCCAGGAATGCAAGGTTGGTTCAACATACACAAGACCATAAATGTAATACACCATATTAACAGAAAGAAACATAAAAACCATATGATCATATCAATTACTACAGAAAAAAAAATCTGATAAGAAACAACATCTCAACACAATAAAATCTATCCATAAAAAACCTGTAGCAAACATCATCCTGAATGGAGAAAACCTAAAAGATTTTTCTAGTAAAAATCTACAAGAGAAGGATGCCCACTTTCTGCACTTTTTTCAATGTAGTACTGGAAGTCCTCGCCAGTGCATTCATAAAAGAGAATAAAATTAAAGGCATTCAAATAGGAAAAAAAGAAGTAAAACTGTCTATTTCCACATGACATGATTGTATTCATAGAAGACCCAATGGTATCCATTAAAAAATCCTGGAAGTATACATGAATACAACAAATTTTCATGATACAAAATCAACATACAGAAATCTATAGCATTTCTATATACAAACAGCAGATACACTGAGATAGAATGGAAAAGGTAATTCCATTTACCATAGCAAGAAAAAGTATAAGATACCTAGGATTAAATCTAACACACAAAGTTAGACCAAGTAAAGAACTCCACAAGGAAAAATATGAGAAGCTAACAAAAGTAATTGGGGAAAAAAAAGAAATTGAAAATAACATTAAAAAGTGGAAGGACATCCCATGTTCCTGGATTGGAAGAATTAATATAATCAAAGTGGCAATTCTATGCAAATTAATCTACACATTTAATGCAACCCCCATCAAAGTACAAGAGACATTCTGCACAGATCTAGAAAAGACAATCATACAGACTGACCCTTGCTCTGCAGTAGCTCTCCAGTTCCACCTCCAGTCTTCTGGCCAGCAAGGGAAACAAAGGCAGGGGCACCACTACCTCAAGCCCACTTCCAGACTTCCAAGACCAGTACGCCACTTCCTTTAAAGATAGGCAGAGTAGTATTTTTTTTCTTTCCTCTTCCTTTTTATTTTGTTAATATTCTCCCCTCCCTTGTCCCACAGGATTCTAAACAAGATGCTAGCAAACCATATTCAACAACTTATAAAAAAGATTATACATCATGGTCAGATAGGCTTTGTTCAGGGAATGCAAGGTTGGTTTGGCATACACAAAACCATAAGATAAAAAACATATGGTCATATAGATTGATGCAGAGAAAGCATTTGATAAGGCAAATCATCCCCTCATGATCAAGACTCTCAACAAAATCGGCATACAAGGGTCATTTCTCAACACAGTAAAAGCTATCTATGAAAAACCCATTGCAAACATCATCCTGAATAGAGAAAGAAAAGCTGAAAGCTTTTCCACTAAAAACGGGTACAAGAAAAGGATACCCACTTTCTCCACTCCTTTTCAATATAGTACTGTACGTCCTTGCCAATGCAATCAGAAAAGAGGAAAAAAAAAAGGCATTCAAATAGGAAAAGAAGAGGTGAAGCTCTCCCTATTCACAAATGACATGATTGTATACATAGAAGACCCAATGGTTTCCATGCAAAATTTCTGAAAGTAATGCACGAATACAGTAAGGTTGCAGGATACAAAGTCAATTTACAGAAATCTATAGCATTTCTACATCAGAACAACAGGCAGACTGAAATAGAACTGAAAAAAAGTTATTCCATTTATCAGAGCCATTAAAAATATAAGATATTTAGGAATAAATCTAACCAAAAAAATTAAAGACCTCTACAAAGAAAACTATGAGAAGCTAAAAAATGAAATTGAATATGACACAAAAAAGTGGAAGGACGTCCCATGTTCCTGAATTGGAAGAATTATATAATAAAATGGCAATTCTACCCAAATTAATCTACATATTTAATGCAATGCCAATCAAAGCACCAGACACATTCTTAACAGATCTAGAAAAGACAATAATAAAATTCATCTGGAATCACAAAAGACCCCGTATTGCCAAAGCAATTCTACACAAGAAGAGTGCAGTGGGTGGTATCTCACTCCCTGACCCAAAAATATACTATAAAGCTGTAGTAATCAAAATGACATGGTACTGGCCCAGAAATAGGCACGTGGACCAATGGAACAGAATAGGGTCCCCAGAAATAAATTCCCAAACATACAGTCAACTGATTTTTGACAAGGGGTACCAGTCAATCCAGTGGGAAAAGGAAAACCTTTTCAGCAAATGGTGCAGGAAAAACTGGGTTTCCACTTACAGAAAGATGAATCTCAACCCCTACCTTTCACCTTTGACAAAAATCAAGTCAAAGTGGATCAATGATCAAAATCAAAGACCTCAAACTACAAAACTACTCTTAGAAAATCCTGGGGAAACTCGAAGAGACATTGGTGTAGGGATTGACTTCTTAAATAAGAACCCCAAAGCACAGTGGATAGTCTCCAAAATATACAAGTGGGATTACATCAGACCAAGAAGTTTCTGTATGGCTAAAGACACAGTCGTTATTGTGAATCGACAGCCCTCAGAATGGGAAAATATTTTTGTAAGTTATGCATCAGAAAATCGTCTGATAACCAGAATATACATGGAACTCAAGCAGCTGTTTGGAAAAAATATAATCAGCCTTATTAAAAGATGGAAGAATAAGTTGAAAAAAAATCACTGTCTAAAGATGACATATGAATAGCCAAAAGGCATATGAAAAAATGCTCAACATCTCTCATCGTAAAGGAAATGTAGATCAAAACAATGAGATACCACCTAACCCTAGTCAGAATTTCTAAGATTAAAAAAACAAAAAATGCTAACTGTTGGTGGGGTTGTGGTGAAAATGGAACTCTCTTATACTGATGGTGGGAATCTAATTTAGTCTAGCCACTGTGGAGAACAATTTGGGGATTATTCAAAAATCTATAAATAGAACTACCATTTGATCCAGCAATCTCAGTTCTTGGTATCTACCCAAAGGACAGAATAATTTTTCATCAGAAAAGTGCTTGCACTATTGTTTATTGCGGCACTAGTCGCAATTGCTAAGACATGGTACCAACTCAAATGCCCCCATACAGATGAATGGATTGAATAACTGTGGCACACACACTCTATGGAATACTATTCAACCATAAAAAAAAATCCTGACTTTTTACAGATAATGGAAAAATATGGAATAATTACTACTGAGTGAAGCAAGCCAGGCTATGATGGAGAGACATTGTATGTCACCACTTAATATATACCAAATGTCCGTGCTCTATGACTGAAAATGATTCACTAAAGGATGTACAAACACAAGAGATGGGTGTTAATGCCAGATGTGGGGTGTGTGAAGGAGTGGGGCCTGGGGAAGGACATTTGGAGGACAGATACGGAGGCAGAGAATTGACGGGCTGGGAAGGTGTGTTGTCATCTGTTGAAGATATTTTGATTAATGGGACTAAGGAGAAATGTTCAAATATTCAAATGTTCAGTTTGTAAACTAAGTAATGTGTTTGAATGTATAAAAAATTAAATAAATATAGAAAGAATAAACTGAAAAAAAGAAAAGACAATCATAAATTTTGTCTGGAATCATAAAGGACCTTGTATTACCAAAGCAATCTTGCACAATAAGAGTGGAGTGGGTGGCATCTCACTCCCTAACCCCAAAATATACTACAAAGCTGTGGTAATCATAACAGCATGGTATTGACAGGTGGACCAGTGGAACAGAATAGAGTCCCCATAAATAAACTCCCAAACATACAGCCAACTGGTTTTCGATAAAGAGTACTAGTCAATCCAGTGGGAAAATGAAAACCTTTTTATAAAATGGTGCTTGAAAAACTGGATATTCACATACAGAGAGATGAATCTGAACCCCTACTTTTCCTTATTCACAAAAATCTACTCAAAGTGGATCAAAGATCTAATGCTAAGACCTCAAAGTATAAAATTTCTGCTGGAAAGTACTGGGAAAACTCTGGGAGACATTGTTGTTGGCAAAGACTTCTTAAATAAGACCCCCAAAGTAAAGTCCATAATCCCAAAAATAGATAAGTAGAATTATATCAGATTAAGAAGTTTCTGTATGGCAAAAGACACAATAATTAGTGTGAAATGACAACCCTCAGAATGGGTAAATATTTTTGTAAACCATGTGTCAGATAAGGGACTAATAACCAGAATATACAAGGAACTCAAGCAACTGTTAAAGATGACATATGAATAGCCAAAAGGCATATGAAAAAATGCTCAACATCTCTCATCGTAAAGGAAATGTAGATCAAAACAATGAGATACCACCTAACCCTAGTCAGAATTTCTAAGATTAAAAAAACAAAAAATGCTAACTGTTGGTGGGGTTGTGGTGAAAATGGAACTCTCTTATACTGATGGTGGGAATCTAATTTAGTCTAGCCACTGTGGAGAACAATTTGGGGATTATTCAAAAATCTATAAATAGAACTACCATTTGATCCAGCAATCTCAGTTCTTGGTATCTACCCAAAGGACAGAATAATTTTTCATCAGAAAAGTGCTTGCACTATTGTTTATTGCGGCACTAGTCGCAATTGCTAAGACATGGTACCAACTCAAATGCCCCCATACAGATGAATGGATTGAATAACTGTGGCACACACACTCTATGGAATACTATTCAACCATAAAAAAAAATCCTGACTTTTTACAGATAATGGAAAAATATGGAATAATTACTACTGAGTGAAGCAAGCCAGGCTATGATGGAGAGACATTGTATGTCACCACTTAATATATACCAAATGTCCGTGCTCTATGACTGAAAATGATTCACTAAAGGATGTACAAACACAAGAGATGGGTGTTAATGCCAGATGTGGGGTGTGTGAAGGAGTGGGGCCTGGGGAAGGACATTTGGAGGACAGATACGGAGGCAGAGAATTGACGGGCTGGGAAGGTGTGTTGTCATCTGTTGAAGATATTTTGATTAATGGGACTAAGGAGAAATGTTCAAATATTCAAATGTTCAGTTTGTAAACTAAGTAATGTGTTTGAATGTATAAAAAATTAAATAAATATAGAAAGAATAAACTGAAAAAAAGAAAAGACAATCATAAATTTTGTCTGGAATCATAAAGGACCTTGTATTACCAAAGCAATCTTGCACAATAAGAGTGGAGTGGGTGGCATCTCACTCCCTAACCCCAAAATATACTACAAAGCTGTGGTAATCATAACAGCATGGTATTGACAGGTGGACCAGTGGAACAGAATAGAGTCCCCATAAATAAACTCCCAAACATACAGCCAACTGGTTTTCGATAAAGAGTACTAGTCAATCCAGTGGGAAAATGAAAACCTTTTTATAAAATGGTGCTTGAAAAACTGGATATTCACATACAGAGAGATGAATCTGAACCCCTACTTTTCCTTATTCACAAAAATCTACTCAAAGTGGATCAAAGATCTAATGCTAAGACCTCAAAGTATAAAATTTCTGCTGGAAAGTACTGGGAAAACTCTGGGAGACATTGTTGTTGGCAAAGACTTCTTAAATAAGACCCCCAAAGTAAAGTCCATAATCCCAAAAATAGATAAGTAGAATTATATCAGATTAAGAAGTTTCTGTATGGCAAAAGACACAATAATTAGTGTGAAATGACAACCCTCAGAATGGGTAAATATTTTTGTAAACCATGTGTCAGATAAGGGACTAATAACCAGAATATACAAGGAACTCAAGCAACTGTCTTGAAAAAAGACTACAAACCCTATTAAAAGATGGGCGAATGAGTTGAAAAAAAAAAAAACACTCTCTAAGGATGACATATGAATAGCCAAATGTATATGGAAAAATGCTCAACATCCCTCATTGTAAGGGAGATACAGATCAAAACTACAATGAGGTACCACCTAGCCTCAGTCAGAATGACTAAGATTAAAAAAAACAAAGTGCTGGCAGGTGTGTGGCCAAAGGGGAACTCTCTTACACTTCTGTTGGGAATGTAAATAGTTCGAGCCACTATGGAAAACAATTTGGAAATTCCTCAAAGATCTACCATACAATCCAGCAATCCCACTCCTTGTATCTACCCAAAAGACAGAAGAATTCTTAATTGGAAACATGCTTGCACATCAATGTTTATTGGCAGCATTAGTCAATGCAGAGGCATTAAAATCTCTATTTCATCATTCAATAGCTTTTCATTATTTTTTCCCAATAATCATTATCATTATTATCTCAATTTTTTTAAACAGTCAATCACTAATTTCTCATTTGGCTTGCAAAAAGACTTTACCCAACATGAAATACTTCTCAGACCAATCCAGTTGAGAATATAATACACATCATCATCAACAGGTAATAAACTATATCTGTGTCCTACTAATGTAAAGCCTCTCTATTTATTGTCTTGCTATCTTTCTCTTTACTCTTCTCTTCTCCTGCTCCATTCCATACTCTTTTATCTTCGTTAACTATTTTCACTGCTTTTGTGTCCTTTAATATTTCTATCTCTACCATAGACTGCGAATAGTCAGTATATATTAAATGGATACATAATATATCTTTCTTTCATATCTTGACTTACTTCACTCAGCAATAGATCCTCCATACCCGACCACTTTCTATCAGATACCAGGAAGACCTGACTTTTGACAGAAAGTGGATGAATCTGGAAGATTTACTGCTGAGGGAAGCAAGTCAGGCTATGTAGGAGAGACATTGCATGTCTTCACTTAATATATACTTAAGTGAAGTATGTCTTCACTTAATATCACTTAATATATGAGGGTCTGCACTCTATTACCAAAACTAAATGACTAAAGGATATAGAAACATAGTAAATTGTTGTGAATACCAGCTATAGTATTTGAAGAGGGTGGGTGAATTAGTAGAGTCTGAGGAAGGACATTAAGGAGAAAAATAGAGATGCAAAGTATTTATGGGACAAAGAAATGGGTCGAGGATAACTTTATAGTGTTGTCAACTGGACTGGTGAGAAATGTACACATGTTGAAATACCCACTTTGCAAGCTAAATAAGGTGATTGAATGTATAAAAGAAATAAAAATAAAAATAAAATAAATGAATTAAAAATAAAGTTTTATAAAAATAACTCATGCATAGACAATACAATGGAATTTATGGAATTGTCAGATAAAGAATTCAGAATATTTGTAGGAACAAAGCCAACAGATTCAAGAGAAAAGAGACAGTGAACTTCAAAAGGTGCAAGAGAAAAGTGTCAATAAGTTCTGAGATGTGCAGACATTCTTTCACAAGCTAAAAGAGGAAATATAAAAAAGAATCAAATAAAAACTTTTAGATGTGAAGTCTATAATACAGGAAATAAAAATCTTCCATCAAAGTGTATTTTTTTGGAGAGGTTTTTGCTACAGTGCGCATGCACTTGCCAGAAAGACAGAGAGAGATAGAGAGACAGAAAGCGAAAAATCACCCCCTAGGGGCGTTGGCCACGCTGCAATCCCTTCTCCTCCATGCTTTTCTCAAGCTCTTGGGCATGTATGCACACGCTCCCAGTGTGAGTTTAAGCCACTGTGTCTGGGACTTGAACCGTGGTCGACTACATTGGAGTTCAGTGACATAGCCATTACACTAACTTCTGGTCCCACTTTAAAGTTTTAAAAGCAGATTAGATCATGCAGAAGACTGAATCTCAAGCTTCATGGCTCCTGTCATCTAACCATTTTGGGGAAACAGAATTGAAGATTCCCACTGATAATTTGACCTCCAGCACACAAAACTCGCGTGGTAGGAAGACCCCTTTCAGGCCTGTCTCTGTACCTGTATTTGTCTCTCTCTACCTCTGTCTCTGTCTTCTCTCTCTTTTTTAAAATTTTTGCTTTTTAAAATTTTGCACAGTGCACAAGCGCGCCACATGGTTTTCTAATTTTTGGGTTCTACTGATTTTTTTTTTAATTTTTATTATTTATTTTATTTTTTACTTTTTTTATTTTGTGGGAAAATGGAATTATTTATTTAATTTTAGAGTTTTTTGCCTTAGGGCACGTGTGCTTGTGGTGGGGGTAGAGACAGAGACAATGAGAGGGGAAGTGAGAAATCACCCTCTGATGGGGGATTGTTTTTTTCTGCCTTTGTGTGTGTGTGTGTGTGTTTGTGTGTGTATGTGTCCAAAATCCCAAGAGGATAAAGGAGGAGAGAAGATTATGGTACGGCCATCCCCTCCTTGGGAGGAGGCAATTTCTTGCTCTCTGACTCTTTGTCTCTCTCTATCTCTGGTGAGCAAAATCAACCTATAGCAAAAATCTCTCTAAAAATAAAGACAAGAATAGATGATGGTTAAGTCCAAATAATGGACACTTAATATAGGTAGTAATATTATCACTATTAGTTTTGTAAGTCAGAATTCTTTATTATGTTTAAATTATGGACATCAAAATATTGCAATAAAATAAAATATGTGTTTCAATTCTTATTTTAAAGGATGTTTTACTTACTAAATTTTATTTCATATTATTCAATCTAGTTATGCTACTGAGAGGCAATATAACTTGGCAGTTAGGAATCCAGGCCTGTGGAAGGTTTTATTTAATACTTTCTTAACAATTTTTTTCTTCTTTTCATGGGGAAAGTATTTTATCTGCTTCATAGTGCAATGACTGAAACAAAATAAACAGGCAAGAATATACACATATTGCAATTTTTAATTCAAAAAATGTATTAGGTAAATAGCTACATCACATTTTTATAGATGAAGTTACTAAAGGCCTAAATAATTTTGTTTTGTGTACTTTTTATTTCCTCTAATGAAAAATAGTAGGTATAATAATGCACCAATACAATACTGAGCTATTTGAATATTGTAGTTGAGACATTGTCTTTGGATACCCAGTATTTCCTTTTAATTCAGAATTGAATTTCTGAAGTCATTCATCCCTCTAATATTACAGGCTTTGTATATAAATTAATAAACTATTGAGTGTTTAAAACATATGACTGATAGGATCATCTAATTCAGGACTCAACAAACCTCTTGCTAAGAACTAGAATAAGCTTCTTGATATGCAGTCTTCAATAATATGTAAGACTTTACCTAAGAAAAAAATATGGAAAATAACATTTTCACAGATGTTATATAATCTGTTTGAAGAGATAAAACATGTATCTGAAAAAGTAAACTACAGTACAGGGGAAGCATAAGCTATTTGTCCAGTGTGAGGTACATATTTTAGTTAGGCATATAACTGTCTAAAGTTAGGTCGGTTTATTGATATATCAATACATACTGATGAAAATATTAGAATATTGGTCTTGTAGTTGTGTTTTAATATGTAATTCCATCAATTTATAAGGCATGAGACATTTAATGACTGACATATTTGTATTAACTAACATTTAATTCTACTTATAGATAAATGTTTAGCAGGCTTTTAAAATATTCTCATGTATGTATCAGTTTTAGATTATTTTTAAGGAATTATTTTATTTAACTTTATTTATTTATTTACTCATTTTAATTTGACCAGAGAGGGACAGAAACAGATAAAAAGAGAGAAAGTGAGAAAGCAAGCTGGCAGGTTTGGGACTTTGTACCATGTCGACCATGTGGGAGTCCAGCACCCTTAACTACCACGTCACCTGCTGGCCCAGTTTTAGACGTATTTAATAACAGTGGCATATTGAATTTCAATCAGTTTCATTGGATACATAACTCAGAAGACCATGAAAAGAATAAACTTGTTAGATAATAGAAAAACTACAGAACCCAGAAAGAGTATATAATTTTCAAATATTTTGTCTTAAGCATAGAATGTTATGGTCAAAGATTTGAGTGTAAAACTTTATGCATTTATAAAAATTCTAATATTGTTAGGATGCCCAATATCCAGCTGTACTTAGCACATTCCTCAAAACTGTGCATCTTCCAAATTATCCAGTACTATGTTGAAAATGAGTGGAGAAAGTGGCCATCCTTGTCTTGTACCCGTTTTTAGTGGGAAAGCTTTCAGCTTTTCTCCAATCAGGATGATGTTCGCAATGGGTTTTTCATAGATAACTTTTATCGTGTTGAGAAATGGCCCTTCTAGGCCAATTTTACTGAGAGTCTGATCATAAAGGGATGTTATATCTTATCGAATGTTTTTTCTGCATCAATCAATATGACCACATGGTTTTTGTCTTTTTTCCTGTTAATATGGTGTATTACATTTATGATGTTGTGTATGGTGAACCAACCTTGCATTCCTGAAATAAAGCCTACCTGATCATGATGTATACTCTTTTTTATAAGTTGTTGGATATGGTTTGCTAGTATCTTGTTGAGAATCTTTGAGTCTATATTCATCAGAGATATTAGTCTGTAGTTTTCCTTCCTTGTCCTGTCCTAAACTGTTTTGAGGATAAGGGTGATAGAGGCTTCATAGAATGAATTAGGGAGAGATTCACCCTTTTGGATCTTTAGAAATAACTTGAGCAGAATGGGGGTTAACTCTTCTTTGAAAGTTTTATAGAACTCAGAGCTGAAACCATCAGGGCCAGGGCTTTTCTTTGTTGGAAGGTTATTTATTACTGATTGAATCTCCTGGCTTGTTATGAGCCTATTTAGACTTTCTATATCCTCCTGGATCAATCTTGGTAGATTATACGTGTCCAGGAATTTGTACATCTCATCCAGATTGTCTCGTTTCTTGACATATAGTTGTTCATACTATCCTCTGATGATGTTCTGTATTTCTACTTTGTCTGTTGTTATATTTCCTGCTTCATTGCAGATTCGATTCACCTGGTTCCTTTCTCTCTTCTTAATAAGTCTCGCTAGTGGTGTATCGATTTTGTTTATCTTTTCAAAGAACCAGCTTTTACTTTCATTTATTTTCTGTATAGTTTGCTTATTTCCTATTTCATTTATTTCTGCTCAGATCTTTATTATTTCCTTTTTTTCTGGAGTTCTTTTGATTATTTTGCTGTTGCTTCTCCAATTCTCTGAGGCATGATGTTAGGTGATCCATTTGCCTTCTTTCTGTCTTCCTCTTATGACCACTAATTGCTATAAACTTCCCTCTTATGACTGCTTTAGCAGTGTCCCAAAGATTATGGAAACTCGTGTCCTCGTTGTCATTAGCTTCCATGAATCTTTTGAATTTGCACTTTATTTCATCAGTAGTTGTGGAGTCATTGAGAAGTAGGTTATTTAGTTTCCATGTTTTTGAGTATTTTTGAGTATTTCTTTTCAAATTAAACTCCAGTTTAATTCCATCATGGTCAGAGAAGATGCTGGTAATAGTTTCTATGCCTTGGAATCTTTAGAGGCTTGTTTTGTGCCCTATGATGCAGTCAGTCTTCTAGAAGGTTCCATGTGGGGGTGAGAAAAAATGTATCTGGTGGTTTTAGTATGGAAAGTTCTATAGATGTCTGTTAAGTTCATTTCATTTGTGGTATCATTCAGATCCTTTATCTCTTTATCTATTCCTATTCCACTCTTCTTGCACAGAATGGCTTTGGCAATATGTGGTCTTTTATAATTCCAGACAAATTCTATGATTGTCTTTTCTAGATCTGTGAAGAATATCATAATTTTATATGGATTGCATTAAATATGTAGATTAATTTGGGTAGGATTGCCATTTTGATTATATTAATTCTTCCAATCCAGGAACATGAGATGTCCTTACACTTTTTTGTGTACTTTTTGATTTCCTTTATAAGGTTATCATAGTTTTTCTTATAGAAATCTTTGATTTCCTTGGTTAGTTTTATTCCTAAGTATCTCATATTACTTGTGGCTATGGTAAATGGGATTATTTTCTTCAGTTCTGTCTCTGTCTGCTTGTTGATTGTATATGGAAATACTATAGATTTTTTTTTTTTGGAGAGATTTTCACTGTAGGGCGCGTGCGCTCGCCAGACAGACAGAGAGAGACATAGAGACAGAAAGCGAGAAATCACCCCCCAGGGGGGATGGTCACGCCGCAATCCCTTCTCCTCCATTCTCCTCTCGGGATCTTGGGCATGCACGCACACGTGCCCGGCGTGAGTTTTAAGCCACCGGGTCCGGGACACGAACCGCGGTCGACTACGTGGGAATTCAGCGACATAGCCATTACGCTAACTGCTGGTTCCCGAGGTGGATTTTCTATAGACAAGAGATAGAGGGTCTCTGTTTTTTTGTACATTTGCCAAGTCTGTGTCTCTTGATTGGAGAATTTAGTCCATTCACATTCAATGTAATTATTGATGTAACTGGATCTTTCCTGACGTTTAAGTTGGCCATTGTCACAGCAGCCTTTTATTCCTTCTTTTCTGTCTGTTAGCTCTTTAGTTCTCCTGGAACAGTACTTTCTTCAGCGTTTCTTGAAGAGCTGGTTTTATGCTGCCAAATTCTTTCAGGTCTTGTTTGTCTGAGGAGTTTTTAATCTTTTTTCTCATATGATGGATAATCTTGCAGGATACAATAATCTTGGTTGAAATTGTTTCTCTCTTAACACTTTCAGTACATCTTTCCATTCTTTCCTTGCTTGCATTGTTTCTGTTGAGAGGTCCTGTGTTAGCCTGATGGGATGACCTTTGTACGTCACTTCTCGTTTCACTCTTGCCAGTTTTAGTATCATGTCTTTATGTGTGGTCTTGGATAGTCTGGCTAAGATGTGTCTTGGGGAAGATCTTCTGGGGTTGATTCTAACTGGGGTCCTTTGTATTTCTTGGGTCTTGATGCTAGAGTGCCTCTCTAGACTTGGGAAACATTCTTCCTGGATTTCATGGAATAGATTTTCCATGTTTTTATTAGTTTCATCACCTTCTGGGATGCCAATTATTCTGATATTTGGGCGTGTTATGGAATCTAATATTTCCTGTGTATTATCCTCGTGATTTTTTGTTATTTTCTCTATCTTTTTGGTGGTTCTTTCTAGGTCAGAGGTTGTATCTTCTACATCAGAGATTCGATCTTCAGCATGATCTAGTCGACTTTTAATACTTTCAAGGGAGTTTTTGATTTCCTCTATTCCAGACTTTATCTTTAATAGCTTCATCTGGTTCTTTCTCAGAGTGTCTATTTCTTCTTTCATATCTTGGAATGACTTTCTCATCCCCTGTAGTTCGTTATCTCTTTTCTGATCCAACTCAAAGAATTTGTTCACCATAAATGTTTGAAATTCTTTGTCTGACATTTTGGTAACATCATCCTTTAGCCCTGAAGATGGAGGAGAGTTACCTCTTTACCTTTTTTATTCATACCTGAGGCTCTTCTATTTCTAGCCATTGGAAGATGTACTAAGTTTTAAGTACCCATTAGGCGAATGATCACTGGCTAGGAGTGTGTTTCCCTTTTGTTTGGAATTGACGTCTGCCAAAGTCTCTGTTCTGTTGTTTTTAGTAATGTGGTCTTAAAAAAGGTACTACAGTCAGGTGTCTGGAGAGCAGAATCTCCATTTTCACGGTTGGTTCCGTATAAGGGAGGAACCAATATAACTTCATATGGCTAGATAAGTTCAGATCTCTATTTCTAGGCCTAACTAGTCCCTCTGGCAATTTGGAAGAAGAAGAAGAGAAGATAGTATAAGAGAAAAGAAAGCAGGAGAGAGGGAAATAAAACAAAAAAAGTCGCCAGCTGCCTTCAGATGTACCAGGCTGCTGCAGCCTAAGGTGCAGTCTGTGAAGAGATGAAGAGGAAGAAATTTATAAAAGAATGGGGGACAGTAAAGAAAAAAAAAATGGAGGAAATTATTACCTGCCTAGGGTTCTGGGTGGATCCTGGACTGAGGGATCTGGATGGGAGTCAGTGGAGGCAGTGTGTCCTCTTGCTCGCCAGGTGCCTTCTGCTACTGAAATTTTTTTAAATATGAGTTTTTTCTAGTTTTATTGAAGAGTTTTTCTCTTCATTTTTTTCTCCTCTTTTTCTGTTTCTTGTTTGTGTTTGGCTGTTGTTGCTGTTGTTTCTTTCTGTTTTCTTTTCTGCATGCTCCTCAACGCTCAGATTCAACTTCCAATTTGGGAAGAAACTGACCATCAACCAGATGACTAGAAATCACTGCAGGACCACAAGAAATATGGGAAAGCAGGAAAAGACCTCTCCTCCAAAGGAAAAGGATAACTCCTGTTCATCCACACATAGTTCAATGGAAATCATGGAAATGTCTGATAAAGAATTTGGAACATTCATAATGGCAAAGCTAACAGAAATGGAAGAGAAATGAGACAGTGAACTGCTGAAGAGGAAGAAGAAAGAAGTTGTCGAGTTCCAGGAGGTGAGGAAATTCATGCAAGATCTAAAAGTGGAATTTCACACTTTACAAAAGAGTCAAATGGAACTCTTAGAGATGAAGGCTATAATACAGGAAGTCAAAATCTCCCTTGAAAGTATTAAAAGCAGACTAGATCATTCAGAAAATAGAACCTCAGATGGAGAAGAGAAAATTGCTAGCCTAGAAAAATCCACCTCAAAGACTGAGAAAATGGCCCCCCAAATTTGAGACTAATATACAAGAAATACTAGATACCATCAAACGTCCAAACATCTGGATAATAAGCATCCCAGAAGGCAAAGAGACTCATAAGGACATTGATAATCTAGTCCATGAGATCCTGCGAGAAAACTTTCCAAACCTAGAGAGGCATTCAAAGATTCAGTCCCAAGAAATACAGAGGACTCCAAATAGAATCAA
>NW_006209511.1:129166-131189 GCF_000334495.1 Tupaia belangeri chinensis | reverse complement strand
CTAAGATGTGTCTTGGGGAAGATCTTCTGGGGTTGATTCTAACTGGGGTCCTTTGTATTTCTTGGGTCTTGATGCTAGAGTGCCTCTCTAGACTTGGGAAACATTCTTCCTGGATTTCATGGAATAGATTTTCCATGTTTTTATTAGTTTCATCACCTTCTGGGATGCCAATTATTCTGATATTTGGGCGTGTTATGGAATCTAATATTTCCTGTGTATTATCCTCGTGATTTTTTGTTATTTTCTCTATCTTTTTGGTGGTTCTTTCTAGGTCAGAGGTTGTATCTTCTACATCAGAGATTCGATCTTCAGCATGATCTAGTCGACTTTTAATACTTTCAAGGGAGTTTTTGATTTCCTCTATTCCAGACTTTATCTTTAATAGCTTCATCTGGTTCTTTCTCAGAGTGTCTATTTCTTCTTTCATATCTTGGAATGACTTTCTCATCCCCTGTAGTTCGTTATCTCTTTTCTGATCCAACTCAAAGAATTTGTTCACCATAAATGTTTGAAATTCTTTGTCTGACATTTTGGTAACATCATCCTTTAGCCCTGAAGATGGAGGAGAGTTACCTCTTTACCTTTTTTATTCATACCTGAGGCTCTTCTATTTCTAGCCATTGGAAGATGTACTAAGTTTTAAGTACCCATTAGGCGAATGATCACTGGCTAGGAGTGTGTTTCCCTTTTGTTTGGAATTGACGTCTGCCAAAGTCTCTGTTCTGTTGTTTTTAGTAATGTGGTCTTAAAAAAGGTACTACAGTCAGGTGTCTGGAGAGCAGAATCTCCATTTTCACGGTTGGTTCCGTATAAGGGAGGAACCAATATAACTTCATATGGCTAGATAAGTTCAGATCTCTATTTCTAGGCCTAACTAGTCCCTCTGGCAATTTGGAAGAAGAAGAAGAGAAGATAGTATAAGAGAAAAGAAAGCAGGAGAGAGGGAAATAAAACAAAAAAAGTCGCCAGCTGCCTTCAGATGTACCAGGCTGCTGCAGCCTAAGGTGCAGTCTGTGAAGAGATGAAGAGGAAGAAATTTATAAAAGAATGGGGGACAGTAAAGAAAAAAAAAATGGAGGAAATTATTACCTGCCTAGGGTTCTGGGTGGATCCTGGACTGAGGGATCTGGATGGGAGTCAGTGGAGGCAGTGTGTCCTCTTGCTCGCCAGGTGCCTTCTGCTACTGAAATTTTTTTAAATATGAGTTTTTTCTAGTTTTATTGAAGAGTTTTTCTCTTCATTTTTTTCTCCTCTTTTTCTGTTTCTTGTTTGTGTTTGGCTGTTGTTGCTGTTGTTTCTTTCTGTTTTCTTTTCTGCATGCTCCTCAACGCTCAGATTCAACTTCCAATTTGGGAAGAAACTGACCATCAACCAGATGACTAGAAATCACTGCAGGACCACAAGAAATATGGGAAAGCAGGAAAAGACCTCTCCTCCAAAGGAAAAGGATAACTCCTGTTCATCCACACATAGTTCAATGGAAATCATGGAAATGTCTGATAAAGAATTTGGAACATTCATAATGGCAAAGCTAACAGAAATGGAAGAGAAATGAGACAGTGAACTGCTGAAGAGGAAGAAGAAAGAAGTTGTCGAGTTCCAGGAGGTGAGGAAATTCATGCAAGATCTAAAAGTGGAATTTCACACTTTACAAAAGAGTCAAATGGAACTCTTAGAGATGAAGGCTATAATACAGGAAGTCAAAATCTCCCTTGAAAGTATTAAAAGCAGACTAGATCATTCAGAAAATAGAACCTCAGATGGAGAAGAGAAAATTGCTAGCCTAGAAAAATCCACCTCAAAGACTGAGAAAATGGCCCCCCAAATTTGAGACTAATATACAAGAAATACTAGATACCATCAAACGTCCAAACATCTGGATAATAAGCATCCCAGAAGGCAAAGAGACTCATAAGGACA
Organism: Tupaia belangeri chinensis; assembly: GCF_000334495.1. NCBI lineage: Eukaryota > Metazoa > Chordata > Mammalia > Scandentia > Tupaiidae > Tupaia > Tupaia belangeri. The sequence continues at coordinate 129,269 of NW_006209511.1, read as the reverse complement.
TTGATAATCTAGTCCATGAGATCCTGCGAGAAAACTTTCCAAACCTAGAGAGGCATTCAAAGATTCAGTCCCAAGAAATACAGAGGACTCCAAATAGAATCAA
>NW_006209511.1:123389-128533 GCF_000334495.1 Tupaia belangeri chinensis | reverse complement strand
TTGAAAGTAGTTAGATTACTTATGATATTGTGTGATCAATAAAATGTTGTGGGAAAAGGAATTGAAGACAACTTTATATAGCAGAGATAGTGTAATAAGAGAGTGGGAAAGGGCATAAGGTCAAACATGGGGTAAAAAAGCATATATATGCATATATATGAAAGTAGAAGTGGAATATTATTGATGATAACATGCATGATTAAGTCACTATGCAGTTTATTCTAGATGGGAAACCACATTTAGTATCTTGTGATGATGCTTAGGGAATGAATGTTAAGTAATTAAAAAAAAAGTTTTAGGAGGAAAAAAAAAAAACAGTAAGACTGTTCTTATCAAAAGTAAAAAAAAATTGCATATTTGATGACTGCAGTAAGCTATATAGCCCCAGACAGGTACTACTTTATAGTATGTTCATTCTACTAACTGAGGTGTATGCCTAAAGTCAGACTTGGGTTCATGTATAGGTATATATCAGCTGTGCTTGCTACTGGAAATATTTAGACTAATTAAGTTCATTAGCAAATCAATTAAATGGGTGGGGTTAAGTCATAGAATGCAATCATGGATACCAGATACAATGTGGGAGGAGGGTGGGACATGGCAGAGGGTGAGGGTAGGGAATCAAAGATGGCAAAAAAAGAAAAAAAGTATACAAGACATAAGAAATGGAAAATTATTTGCTGATAACATGTATGTTGATGTGCTTGATTGAGCCAATATACAGTGTATTTTGGATGGAAAATTCATTTGTATGTTGTAATGATGTATAGTGAATTAATGTAAAAAATAAATTTAAAGAAAAAAAGACTAAATCTCAGATGCAAAATACTGAGAAAATAACTCACAAAATGAAAATAATATGAGAAATATTAAATATTATTTGACCTCCAAATATCCAGATAATATGTATCCCAGAAGGTGAAGAAACTAATTAGAGCATTGATAATCTATTCTATGAGATCCTGGAAGAAAATTTTCCAAACATAGAGAGGTATTTAGGTATCCAGATTCTGGGGTCCAGCCTCCATGGGGGTGGGTTGATTCATCAGAGGCGGCGCAGGAAAAGAAGACTAAGGCCTCGGTGCCATTTTTGTGCATGTCCTCAGTCAGACACCCCCAGAGATTGCTCTCTGCAGAGTGACAACTGCCAGGAATTATCATGCCTTTTTATTGAAAATGTGATACATGCAAGTAAATGGGTGAGGGGCTACGTGTTCTAATTATCAGTTCAGTAGGGATCATAAGTTCCATTCAGGGTTGGATTAAGGGTGGGTCTATTTTGGTTCTGCAATTGTTCGTTTAATGTAGGTGGATCTTCATGGAATGCAGTTTTGGGAAAGCAGCTCCAGCAAGCAGAGATAATGATTAGCTGATGCGACGGCAGCCATCTTGTGATTACTGAGCACAATGCTGAGAAAAGAAAATCTCAAGTATAGATATTAGTTCTTATGGATCTCAATAAAGAATGATATTATATAGTTTTATAGGGATCTAAAACTTAATTTAAGGAATCCTACTATATTTATCTATTTCACTTGGTGAGGGTGGGGGTGTCCTGGGTCAGTTTTGGCCTAATCCTATTTTATGTAAAGAAAAGATTATTTTTAAGCTTATGCTAAATGTATCTTGAAGGGCCTTCCAAAGGTCAAGAAGATTACTGCCTAGATAGAACTTCGGCACACCCTCTTTGTGACTGCAGGGATGAAGCATTGTAATTAACAGTTGGTGATCAGGGCAAAAGGGAGTGGTCAGGGGATTTTTGGGAAATCTTATCACATACTCAAGAGAGCTATATAATTCTTTTATAGTAGTATATCAGGGAGTCAGAGGGGGGTCACTTCCCGACAAGACTACCACAGTCTCTGGAGCATACAACAAGCGGCCTTGCCAGCATGTTGGGTCAACCCAAGCTTTGCTCATAGGCTAGGGGGTGTACAGCAGTGGCCTGGCCAATGTGCTGATTTGACCTAAACTTTGCTCATAAGGTCAAAGGCTCAAAACAGATCCTGGGGCCCTACTGGGTCGGACTCCTCCATCCAGACCCAAGAAATACAGAGGACCCCACCTAGAATCAACCCAAGAATATCTTCTCCATGGCACATCGTAGTCAAATTGACCAAAACTATGGAGAAAGACAAGATTCTAAAATTGGCAGGAGAGAAATGTCAAGTTACTTGTAAAGGACATATCATCAGACTAACAGTGAATCTCTCATTGGAAACAATGTGAGTAAGGAAAGAATGTGAAAATATATTCAAAGTGTTAAGTGAAAAACAGTTTCAACCAAGAATTCAATACCTGGCAAAATTATCCTTCACATGGGAAGAAAAGACAGATTGTTAGATAAACAAAACCTGAAAGAATTTACCAACACCAATCCATCTCTCCCAGAAGTTCTGAAGAGAGTGTTATACCAGGAAAAACTAAAGATAGACACACAGAAATAAGAGTCCAAAAACAACCAAGAAAATGGCCAACTTAATGGTAGAGACAAGACTGGAATTGAATGTTAACTTTCAGAATTTAAACAGAAAGACTGAACCACAATAGAAGAGAGATTAATTATGTAAGACTGAACTGATGAAACAGAATTTATGACTGACTAAAACATGACTGATTTTCTTCTATGCTTTGTTTTCCAGATTTCTGTTTTTGTTTTTTCTCTTGAGCTGTTGATAGGTTCACCTACTATTTCAGTAGAATCTTTGCCTTTTTCTTGGCTTTACGTATTAAGCAAATTTCTCTTAACATTTTTTAAATTTTGATCTATTAAAGCTAAAACTGCTTTTCTTGAAATTAAAAAAATTCATTTAAAATACCTATTCAATGACCATTTTAAGATATACAGCCTCAGTTAGGTGCTACTTTATAGTATGTTCGTTCTACTCACTGAGTTTAATACCTAAAGTCAGACATGTGTTTACAGATATGTATATATCAGCTGAACTTTCTATTGAAAGTATTTAAGATTTTTTTGTACACCAATAAAAAGTGGGAAAAAAAGAGGCACAGAAACAGTGTGGAAGGAGGGTGGGAAATGGCAGAGGGTGAGAAGTAGGGAATCAAATGGGGGGAATGCAAAATATATAAGAAAAAAGAGGGAACCAGCAGTTAGTGTAATGGCTATGTCGCTGGATTCCCACATAGTTGACCGTGGTTCGCATCCTGGACCCAGTGGCTTAGAACTCACGTTGGGCACGTGTGCGTGCGTGCCCAAGATCCTGAGAAGAGAATGGAGGAGAAGGGATTGCGGCATGACCATCCCCCTGGGGAGTGATTTCTTGCTTTCTGTCTCTATGTCTCTCTCTGCCTGGAGAGCACATGCACCCTATAGCAAAAACCTCTCAAAACAAACAAACAAACAACAACAAAAAGAAACAAGAAAAATTTGTTTATGATAACAGGTATAGTAATATTATTTATTAGCCAATACACAGTGTATTCTGAATGGGAACTCTCATTTTGTATGCTGTGATGATGTATAGTGAGTGAATGTAAAATAAATAAATGACAGTAGATAAAAATGTACTTTCTCTTGCACAAATAAAATAGAATAAATAATTCCACAACCTTACTTAAAAACATACAGTATAATAATATAAAGCAAACATTTATGCAAACACAACCCTGATAAGAAATAAGATATTTTCAGCACCCCATAATAAAGCCTTGTGTGTCTCTCATATAAGTCTCTTCCTCTCTCAGAAGTATTTGGAATCTTGATTTTTTTTCTTAATTTTAAATTTATTTATTTTACATTCATTCACTGTACATTATCACTGCATAGAAAATGCAATTTCCCATCCAGAATACACTATGTATTGGCTCTGTCAAGACTATTGTCATACATGTTAACATCAACAAACAATTTTCCATTCCTTGTTTCTTAAATTTTTTTCTTCTTCTTCTTTTTTTTTTTTTTCTTTTCCCCTTGATTCCCTGCTTCCTGCCTTCTGCCATTTCTTATTTTCCTCTCATAATGTTTCTGGTATGTACAGTTGTGTTCTTTTTTTTTTTTTAATTTTCTCTCCTTTTTTAATATGTGAATTAAACTTGTTTACATTTTTTTGTGGTTGTCCTAGAGTTTTCAATATACATTTACACCCACTTCAAATTTATTTCCAGATGACCCTATGCTGCTTCATGATTATTTCAAGTATCAGAACTAACAAAATTTTCCTAATTATCCCCTTATATGACATATTATAATTGGTTTTTATTTATTTATTTTTATTTATTTATTTACATTCATCCACTGTACATCATTATAGCATACAAAATGAAAATTTTCCATTCACAGTACACTGTATATTGGCTCAATTAAGCACATCAACATATGTGTTATTGTCAACACATAATTTTCCATTACTTGTTTTCTATATATTTTGCCTTTTTTCCCATCCTTGATTCCCTATCTCACTCTCTGCCATCTCCCACCCTCCTCCCACATTGTGTCTGGTATCTATTGTTGCTTTCTCTGCCTCCCCCATTTTATTGTTTCACTAAATATCTTAATAAATCTAAATATTTTCAATAGCAAGCACAGCTGAAATATACACATCCATGAACACAAGTCTGACTTTAGGCATAAACCTCAGTGAATAGAATGAACATACTAAAAAGTAGCACTTACCTAGGGCTATATAGCTTAACTGCAGTCATCAGATAGGTATTTTTTATGCCTTTTTGTTTTTTCTTCTGAAAATTTTTTTTATTAATTTACATTCACTTCCTGAGCATCATCACAACATACTAAATGTGGTTTCCCGTCTAGAATAAACTGGATAGTGGCTGAATCATGCGTGTTATTCATAATATTCCATTTCTACTTTCATGTATATATGTTTTTTACCCCATGTCTGACCCTCTGCCCTATTCCACTCTCTTATTACACTATCTCTGCTGTCTACAGTTATCTTCAATTACTTTTCCACTAATATTTTGTTGATCACACAATATCATAAGTAATTTAACTACTTACAATAGCAAGTTCAGTTGATGGTTTCAAGAAAAGCAGTTTTGAATGGGTAAGGATATTTCCTTGAAACTTAAGGCCTAGAAACAGGTTAATATTCTGTTCAAATAGTAGGTACATGAATCCATTGACAGCTCAAGACAGGACAAAAATCCTTAAAACCAGACAA
>NW_006209511.1:120724-122659 GCF_000334495.1 Tupaia belangeri chinensis | reverse complement strand
TTGCCATTATGAATGTTCTGAATTCTTTATCAGGCATTTCCATGACTTCCATTGAACTGTGTGTGGATGAAGAGGAGTTATCCTTTTCCCTTGGAGGAGAGGTATTTTCCTGCTTCCCCATATTTCTTGTGGTCCTTCAGCAATTTCTAGTCATCTCATGGATGGTCGATTTCATCCCAAACTTGGAAGTTCAATCTGAGGGTCGGGGAGTGTGTAGAAAAGGAAACAGAGAGAGGGAAACAAACAAACAAACAAAAAGGACAACAAACAAAGAAAAAGAGAAATAAATTAAGAGAAAAACTTTTAAATAAAACTAAAGAAAGAAAAATTAATATTCAAAAAATTTCAAAACCCCCTCCCCCAAAATTAGAAAACCATGTGGCACGTGGCTAGATTGCAGGAGCCATGGAGCTGGTTCTTGAAGAAGGGCTGTTCTGTTCCCTTCCATCTCTCCTGGGTGGTGAGTGGGAGAGAGAATTATTAACAAGATAAAGGGCTAGGCAGGGCCAACAGGCCCAGAAAGATGCCTCACCTTAAACAAAATTCTAAAATGCAAAAATTAAAAAAAAAGAGAGTGAGGAGTCAGAGACAGAGACAAAGGTAGAGAGAGACAAAGACAGATACAGAGAGAGGAGGCCTGAAGGGAGTCTTCCTACCACATGAGTTTTCTATACTGGAGGCTGAATTATCAGTGGGACCTCTTCATTCCTCCATTTCCCCCAAAATGGCTAGATCGCAGGAGCCATGGAGCTGGCTCTTGAAGAAGGGTTGTTCTCCAGTTGCTTTCTTTTTTTTATTAATTAATTTATTTTTATATACATTCAATCACATTGTTTAGCTTACAATGTGAGCATTTCAATATGTGAGCCTTTCTCCCCAGACCCGTTGATCAAAATATCTTCAACCGATAATACCACACCTCCCAATCCCGTGAATGCTCTACCTATATCCCTTCTCCAAATGTCTTTCCTTAGAGCCCACGCCTCCATACACACCTCCTCTGACATTCACACCCATCTCTTGTGTTTGTACAACCTGTAGTCAATCAGTTTGAGTCATAGAGTGCAGACATTCGGTATATGTTAAGTGGGAACATACAATGTCTGTCCTTCATATCCAGGCTTGCCTCACTAAGAAGTAAATCTTCCATATTCTTCAACTTTCTGTCAAAAGTCAGGGTTTTGTTGGTTTTTATGGCTGAATAGTATTCCATAGAGTATATGTGCCACAGTTTTTCAATTCGTTCATCTGTACAGGGGCATTTGGGTTGGTTCCATGTCTTAGCAATCGTGAATAGTACCGCAATAAACATCGATGTGCAAGCACTTTTCCAATGAAAAATTCCTCTGTCCTTTGGTTAGATACCAAGGAGTGGGATTGCTGGACCATATGGTAGTCCTATTGGTAGATTTTTGAGGAATCTCCAAATTGTTCTCCACAGTGGCTGGACCAATTTACATTCCCACCAGCAGTGTAAAAGACATCCCTGTTCACCACAGCCCAGCCAACAGTTACCATTTTTTTTTTTTTTTTTTTTTTTAAATCTTAGACATTCTGACTTGGGTTAGGTGGTATTTTATTGGTGTTTTGATCTGCATTTCCCTTACAATGAGGGATGTTGATCATTTTTCCATTTGCCTTTTGGCTATTTGTATGTCATCTTTAGAGAGTTTCTTTTTCAACTCTTTCTCCTACCTTTTAATACGATTGATCATCTTTTTTTCCAAACAGTTGCTTGAGTTCCTTGTGTACTCTGATAATCAGTCCCTTATCTGATACATAATTTAGAAAAAATATTTTCCCATTCTGAGGACTGTCGACTCACACTAACTGTGTCTTTTGCCATACAGAAACTTCTTAGTCTGATGTAGTCCCACTTGTCTATTTTGGGGATTATTGACTGTGCTTTGTGGGTCTTATTTAAAAAGTCTTTCC
>NW_006209511.1:106179-120598 GCF_000334495.1 Tupaia belangeri chinensis | reverse complement strand
AAAGGTGAGAGGTAGGGGTTCAGATTCATCTTTCAGCAGGTGGAAATCCAGTTTTTCCAGCACCATTTGATGAATAGGTCTTCCTTTTCCCACTGGATTGACTGGTTTCCCTAGTCAAAGATCAGTTGACTGTATGTTTGGGCATTCATTTCTGGGGACTCAATTCTGTTCCATTGGTCCACATGTCTGTTTTTGTGCCAGTACCATACTGTTTTGATTACCACAGCTTTGTAGTGTATTTTTGGGTCCAGAAGTGAGATGCCACCCACTCCACTCTTCTTGTGTAGAATTGCTTCGGCAATGCAGGGTCTTTATAACTCCATACAAATCTTATGATTGTCTTTTCTAGATCTGTGAAGAATGTGTCTGGTACTTTGATTGGCAGTGCATTAAATATGTAGATTAATTTGGGTAGAATTGCCATTTTGATTATATTAATTCTTCCAATTCAGGAACATGGGACGTCCCTCCACTTTTTTGTGTCATATTCAATTTCCTTTTTTAGCTTCTCATAGTTTTCCTTGTGGAGGCCTTTAACTTCTTTGGTTAGATTTGTTCCTAAATATCTTATACTTTTGGTGGCTATGGTAAATGGAATAATTTTTTTCAGTTCTATCTCCATTTGCCTGTTATTCATATATAGCAATGCTATCAATTTCTGTATATTGATTTTATATCCTGCAACTTTACTGTAATCATGTATTACTTCCAGTAATTTTTTCATGAAGACCACTGATGTATATAATCATGCCATATCTGAGAACAGAGAGAGTTTAACCTCTTCCTTTCCTATTTGAATGCTTTTTATTTTTTTCTCTTTTCTGATTGCATTGGTGAGGACTTCCAGTACTATATTAAAAAGGAGTGGAGAAAGTGGACATCCTTGTCTTGTTCCTGTGTTTAGTGGGAACACTTTCAGCTTTTCTCCATTGAGGATGATGTTTGCTAGGGGTTTTTCATAGATGGCTTTACTGTGTTGAAAAATGGCCCTTGTATGCCGATTATGCTGAGAGCCTTGATCACGAAGGGATGTTGTATCTTGTCAAATGCTGTTTTCTGCATCAATTGATATGACTGTGTGGTTTTTCTCTTTATTCCTGTTGATATGATGTATTACATTTATGGTTTTGCATGTGTGTGTGTGTGTTTGAGAAGTTTTTGTGATAGGGTGCATGCTCTCGCCAGAAAGACAGAGAGACCAAGAGAGACAGAAAGCGAGAAATCACCCTCCAGGAGGGATAGCCACACTGTAATCCCTTCTCCTCCATTCTCCTCTTGGGATCTTGGGCACGGATGCGCATGCAGCCAGCATGCTTATAAGCGACTGGGCCCATGACTCGAACCATGGTCGACCAAATGGGAGTCCTGTGACATAGCCGTTATGCTAACTGCTGGTCCGTGGTTTTGCGTATGTTAACCAAACTTGCATTCCTGGAATAAAGCCTACCTGATCATGGTGTATGATCTTTTTTAAAAGTTGTTGGATACGATTTGCTAGTATCTTGTTGAGAATCTTTGCGTTTATATTCATCAGAGATATTGGTCTATAGCTTTTTTTCCTGGTCCTGTCCTTATCAGTTTTAAGGATAAGGGTAATAGAGGCTTGATAGAATGAATTAAGGAGATTCACCCTTTTGGATCTTTAGAAATAACTTGAGCAGAATGGCAGTTAACTCTTCTTTGAAAGTTTCATAGAATTCAGAGGTGAATCCATCGGAGCCAGGGGTTTTCTTTGTTGGGAGGTTATTTATTACTGATTGAATCTCCTGGCTTGTTATGAGCCTATTCAGACTTTCTATATCTTGGCTCATTCTTAGTAGGAATTTGTCCATCTCATCCAGATTTTCTTGTTTCTTAGCATGTAAGTGCTTAAAGTATCCTCTAATGATGTTTTGAATTTCTACCATGTCTGTAGTTATGTTGCCAGCTTCATTGCAGATTTGATTCACCTGGTTCCTTTCTCTCTTCTTCTTAATAAGTCTCACTAGTGGTGTATCAATTTCGTTTATCCTTTCAAAGAACCAGCTTGCACTTTCATTTATTTTCTCTATAGTCCATTTATTTTCTATTTCATTTATTTCTCCTCAGGTCTTTATTATTTCTTTTATCCTTGCTTTTTTTTTTTTCTCTTCCTTTTCCAACTCTCTGGGGCATGATGTAAGGTGATCCATTAGCCTTCTTTTTTTCTTTCTCTTATGTGCACTAATTGCTATAATCTTCCCTCTTATGACTGCTTTAGCAGTGTCCTAAAGATTATGAAAACTCATGTCTTCATTGTCATTGGCTTCCATGATTCATTTGATTTCAGACTCTGGTAGTAGTGGAATCATTCAGGAGTAGGTTATTTAGTTTCAATGTATTTGGGTATTTTTGAAATACCCAATTTCTCTTGAAATTAAAATCAAGTTTAATTCCATCATGGTCAGAGAAGATGCTGGATATAGTTTCTATACCTTGAATCTGTACAGGCTTGCTTCGTGTCCTATGATGTGGTCAATCTTTGAAAAGGTTCCATGTCAGGGTGAGAAAAAACTATATCTTGTGGTTTTTGGTTGGAAAGTTCTATACATGTCTGTTAAGTCCAATTGATTTATGGTATCATTTAGATCCTTTATCTCTTTACCTATTTTTTGCCTAGATGATCTGTCCAGATGAAATAATGTGGTGTATAGATCTCCAACATTTAGTGTGTTGCAGTCTATCTCCCCTTTTAGATCTAACAGTCTTTCCTTCACATATTTGGGTGCTCCTGAGTTAGGTGCATAGATATTTATAAGCATTATATCTTCTTTTTTTTTTTTTTTTGAGAGATTTTCACTGTAGGGCGCGTGCCCTCGCCAGACAGACAGAGAGAGACATAGAGACAGAAAGCGAGAAATCACCCCCCAGGGGGATGGTCACGCCGCAATCCCTTCTCCTCCATTCTCCTCTCGGGATCTTGGGCACGCACGCACACGCACCCGGCGTGAGTTTTAAGCCACCGGGTCCGGGATGCAAACCGTGGTCGACTACATGGGAGTCCAGCGACATAGCCATTACACTAACTGCTGGTTCCCAAGCATTATATCTTCTTGATCTATAAAGATTTTTACTACGATATAGTACCCTTCTTTGTCTCTTCGAACGGTTTTTGTTTTAAAGCCTATTTTGTCAGAAATTGATATTGCAACTTCAGCTCTTTTTTGGTTCCCAATTGCATGGAAAACCTTTTTCCAACCCTTCACTTTCAGTCTACGTATGTCTTTCTCCATGAGGTGGGTTTTTCTGTAGGCAACTGATATGGGGTTTCTCTTGTTTTATCTATTCAGCCAGTCTGTGTCTCTTGATTGGAGAATTTAATCCATTAACATTTAATGTTATTATCGATGTTACAGGATCTGTTCTGACATTTAAGTTGGCCATTGTCTTAGTTGACTGATATTTCTTTGTTTCTGGCTGTTCATTCTTTAGTTTTCCTGTAATAGTACTTTCTTCAGGGTTTCTTGAAGAGCTGGTCTGGTGTTGGCAAATTCTTTCAGGTTTTGTTTGTCTGAGACGATTTTCATTTTTTTCCCATATGAAGGATAATCTTGCAGGATATAATAGTCTTGGTTGAAATTGTTTCTCTCTTAACACTTTTAATATGTCTTTCCATTCTTTCCTTGCTTGCATTGTTCCTAATGAGAGGTCCAGTGTTAGCCTAATGGGATGGTCTTTGTAAGTTACTTCTTGTTTCTCTCTTGCCAGTTTTAGTATCATGTCTTTATCTGTGGGCTTAGACAGCCTGGCTCAGGTGTGTCTTTGGGAAGATCTTCTGGGGTTGATTCTAACTGGGGTCCTTTGTATTTCTTGGGTCCAGATGTTTGAGTGCCTCTCTAGACTTGGGAAATTTTCTTCCAGGATTTCATGGAATAGATTCTTCATGCCATTATTAGTTTTTTCACCTTCTGGAATGCCAATTATTCTGATGTTTGGGCATCTAATGGAATCTAGTATTTCTCGTATATATCCTCGTGTTTTTTTTTTTTTAATTTTCTCTATTTTTTGGTGTTTTTTTCTAGGTCAGAGGTTTTATCTTCTACATTGGAGATTTGATCTTCAGCATGGTCTAATCAGCTCTTAATACTTTCAAGAGTGTTTTTGATTTACTGTATTACAGACTTTATCTCTAATAGTTCCACCTGATTCTTTCTCAGAATATTCATTTCTTCTTTCATTTCTTGAAAGGACTTCCTAATTTCCTGTAGTTCATTGTCACTTTTCTGTTCCAACTCACAGAATTTGGTAACCGTGAATCTTTGAAATTCTTTGTCTGTCATTTTGGTAACATCCTCCATATTTACAAGAGATAGATGGGAGTTACCATTTTCCTTTTTTGGAGACATATTTCCTTTTTTATTCAGCCTTGAGGCTCTTCTTCTACTTCTAGTCATTCGAAGATGTATTCCCTTTTCAAAACCTCTTAAGGGAACATTTCTCCCACTAGGAGTAAGTGTGTTTTCTTTTGGCTTGGAATTGATGTTTGCTGAAGTCTCTCTTCTGTTGTTTTTACTAAAGTACTCTCAAGAGGTGAACTCTACTGAGGTGTCTAAAAAGCAGTATCTCCTTTCTCATAGGTGGATCAGTACAAGGGACGATCCCAGAGAAATTTACCTTACTAGGGGATTTCAGATATCTGATTATAGACCTGTCTAGTCCCTCTGGCAGGGTGGAAAATGAAGAGGAGTAGATAATATGAGACAAAATAAAAGAGAGAAATAAAGAAAAAGATTTCACCAGAGGCCTGTATGTGGACCAGGTGCCTGCTGCTGGGCAAAGGACAGTCTGTGGAAAGAGGCAGAGCTAGGAATTAACAAGAGAATGAGTGGCTCAAAAAAAAAATCAGCAGAAAAATTCTAGCTACCTACCTAGGAGGTGGGGTCTTGGGCTGGACAGTCTGAAAGTGAGGCGGGGGGTCAGAGGTGACACTGCCTCAATATTCCTTTCTGGACAGAGGCCTGTAGGTGGACCAGGTGCCTGCTGCTGGGCAAAGGACAATCTGTGGAAAACGGGATCTTGATTTTTGTGATAATTTCTTTATATAATCCCTTCATTATATATATTCCAAACAGCATAGTTTGGCTTTGCCTGTTTTTGAACTTGTATAATTGGAATTACACCATCTGTGTCATGGTCATACCACAGTCTCTTCTCCCTTTCTCCATCCTGTCAGGATTTTGGACATGCATGCACATGCACCCATCATATTTTTGAAGCTTCCAGGTCAAGATTGAAACCATAGTCAGCCACGTGGTATCCAGCTCCCTTAACCCCTAGGGTATGGGGTCTGCCTCAGAATCACACTGTATCTTGTCTTGTTCTGGTTAGTTTTGGTTTGCAAGAAATTATTCTCTCTCATCGCTAATACTATTCCATTGTATGATGCTGCTGTGGTTTATACAATCTGCCATAGAAAAATGCACTTTGAGCTGTTTCCAGTTTGGGGCCTATGTGAACAACAGTGCTGCTCTCTCCAATCTAGTATGCACATCCCTATGTGCCTGTGCCCATTTCTTTCATAATTGTGACAGGAGACTTCAAGGTAATGGGAATATGCACAATCTTTCTGCCATCTTGTTCTTCATGGTGAGTTTACCATTATGTCCCCCAGACTGGCCCAACAAAAAAGCATGAGCATTTCCATTGCTCCACATTGTTTTCAACAGTTGATAGCAGACTTTTACATTTTTGCCAATTGGTAAGTGCAAAATGGTATGTCATGACAGTCTTAGTTTGCATTTCCTGGAGTGCTACTAATATTGAGTATATTTTCATTTATTTATTGGCCACTTAGATTTCTACATTTGTGAAATGCCTTGAAGTCTTTTTTCCATTTTTCTATTTAGTTATCTATTTCTTATTTGAGTATATATACACACACACGCACATGCACACACATGAACGTACAGTTTTAGACCATTTGTGCTGCTATAACGACCTGAGACTAGGTAATTTATAAGAACAGAAATGTATTTCTCACGTTTCTGGAGGTTGAGAGTCCAAGATCAGGCACCAGAAGGTTCAAGGTCTGGTGAGAGCCTAGTGTCTGCTTCCGAGATGGCACCTTGTTGCTGCAGTCTCCAGAGGGGAAGAATGCTGTCTTCACATGGCATAAGGAGGAAGAGATAAAAAGCAGTGCCCCTTTCAAGTCCTTTCATAAAGACACCATGAGAGACTCTAAACCCATTCATGAGAGAGCCTTCATGACTCAGTCATCTCCTAAAGATCATATCTCAATACTTTTGCATTAGGGACTAAGTTTCAACATATATTTGGAGGGACACAAACATTAAACTCTAGTTTATGTATGTATGTGTTTATGTGCATGTGTGTGTGTGTGTGTGTGTGTATGTGTGTGTATTCTGTACATTTATTTGTCAGTTATGTGTTTTGCAAAGATCTCATCCTGTCACTTCATTTTCTTTTTTTAATTTATAAGCCAGAGGGCACATCCGCTCATCATAAAGAGAGAGAAAGCACTTTTTAGTAAGAGCATGGCCACACCAGCTCCCTTAACCCCTAGGGTATGGGGTCTGCCTCAGAATCACACTGTATCTTGTCTTGTTCTGGTTAGTTTTGGTTTGCAAGAAATTATTCTCTCTCATCGCTAATACTATTCCATTGTATGATGCTGCTGTGGTTTATACAATCTGCCATAGAAAAATGCACTTTGAGCTGTTTCCAGTTTGGGGCCTATGTGAACAACAGTGCTGCTCTCTCCAATCTAGTATGCACATCCCTATGTGCCTGTGCCCATTTCTTTCATAATTGTGACAGGAGACTTCAAGGTAATGGGAATATGCACAATCTTTCTGCCATCTTGTTCTTCATGGTGAGTTTACCATTATGTCCCCCAGACTGGCCCAACAAAAAAGCATGAGCATTTCCATTGCTCCACATTGTTTTCAACAGTTGATAGCAGACTTTTACATTTTTGCCAATTGGTAAGTGCAAAATGGTATGTCATGACAGTCTTAGTTTGCATTTCCTGGAGTGCTACTAATATTGAGTATATTTTCATTTATTTATTGGCCACTTAGATTTCTACATTTGTGAAATGCCTTGAAGTCTTTTTTCCATTTTTCTATTTAGTTATCTATTTCTTATTTGAGTATATATACACACACACGCACATGCACACACATGAACGTACAGTTTTAGACCATTTGTGCTGCTATAACGACCTGAGACTAGGTAATTTATAAGAACAGAAATGTATTTCTCACGTTTCTGGAGGTTGAGAGTCCAAGATCAGGCACCAGAAGGTTCAAGGTCTGGTGAGAGCCTAGTGTCTGCTTCCGAGATGGCACCTTGTTGCTGCAGTCTCCAGAGGGGAAGAATGCTGTCTTCACATGGCATAAGGAGGAAGAGATAAAAAGCAGTGCCCCTTTCAAGTCCTTTCATAAAGACACCATGAGAGACTCTAAACCCATTCATGAGAGAGCCTTCATGACTCAGTCATCTCCTAAAGATCATATCTCAATACTTTTGCATTAGGGACTAAGTTTCAACATATATTTGGAGGGACACAAACATTAAACTCTAGTTTATGTATGTATGTGTTTATGTGCATGTGTGTGTGTGTGTGTGTGTGTATGTGTGTGTATTCTGTACATTTATTTGTCAGTTATGTGTTTTGCAAAGATCTCATCCTGTCACTTCATTTTCTTTTTTTAATTTATAAGCCAGAGGGCACATCCGCTCATCATAAAGAGAGAGAAAGCACTTTTTAGTAAGAGCATGGCCACACCACAGTCCCTTCATTTCTCCATCCTGTCAGAATGGAGAAGCCCCAAGCTCAGTAAGCCCAATAACAAAACTTCTATGGCCCAATCCTCAGTCAAACACAAGTGACTGTGAGAATATTGTTTTCCTATTTCATCAGAGGTTAGACTGGTTGGGACTGTTAACAAAAAGGAACTATAAAGTTGATTGTGGATGTGTGGGGAGGACACAAAAGCATCTGTTTTTTTTTAAAACAATTATTTAATATTTGCTTATTATTATTTATTTTAATTTTTATTATTATTTATACATGTAATCACTATACATCATTTAGATTGTAAAGAGACTTTACCCAGCATGATATACACCTCAGTCCAGCCCAGTTGAGAATATAATACACATCTTCAACAGATAATAAACCATATCTGTGTCCCACAAATGTCTTACCTCTTTATTTTATTCCTCAAATTTTCTTTCCTATGCTCTTCCCCTCTCACATGCTTTCCACTTCGTCTCTAGTGTCCATAGCAATTCTTAATGCTTTTATGTCCTCCAGTGAAAGCATCTGTTTTAATTACTCTTGGGCACAGACCCAAGAGCATGGTACTACCACTGTGTTGATGTATTTAAAACATGGAGAAACCCACTTTTTCTTTCATGTTTTTTTAGAAGTTTTTGCTATAGGGCACATGCACTCACCAGACAGACAGAGAGAGACAGAGAGACAGAAAGCGAGAAATCACTCCCCAGGAGGGATGGCCATGCTGCAATCCCTTCTCCATTCTCCTCTTGGGATCTTGGGCACTCACGCACACATGCCAGGCTTGAGTTTTAAGTCACCAGGTCTGGGACTCAAACCATGATCGACTACATGGGAGTCCAGCGACATAGTCATTACACTAACTGCTGGTCCCGAGAAAACTCACTTTTTCTTTGTGTAGTTTACAAGCAGTAAGAAAGTTGTTTTTATATCTGTTGTCTGTAAAGTTCATCTGCAGCTGAAATCTAGATTTTTATTTATACTTAATCCATTCTACAGAATTTTTTCCTTGATAAAATTTAACAGAAGAGCCATGTATTTGCTGTGGGGAATACTTAGTCCAAAGGAGGAAGATGGAGAATTTGAAAAGCAGATTTTCTACCTGCCCATGCTCAACCTGACCTAGAAACAAGTCACTGATCTGCACTAAGTTTTTCACTCAACACTTTGAATATATTTCCCCATTATTTCCTTGCTTGTATTGTTTGCGATGAGAGGTCTGGTGTTAGCCTTATGGCATAACCTTTGTAAGTAACTTGACATTTCTTTCTTGCCAATTTTGTATCTTGTCCTTTTCTGTGGTTTTGGCCAGTCTGGCTATGATATGCCATGGGGGAGATCTTCTTGAGTTGATTCTATTTGAGGTCCTTTGTTCTTCTTGGGTTTTGATGTTTGAATATTTCTTTTGGCTTGGAAAGTTTTCTTCCAGTATTTCATGGAATAGATTTTAAATGCCCTTACTAGTTTCTTCATCTTCTGGCATACCAAGTATTAAGATGCTTGGATGTTTAATGGAATCTAGTATTTCTCATATATTATCTTCATTTTTTTTGAATATTTTCTCTATATTTTTGGTGGTTTCCCCCCCCCCAAGTCAGAGATTTTGTCTTCTACATCTGAGGTTTGATCTTCTGCACGATCTAATCTGTTTTTAATACTTTCAGGGTAGGTGATTACAGCCTTCATCTCTAACAGCTCCATTTGTTTCTTTTGTATACTGTCTATTTCTTCTTTCAAATAGTAGAAAGACTTCCTCATCTTCTGTAGCTTGTCCTTTTTCTCCTGCATCTTCTGGAATTCATAGTCTCTTTTCTCTTGCATCTGGTTAAGTTTTGCCACTATGAACGTTCTGAATTCTTTATTTGACATTTCCATGAGTTCCATTGTGCTGTGTGTGGATGAGAAGGGATTGCTATTTTCCCTTGGAGGAGACATATTTTTCTTGGTTTCTCATATTTCTTGTGCCTCTGTTGTGGTTTCTGGTCATCTGATGGATTTTATGTTTCTTCATAACTTCCTAGAGTTAATATTGAATGTTTAAAGGCTTGTGGAGGATGTTATCTGTGATGCCTTTGTAGCCCATCTCCCTGATGCTCTCCCTGTATCCTGCACTTTTGTTGTTGGGAGTGGGTGTTCAAGATTCCTCTCAGGTTCTAAAGAACAATGCAGCTGGGGCTAAGGTTTGAGATGAAAAAGAAAGTATGGGTGTTCACACCACATGCTTTAGAAAAGTATAAAGACTGAAAAGAGGGCAACTTTTTTTGGCGCCAGTGGTGCTTTGTTCCTTCTGTGTGACTGCTGGGAAAAATCTGCCGCTGTGCTGACCATGCTCATGTGTTCCATGGCAGCTGTGTTTGTGGGGTGTCTTCATGTCTTAAAGTGATCAAAACCTCTGGCTCCCTCCTGCATTTGTTTGGTCTGCCTAGCACTCCTAGATAAATTTTAGAATTTTTGGTTCCTTTCTCATGAAAAGAAAACATACTGGCATGTTGATGGAACATTTACATCAATGACAGAGATAACACTTCATTTTGATGAATTTTGGGGAAGTGGTCATCTTTGTAAAAAACAAAAAGCTGATAGGCACCTCCAGGTTTGCCTGTTTTTGGCCTCTGGATTCAACATCACAGCTGTAAAGTCTCCCTCAGACTGTTTTTGGCTTCTGAGTTCAACTTAATGGCTGTGCAGTCTTTCTCAGGCAGTGTTCTTCTCACAGACCCAGCGATAGCCAAGTAGCATAGCTGCTTTGATCCCTCTTGTTGTCCTCTGTCTCTTCTAACATTTTTTTCTCTTTTTGGAAAAACAGCTCTCTGCCCTCCTTGCACCTTTCACTTGTTAATCTCTGTATTTTTTTCTCATCTAGGACAGAAAGCTGCTAGCCACCTCCAAGTTTGCCTATTTGCCTTTGGAATCAACTTCATGGCTGTGAAGTCTCCCCTAGCCAGTGTCCCCCTCCCAGACCCAGCACTAGCCAAGACAGAAGCTGCTAACCATCTCCAAATTTACCTGTTTTATCCTTGGTGGTGTGTTGCATGGTTTTCCATTTTTATACCAATTTTATTTTCTGCAAAGTGATATTTTTCCACTTTTTCCTCTAGTACTTTCCTTCTTTTTTTCTGTCTTATCTCCCTATTTTTATTTCCTACCTTCTTTTTTCTTTACCTTTCTTTTCTGTTTTACTTCTTCTCAGCCCTTACCATCTACCTAGAGATGATTAGATGCATAGTAGTAAATCATCTGAGCATTTTGAGTTTTGGAGAATTCTTTGCACATCACTGTAGTGGTTGTAAAATTTGTGAAATTCCCATTCATAAATCCAAAACTCCACCTGTGATTCCCACATTTGAGGACTCAGTAGAAGGGAAAATATAGCACTGAATCATTTCCCAGAGGGGGAAATACCTGAGTTCACAGTCACTGAATCCCTCTCCAACAAATTTACCAGAATTGAATACACTACCAAATGGCTAAAAATCGAAGAAGAGCCTCAAGGATAAGAGACTCAAGTAGTACATCCCCACCAAGTGAACAATGTAACCTGTCTCCAAGTAGGGAAAATTTAGAGCATATTACCAAAGTGTCAGAAAAAGAATTTAGAGTATTTATGGTAAAAAAAAATTCTGAGATGCAAGAGAAAAGAGACGTTGAGCTCCTAGAGATGAGGAAGTCCTTACATGATATGAAAGAAAAATTGGACACCATAAAAAAGAATCAAACAGAGCTGTTAGACATGAAGGCTATAATACAGGAAGTCAAAACCTCCCTTGAAAGTATCAAAAGCAGGCTAGACCATGCAGAAGATAGAATTTTGGAAGTAGAAGACAAAATCAATCACCTAGAAAATAATTATCAAAAATACTGAGAAAACAGCCAAGAAAACTGAGGATAATACACGAGAAATATTAGGTACTATAAAATGCTCAAATAGACGAATAAGTGATATCCCAGAAGGTGAAGAAACTAATAAGGGCATTGATAATCTATTCCATAAAATCTTAGAAGAAAACTTTCCAAGTCTAGAGAGGCATTCAATCATTCCTATCCAAAAGACACAAAGAAGCCCAAGTAGAATGAATCCAAGAATATCCTCTACATGCCACATTATAACAAGATTAACCAAAACAACAGACAAAGGCAAGATACTGAGATTGGCAAGAGAGAAACATCAATTCACTTACAAATGCTATCCCATCACGCTAGCATCAGACCTTTCATCAGAAACAATGCAAGCAAAGAAAGAATGGGGAAATATATTCAAAGTGTTAAATGAAAAACAATTTCAACCAAAAATACCATACCTGGCAAGATTATCCTTCATATGGGAAAAGAAAATAAAAACATTCTCAGATAAACAAAATCTGATAGAATTTACTAACTCCAGACCAGTTCTTCAAGAAATTCTGAAAGGAGTACTATACCAACATAATAACAATAATAATAATAATAATAAATAAAGAGGGACAGACAGCAATGAGAGAACAAATCCAACCAGAAATATGGCCAACTTAATGGGAAGGACAAGTCTGGAAATATCAATAACATTGAATGTCAATGGATTAAATTCCCCCAATAAAGAGACGGGCTGGCTAAATGGATTAAAAATTAGAAACTGGTCCCAAGGAGTGGGCCTTGCACTACAGAAGACCTCCAGTTCCATCTCTAGGCTACAGGTCAGCAAGGGAAACTGAGGCAAAGGCACCAGTGCTCCCATCCCAATTCTACGGTCCCAAGACCAGGACTCCACACCCTAGAGAAGTGGGCAGGTTTTAATTTTTTTTCCTTTGCTCTTCTTTTTTGTTTTGTTAATACCCTCCACTCTCTTGTCCCACAGAGTGGCCCTTGTTCTGCAGGAGAGTGCCAGTTTTATCTCTGGGCCCCTGGTGAAATTGCAGGCCATGCTAACACACAGTCTGTGACTTTTCTTTATTCTTCTCTATACTCTTTTCTTTCCTCTTACATTATCCTCTCTTCCTCATCCTCCACCCTGCCAGAGGGATTAGACAGATCTCGAATCACAGTTCTGAAATTCTCTAGTGTTGCAAAGTTCCCTGGGATCCTCCCCTGTACTGAACCACCTGTGAATATGGAGATACTACTCTTCAGACACCTGAATAGGGTAAACCTCTTGAGACCACGTTGCTGAAACAACACAAGAGAGACTTTGACACACATCAACTCACAGCAAAAGGGAAATACACTTGCTCCTAAGAAGTATTCAAAAGTGAATGCATCTTCCAATGGCTAAAAGTAGAAGAGCCTCAGGTCTGAATAAACCAGGAAGTGTGTCTCTAACAAAGGAATAGAGTAACTCCACTCCATATCTCCTAAAATCTGAGGACGTTACCAAAATGTCAGATAAAGAATTTAGAACAGTCATAGTGAACAAATTTTATGATTTGGAACAGAAAAGAGACAACAAAATACAGGAGATTAGGAAGTCCTTCCACAATATGGAAGAAGAAATGGACACTGAGAAAGAATCAGATGGAGCTATTAAGAGATGAAATCTGTAGTATAGAAAAATCAAAAACTCTCTTGAAAGTATTAAAAGTTGATTAGACCATGCTGAAAATAGAATCTCCGATGTTGAAGATAAAACTTCAAACCTAGAGGACATCTGGAGGTACCTGGCCAGCAAAAGGAAAACACCGCCCCCACTGCCTCCCATCCAGATCCCCCAGTCCAGGATCCACCCAGAACCATAGGCAGACTGCCCCTTTGGCTGTAGCAGCCAGCAGCCTGTTACATCATCTGAAGGCACTTAGCGAGCAAGGGGACAACACTGCCCCCACTGCCTCCCATCCAGATCCCCCAGTCCAGGATCCACCCAGAACCATAGGCAGACTGCCCCTTTGACTGTAGCAACCAGCAGCCTGGTACATCTGAAGGCACCTGACCAACAAGGGGGCAACACTGCCGCCACTGCCTCTCATCCAGATCCCCCAGTCCAGGATCCACCCAGAACCATAGGTACTTAAAAGTTAGTACATCTTCCAATGGCTATAAGTAGAAGAAGAGCCTCAGGTATGAATGAACAAGGAAATAAATCTCCATCAAAGGTACAGAGTAACTACCCTCCATCTTTCATGCTAATGGACAATGTTACTAAAATGTCAGACAAAGAATTTCAAACATTTATGGTGAACAAATACTTCGAGTTGGAACAGAAAAGATACAACAAACTACATGAGATGAGAAAGTCATTCCAAGATATGAAAGAAGAAATGGACACTCTGAGAAAGAACCTGATGGAGCTAGTAGAGATAAAGTCTAGAATAGAGGAAATCAAAAATTCCCTTGAAAGTATTAAAAGTCGATGCTGAAGATCGAATCTCTGATGTAGAAGATAAAACCTTGGACCTAGAAAGAACCACCAAAAAACATAAAGTAACAAAAAAAACAAGAGGATAATATACGAGAAATACCAGAGTCCATAAGACACCCAAATGTCAGAATAATTGGCATCCCAGAAGGTGAAGAAACTAATAGTGGAATGGAAAATCTATTCCATGAAATCCTGGAAGAAAATTTCCCAAGTCTAGAGAGGCACTCAAACATCCAGACCCAAGATATACAAAGGACCCCAGTTAGAATCAACCCCAGAAGATCTTCCCCAAGGCACATCTTAGCCAGACT
>NW_006209511.1:102120-105886 GCF_000334495.1 Tupaia belangeri chinensis | reverse complement strand
GGACCCGGTGTCTTAAATCTCATGCCGGGTGTGTGTGCGTGCGTGCACAAGATCCCGAGAGGGTAGTGGAGGAGAAGGGATTGCGGCGTGACCATCCCACCTGGGGGATGATTTCTTGCTTTCTGTCTC
Organism: Tupaia belangeri chinensis; assembly: GCF_000334495.1. Taxonomy (NCBI): domain Eukaryota; kingdom Metazoa; phylum Chordata; class Mammalia; order Scandentia; family Tupaiidae; genus Tupaia; species Tupaia belangeri. The sequence continues at coordinate 105,757 of NW_006209511.1, read as the reverse complement.
TATGTCTCTCACTGTCTGTCTGGTGAGTGCACACGTCCTATAGCAAAAATCTCTCAAAAAAAATAGAGCTAACAGACAGAAACAAAGGAATAAAAAGCTCTGTGACAATGGCCAATTAAACGTCGGGACAGATCCAGTTACAATGATAATAACATTGAATGCAAATGGATTAAATTCTCCAATCAAGAGACACAGATTGACTGAATGGATAAAGAAACAGAGACCCTCTATCTATTACCTACAGGAAACCCACCTCATCGATAAAGACATACATAGACTGAAAGTGGAAAAAGCTTTTCCATGCAAATGGGAACCAAACAAGAGCTGGAGTTGTGATACTAATTTCTGAAAAAATAGGCATTAAAACAAACTGTTTGAAGAGACAAAAAAGGGCACTATATTGCAGTAAAAGGATCAATAGATCAAGAAGATATAACTGTTATAAATATCTATGTGCCTAACACAGGAGCACCCAAATATGTGAAGGAAAGACCGTTAGATCTAAAAGAGGAGATAGACTGCAATACACTAAATGTTGGAGACCTGAACACTGCACTACCACCTTGGGACAGACCATCTAGACAAGAAATAGATAAAGATATAAAGGATCTGAATGATGCCATAAATGAAATGGACTTAACAGACATCTATTGAACTTTCCATCCAAAAACCACGAGATATACATTTTTTTTACCCCCACATGGAATCTTTTTAAAGACTGACCACATCATAGGGCACAAAGCAAGCCTCTACAGATTCAAAGACATAGAAACTATTTCCAGCATCTTCTCTGACCATGGTGGAATTAAACTTGAGTTTAATTTGAAGAGAAATCCTCAAAAATACCCAAATACATGGAAACTAAATAACCTACTACTCAATGACTCCACAACTACTGATGAAATAAAGTCTGAAATAAAAAGATTTATGGAAGCTAGTGACAATGAGGACACGAGTTTCCATAATCTTTGGGACACCGCAAAAGCAGTCAAAGAGGGAAGTTTACAGCCATTAGTGCTCATAAGAGGAAGATGGAAAGGAGGCAAATGGATCACCTAACATCATTCCTCAGAGAACTGGAGAAGCAACAGCAAAATAATCCAAAGAACTCCAGGAGAAAGGAAATAATAAAGATCTGAGCAGAAATAGATGAAATAGAAAATAAGCAAACTATACAGAAATAAATGAAAGTAAAAGCTGGTTCTTTGAAAAGATAAACAAAATCAATACACCACTAGCAAGACTTATTAAGAAGAAGAGAGAAAGGAACCATGTGAATCAAATCTGCAATGAAGCAGGAAATATAACAGAGAAAGTAGAAATACAGAACATCATCAGAGGATTCTATGAACAACTATATGCCAAGAAACAAGACAATCTGGATGAGATGGACAAATTCCTGGACACGTATAATCTACCAAGATTGATCCAGGAGGATATAGAAAGTCTAAATAGGCCCATAACAAGCCAGGAGATTCAGTCAGTAATAAATAACCTTCCAACAAAGAAAAGCCCTGGCCCTGATGGTTTCAGCTCTGAGTTCTATAAAACTTTCAAAGAAGAGTTAACCCCCATTCTGCTCAAGTTATTTCTAAAGATCTAAAATGGTGAATCTCTCCCTAATTCATTCTATGAAGCCTCTAACACCCTTATCCTCAAAACAGATAAGGACAGGACAAGAAAGGAAAACTATAGACCAATATCTCTGATGAATATAGACGCAAAGATTCTCAACAGGATACTAGCAAACCATATCCGACAACATATAAAAAAGATTATACATTATGATCAGGTTGGCTTTATTCCAGGAATGCAAGGTTGGTTCAACATATGCAAAACCATAAATGTAATACACCATATTAACAGGAAAAAAGATAAAAGCCATATGGTCATATCGGTTGATGCAGAAAAAGCATTTGATAAGATACGACATCCCTTTATGATCAAGACTCTCAGCAAAATCGGCATACAAGGGTCATTTCTCAACACGATAAAAGCTATCTAAGAAAAACCCATCGTGCTCTTTCCTCTTTCTTGACTCTGTCTTCACGGTAGCGGCAGCCGGGAGTGCGATTCAGGCATTTTTGTTTTCCTCAGTCACCAACATGTAGCTTTTTGTTTGCGCCCAGGAGCTACATACCCTTGAGGTGACCGTCCAGGAGACAGTCACCCTGATCAAGGCTTATGTATCCTTACTGGAGGGCATCGCCCCTGAAGATCAGGTCATACTCCTGGCAGGCACACCCCTGGAGGATGAGGTGACACTGGGCCAGTGTGGGGTGGAGGCCCTGACTACTCTGGAAGTAGCAGGCCACATGCTTGGAGGTAAAGTCCATGGTTCCTTGGCCTGTGCTGGGAAAGGGAGAGGTCAGACACCCAAGGTGGCACAACAGGAGAAGAAAAAGAAGAAGACAGGTCGGGCAAATTGGTGAATGCAGTGCAACCGGTGCTTTGACAATGTTGTGCCCACATTTGGCAAGAAGAAGGGCCCCAATGCCAACCCTTAAGTTCTTTGTAACTTTGGCTTCTCTAATAAAGCCACTTAGCCCAGTTAAAAATAAAATCACAAACATCATTCTGAATGGAGAAAAGCTGAAAGCTTTCCCACTAAAAACGGGTACAAGACAAGGATTCCCGCTTTCTCCACTCCTTTTCAATATAGTACTGGAAGTCCTCATCAATGCAATCAGAAAAGTAGAAAAAATTAAAGGCATCCAAATAGGAAAAGAAGACGTGAAACTCTATTCACAGGTGACAAAATGAATGATTGTGTACATAGAAAAACCAATGATTTCCATGAAAAAATTTCTGGAAGTAATGCACGAATACAGTAAAGTTGCAGAATACAAAATTAATATATAGAAGTTTTTAGCATTATTATATACAAACAACAGGCAGACGGAGATAGAACTGAAAAAATTTATTCCATTTACCATAGCCACCAAAAGTATAAGATACTTAGGGATAAATCTAACCAAAGAAGTTAAAGACCTCCACAAGGAAAACTATGAGAAGGTAAGAAAAGAAATTGAAAATGACACAAAAAAGTGGAAGGATGTCCCATGTTCATGGATTGGAAGAATTAATATAACCAAAATGGCAATTCTACCCAAATTAATCTACCTATTTAATGCAATGCCAATCAAAGTACCAGACACATTCTTCACAGATCTAGAAAAGACAGTCATAAAATTCCTGTGGGATAATAAAAGACCCTGTATTGCCAAAGCAATTCTACACAAGAAGAGTGGAGTGGGTGGTATCTCACTCCCTGACACAAAATATACTACAAAGCTGTGGTAATCAAAACAGTATAATAGTACTGGCACAGGAACAGACATGTGGACCAATGGAACAGAATTGAGTCCACAGGAATAAATTCCCAATCATTCAGTCAACTGATTTTTGACAAGGGGTACCAGTCAATCCAGTGGGAAAAGGAAAACCTCTTCAGCAAATGGTGCTGGAAAAACTGGATTTCCACCTGTAGAAAGATGAATCTGAACCCCTACCTCTCACCTTTGACTAAAATCAAGTCAATGTGGATCAAGGATCTAAATTAAGACTCCAAACTATTAAACTGCTTCTAGAAAACACTGGAGAAACTCTGGGAGACATTGGGGTAGGGAAAGAATTC
>NW_006209511.1:78574-101442 GCF_000334495.1 Tupaia belangeri chinensis | reverse complement strand
TATGTCCCCACTTAATATATACCGAATGTCCACACTCTATAACTGAAACTGATGGGCTAAAGGATGTACAAACACAAGTGATGAGTGTGAATGCCAGATGTGGTGTGTGTGGAGGAGTGGGGCCTGGGGAAAAACATTTGGAGGAGTGATACCGAGATAGCATTGTTGAGACAGGGAGGTAGTATTGTTATATTTTGATCAACTGGACCAGGGAGATAATGTTCACATATTGAAATGATCACCTTGTAAGCTAAATAATGTGATTGAATGTATTAAAAATGTAAATTAAAAAAATGAAAATAAAAAACTATACTGTTTCTGTTGTTATAGAGTCACAAAGAAAATTATATAAAATTATAAGAAATATCTTGAACATTATCTTTAAAATTTAGTATTCTGAAATTTTGAAAGTTGTTTATTATCTGTCAAGAACTATGGAGTATGAGCAAAAATGTTGTGATACACAAAGTTAATGTTTGTGGGAAAATGTAAAAATAAATAAATAAATGGAAAAAAGAAAAAAATATCAGAAACCCTCCATCTGCTTCCTACAAGAAATCCATCTTATGGATAAAGACATATATAAACTAAAAGTAAAGGGCTGGAAAAAGGTATTCCATACATATGAAAATAAAAAAAGAGCAGGAATCCCTATACTGATTTTGGACAAAACAGGCTTTAAGACAAAAACCATAAGAAAAGACAAAGAAGAGCATTATATAGTAATAAAAGGCCTAATTCACCAAGAAGATATAACGCTTATAAATATCTATGCACCGAACTCAGGAGCACCCAAATATGTAAAGGGAAGACTGCTAGATCTAAAAAGAGAGAGAGACTGTAACACTATAATTGCTGGAGATCTCAATACCCCATTATTTCCTTTATACAGGTCAGTGTGACAAAAAAAAATAAGCAGAGATTCAGGACCTAAATGGTACCATAAATCAGGTGGACTTGATAGACACTGTAGAACTTTCCACCCAAAAGACCAAAAATATGCCTTTTTCTCAGACCCACATGGTACTTTTTCAAAGACTGATCACATGATAGGGTGCAAAACCAGCCTTTACAGATTCAAAGGCATAGAAACTATATCCAGCATCTTCTCCAACCATGATGGAATTAAACTTGGTCTTAATCTCAGGAAAAGCTCTCAAAAATATACAAATACATGGAAACTAAATAACCTACTTCTGAATGAATCCATGACTACTCCAGAGATTAAGATGGAAATAAAAAGATTCATGAAAACTAATGATAATGAGTACACAAGTTTCCATAATCTATGAGATACTGCAAAAGCAGCCATAAAAGGGAAGTTCATAGCGATTAGTGCATATAAGAAAGAAGATGGAAAGGTGGCAAAAGGACAACTTAACATCATGCCTCAGGGAATTGGAAAAAGAACAGCAAAAAAATCCAAAAAATTCCAGGAGAAAAGAAATAATAAAGATTTGAGCAGAAATAAACGAAATAGAAAATAAGCAAACTACACAGAAAATTAATGAAAGCAAAAACTGGTTCTTTGAAAAGATAAGATTGACACACCATTAAGCAGACTAATTAAGGAGAGAAAAGAACCAGATAAGTCAAATCCGCAACAAATCAGGCAACATTAAAAAAGACATAAGAGGAATGCAAAACATCATTAGAGGATACAATGAGTGACTCTATGCCAACAAAGAAGAAAACCTGGAAGAGAAGGACAAATTCCTGGACATATATAATCTATGAAGATTCACTCAGGAGGACATAAAAAGTCTGAATAGACCTATAACAAGCAATGTGATTGAATCAGTAATAAATAACCTCCCAACAAAAAAAGTCCAGGCCCTCATGGCTTCACTGCCAAATTTTACATAACTTTTTTTTTTTACCACCAAAATTATTTTTGTCACTGACAACATGCACAACACTACAACTGTATCGTTACTGTTTGGTTTCTTAAATATTACTTAAGTATGCATTAAAAATAAATGTTTACATTGAAGAAACATGACACATTACAGACATCCTGTGTAAACATAATCCCTTCTCAATATATTTTCCTTTGTCTTATACATAAATTACTTAATCTACAAAGTAACAAATACATAAATTTTTATGGACTAAAAGTATATACAAATTTTGTAGTTTGATAAGTGGTCACTTTATGATTTCATAAATAACAACATGCAGTATTCACAGTGTTTATTATGAATCAAATGACTTATCACGAATTCCTATTGTTTCCAACATGTTCTGTCAATGAAAGATCTTCCTATGTAAGATTTCATATGTTTAAAAGGTCAAAATAATCAAAATCCTAGTTTGTGTGTGTGTGTGTGAGAGAGAGATTTTTGTTACATGGTGCATGAGAGACAGAAATCGAGAAATCACGCCTCGGGGTGGGGGAGATGAACATGCCAAAATGATCTTCTCCTCCATTCTCCTCTCAAGATTTTGGACACACACACATATGTGCCCGCTGTGAGTTTTAAGCTGCTGGTTCTGGGACTCGAATCACGGTCGACTATGTGGAGTCCAGCGATGGGACCATGTGCTGGTCCCAAAATCTTAGATTTAAAAAAAAATATTAGAGAAGGTTGCTATTAAATATTATAAAGTCTCATCAAAACAACTTCAGCTTGCCTGAAAAACAAAATAATGCTACTAAAGAGTCAATGTTTGTACCATTATTTAAATGGCATCTAACAAGACCTACAATTTAAGAGAAAATAAAATCATGGTCCAGCTGCAGTGATGTGCACTGCTAAGATGCTATACTCCACTGGAGCTACATGGGAGGCCTGGGTTCAACTGCTGGTCCAACCTAAGGAGCCTGCAATCTCCGTGACTCATAGATGCTGAGGCAGGAGGATCATGATATGTTGAGACCATCTTTAAAAAGAGAAAACAAAACAAATTTCTAACAAGCTTCCATAAAAATTCCACTGAGGTTCTGTTATAGGAATAGAATCAATACTATCCTAAATTTTCTAGAATTTATTTTTGAATCATCGTTTTGATCACTTACAGGTTAAAAATAATGACACACAAAGTAATTTAAGCCATACTTATAATCGCTAATAAAGAAATTTTATTATTTCATCTTTATCTTTTTTTTTTTTTGGAGAGGTTTTTTCGCTATAGGGCGCATGTGCTCGCCAGACAGAGAGAGACATAGAGACAGAAAGCGAGAAATCACCCCCCCAGAGGGGATGGTCACGCCGCAATCCCTTCTCCTCCATTCTCTTCTTGGGATCTTGGGCACGCATGCACACATGTCCGGTGTGAGTTTTAAGCCACCGGGTCCGGGATGTGAACTGCGGTCGACTACGTGGGAGTCCAGCGACATAGCCATTACGCTAACTGCTGGTTCCCAATTATTTCATCTTTCATGACTGGAAATCCTTATTTCTTCCAAAAATGTTAAATACCACCTAACGAATTATTTATTAAATAAACCACTCAGAATTAATTAGGTAAGCACTCAAATTACTTTTATGTAATAAAAATAAAAAGGAATTTTGCATGTTGGCTATGTTTTACTTTTTACATTTTTTTTAGGCCTTCACTTATACGGTATAAAACTTACAAAGAAAAACATTCTTGACTAATATTCTCATTAGATTTAAATGATCCAAACTACAAATAATATTAAGCTAAGCAATACCATTACTTTTAAAATATAAAAAAAAAAGTTTCTTTTTTCTTTTTTTAATTCTCAGAGGGCACATGGACTAGTCAGAGAGAAAAAGAGAGAAAGAGAGAGAGAGAGAGAGAGAGAGAGGGAAAGTGAAAAAGCAACTCCCTATGGGGTGTGGTCACACTGTAAACCCTTCTTCATTCATTTCTCCACCTTGTTGGGATTTGGGCATTCATGCATGTGTCTGGTGTATTTTTCAAGCCTGAGATTTGAACTGCAGTCAGTCATGTGGGATGCAGCTCCTTTAGCCACTAGGCTATGGTGCTGACCTAAAATATAAGTTTCTAAAAGTTTTACATTTCAGATCAATACAAAATGATGATCCAGTTCACACTACTTACTGTCCAACAACTGTTTAAAAAAGTAAATATTCTGGGAACCAGCAGTTGGCATAATGGCTATGTTGCTGGACTCCCATGTAGTCGACCGCAGTTTGCGTCCCGGACCCGGTGGCTTAAAACTCACGCCGGGCGCGTGTGCGTACGTGCCCAAGATCCCAAGAGGAGAATGGAGGAGAAGGGATTGCGGTGTGAACATCCCCCCGGGGGGTGATTTCTCGCTTTCTGTCTCTATGTCTCTGTCTGTCTGGCGAGCGCACGCACCCTATAGCGAAAAAGACTCTCAAAAAAAAAAGTAAATATTCTGTATTAGAGAGCAGATTAAAAGAAATGTTTTCCACACACTTATTTTTAAAAACAAGATTCTGATATATGCAAGGAATCTAAATCAAAATTCACAAATGATGACTGAAATCCCATCAATTTTTAGTCCCATACAATGTAAATCCACAGTTATTATGCATAAAGAATCCAAAATTAAAGTTTATAATGGATATGTCAACAGTTCACAACTAATGCACATCAGTATTGATGGGTTCCACTATATTTCAACCAGGCACAGCAGATGTGCACATCTGACAGACAGACTGCTTATAAAATTGAAGCTATCAGAGCTAAAGGTAAGGAATACGTAAATATGAACGTAGCAATGCCAAAGAATTAAGACTGTTAAAAAAAGAAAGTGAATAAGATGTGATGTAAACACATCTGATAGTTCTCTCTGTAAGACACTTTCCACTGATTTATAAAGCTATGGTTTTATAATGCGTTTAAAAGGAAAATTTTTCTACACTGCCGCATTCAGTAATTTCATTGTACACTCTTGACTAAATGCAATCTTAAAATCTTCCTGCAGAGCTTGACATATCTCATCAGGATTTCTCCAGAAAATCAGCTTGTCATATTTTCAGTAGCCTTTAGTGCTTCGGTAGCATTTCGAAGCTCCTTAATAACTGATGACAAAGCTTCTGGATTAATTCCTTGTCAAAGCAGTACACAAATAGACAGAGTTTCCATATCTAAACCAGTATTCAAAATTCTTGAAATCACAAGCAGAACGTCTATGGTCTCCCTCACCACATTCAGATTCACTGCCACAGCCACTGCAGCTGCCCTGGGCACCGCCACTACTGGCACATAACTTTTAAAGAAGAGGTAACCTCCGTTCTACTCACACCATTTATAGACATCCAAAAGAAAGGAACCCTTCCAAATTCATTCTATAAGGCTTCCATTACACTCATTCCAAAAACAGATAAGGATATGACAAAAAAGGGAAAACTACAGACCTATATCCCTGATGAATATAGATGCAAAAATTCTCAAAAAAATTGTTAACCATATTCAACAGCATATAAAAAAGGTTATTCATCACTACCAGGTAGGCTTTATTTCAGGGATGCAAGAGTGGTTCAATATATGTAAAACTATAAATGTAATACACCATAATAACAGAAAGAAAGATAAAAACCATATGATTATTTCACTTGATGCTAGAAAAGCATTAAAAAAATTACAGCATGCCTTTATGATCAAGACTCTCAGTAAAATTAGCATAGAAGGACCGTTCCTCAGCATAATAAAAGTCACTTGTGAAAATCCTACAGCTAACATTATACTGAATGGGGAAAAGCTGAAAGCTTTTCCACTAAAAATGGGTACAAGACAAGGTTGCCCACTTTCTCCACTTCTATTCAATATAGAACTGGAAGTTTTAGCCAATGCAATCAGACAAGAGAAGGAAATAAAAAGCATTCCAATAGGTAAAGAAGAGCAGAAATTACCACTTTTTGCAGATGACATGATTGTATACATAGAAGACTCAATAGTATCCATGAAAAAAGTTCTCGAAGCAATAAATGCATACAGTAAAGTGGCAGGATACAAAATTAATTTACAAAAATCTGTAGCATTTCTATATACAAACAACAATCAGACAGACAAAACTGAAGAATGTAATTCCACTTACTATAGCCACAAGAAGTATAAGATATTTAGGAATAAAACTAACCAAGGGAGTCTAAGACCTCTACAAGGAAAACTATAAAAACCTTAAAAAGAAAATTGAAAAGAATACTAAAAAGTGGAAGGATATCCCATATTCCTGGATTGTTGGAATCAATATAATAAAAATGGCAATCCTAGCTAAATTAATCTACATGTTTAATGCAATCCCTATAAAATTAGGAGACATTCTTTTTTAATTTATTTTTTAGAGTTTTTAAATTTAATTATATTTATTCACTAATTTATTTTAATTTGATCAGAGAGAGAGAGAGAGAGAGACAGAGAGAGAAGGAAAGTGAGAAAGCAAGCCACCAGGTCCAGGACTCAAACCATGGTCGGCCATGTGGGAGTGTCCAGCATCTTAACCAGCAGGCCATCTGCTGGTCCTTACAAGAGACATTCTTCACAGATTTAGAAAAGACAATCATAGAATTTGTCTGGAACCATAATAGACCCCGTATTGCCAAAGCCAGCCTGTGCAAGACTGGAATAGGTGGAATCTCACTTCCTGACCCCAAAATATATTACAAAGCTGTGATAATCAAAAAAGTATTGTATTGGCACAAAAAATAGACACGAGGACCAATGGGACAGAGACTCCAAAAACGAACCTAAAAACATACAGTCAGCTCATCTTTGACAAAGGGTACCAGTCAATCCAGTGGGAAAAGGGAAACCTCTTTAACAAATGGTGTTGGAAAACTGGAAAATTTCTACAGAAAGATGAATCTGAAGAAAACCTGCAGAAAGATGAATCCGAACCCCTATCTATCACCATTAACAAAAATCAACATGAAGTAGATTAAAGATCTAAATCTAAGACCACAAAGTATAAAACTCACTGGGGAAACTCTGGGAGACATTAGGGTAGGCAAAGACTTCTTAAGCAAGACTCCCAAATCACAGGCAATAATCCCAGAAATAAGGGATTACATCAGATTAAGGAATTTCTGCACAGCAAAGGATTTTTCATGTATGTAATTAGTGTAAATAAAAACCCCTCAGAATGGGAGAGAATTTTTCTTAACTGTGCCTCACATAAGGGACTGACAACCAGAATACAGAGGGAACTCAAGCAGCTTACCCGGAAGAAAATGATTAACCCAATTAAAAGATGGGAAAATGAGCTGAACAAACAACTCTCTAAGGAAGACATATGAACCGCCAAAAAGCATATGAAAAAAGGCTCAACATCCCTCATTGTAAGGGAGATAGAGATCAAAGCCACAATAAGATACCAACTAACCCCAGTCAGGATGGTGAAGATTGAAAAAAAAAGAAAAACAAATAATAAGTGCTGGAGGGGATGTGGTGAAAGGGGAACACTCCTACACTGCTGGTGGGAATGTATATTGCTCCAGCCACTGTGGGTAATGATACAGAGGTTCCTCAAACCTTCAAACGGAACTACCATATGATCCAGCAATTCCACTCCTGGGTATCTACCCAAAGGACAGAAGAGCACACAGTTGGAAAAGTGCTATTTTAATTGCAGCATTCTTCACAATTGGTAAGATATGGAACCAACTCAAATATCCACAAACAGATGAATGGATTAAAAAATTGTGGCACATATACTCCATGGAATACTATTCAGCTTTAAAAGCAACAAGGCCCAGGAATTTGATAGAATGTGGATGAATATGGAAAATTTGTTGCTGAGTGAAGCAAGTCAAGTCTCCTCTTAACATATACCAACTGTTTGCACTCTATGGTAGAGACTGAAAGATTGGAAGACATACAAGCATTGAAAATAGTTATGGACACTGTGTGGGAGGGAAGAGCATAGGAAATTTTTGGGGGGAAATGGAGAGGTAAGACACTTGTGGGACATAGATAAGGTTTATTATCTGTTGATGAGGATGTGTATGGTGGTCTCAACGGGGTTTGACTGACGTATATATCATGCTGGGTAAAGTCTCTTCACAATCGAAAAGATGTATAGTGATTTACTGTATGAATAATAATAAACGCATAAAGAAAAAAATAAAATAAAATGTCTTCTGAAATTAGCAAGTGTAAAGGCCCAAGTGAGGAAAAGTGGTTAAAAATTTTAAGAACAGTTTACAATTTAAAGAGAGAGAATGTGAGACAGACAGAGAGACAGACGCCAGAGACAGCAAGAGGATAGAGGTCACCCTACCATGTCTGAATATTTCAGGAGTCTTGGGACCAGCAGTTAGCATAATGGCTATGTCGCTGGACACCCATGTAGTCGACCACGGTTCGAGTCCTGAACCTGGTGGCTTAAACTCACACCAGGCACATGTAAGTGCGTGCCCAAGATCCCAAGAGGAGAATGGAGAAGGGATTGCAGCATGGTCATCCCTCCCAGGGGGTGATTTCTCATTTTCTGTCTCCCTGTCTCTCTTTCTGGTGAGTGCAAAAACCTCTGCCCCCCCCCCCAAATATTTTGGGAGTCTAGAAGATGGAGTTTAGAGCATAGCTTCACTAAACAGGCCAGGATACTTCAGCTTTAAAATAGCTTCTGAAATTAGCAAGTGAAAAGAAAAGGCCCAAGGTTAGGAGAAGTTGTTGAAAAATTAAAAAAAAAAAATTTAAAGAGAGAGAAAGTGTGAGATAAACAGAGAGACATACAGCCAGAGACAGCGAGAGGAAAGCAGTCACCCTACCTTGTTTGAATATTTCAGAAGTCTAGAAGATGAAATTTAGAGCATAGCTTCCCTGAACAGGCCAGGACACATCTCAGCTTTAAAATGGCTTCTTTTCTAAATATTTCAGGTGGGAAGAAGATAGAGTTTAGAGCATAGCTTCCCTGAACAGGCCAGGACACATCTCAGCTTTAAAATGGCTTCTTTTCTAAATATTTCAGGTGGGAAGAAGATAGAGTTTAGAGCATAGCTTCCCTGAACAGTCAAGAACACACCTCAGCTTTAAAATGACTTCTCATCTGAATATTTCAGGAGCCTCCTAGGATTTGAACTGCATAGTTGGTTACATGGGATACAGTTGCCTTAACCACCAGGCCATGGAGCCAGCCCAAATATTATACTTTAAGTGGCTTTATTGTACAGTATAGGAAGTACAGTTCATAAAGTTTTTATTTTATAATAAAAGAGATCATTTATAAAATTGTTAAATTCTCCAGGTGAAAGATTATAGGGGCTCTAAATTAATGTGTTAGAAGTAAGGATAAGGGGCTGTTCCATAGCTCAGTGGAATGTCCTGCTCAGCAAAAGCCAAGTTCCACATCATGACCATGGTTCAAATAACTGACACAGCCTGAAATATGACAGGCATGTATGCAAGTACACAAAATTCAATGGGCTGGACGAGTGGAGGGGGGACATTGCTATATGACCAGACTCTGTGGGGAGTGCTCCTCTTGTTGCTCTCACTATATACCCCTCATCATGAATTAAAGATCCTAGAATGCACAAGGCTTGTGGCTGACAGAATATGGAGGTGAGGAAAGAGTTAGCTACCTTCCTTGTTCTAAGCCTAAGAAGTCAAAGAGCTAGAAGTGTCTTCTGGGATCAGCAGTTAGCTTAATGGCTATGTCACTGGACTCCCACGTAGTGGACCACAGTTCGAATCCCAGACCTGTGACTTAAACTAACGCTGGGTGCATGTGCGTGTACCCTAGATTCCAAGAGGAGAATGGAAAAGGGATTGTGGCGTGGCCATCCCCCCCCGGGGGGGGGGTGATTTCTCGCTTTTTGTCTCTCCGTCTCTGTCTTTCTGGTGAGCATACATGCCCCGTAGCAGAAAACCTCTTCAAAAAAAAAAAAAAGAATGCGTCATCTTCTGATAAAATCTGATGTGTGAGTAAGTGTAGGATCCAAAAGGGATAAAGGAAGTTTTTTCTTTTCCTTTCTTTTTATAGGAGAGAGTAAATATAGTCACCTAGTACAACAGATTATGCAGTCTAATGTCCTATATTTTTGTTGTTGTTTGTTTTGCTATAGGATGCATTGACTCACCAGAGATGGGAGAGAGCAAGTGAGAAATCACTTCCCGGGGGGGATGACCACACTGCAATCCCTTCTCTTTTATTCTCTTGGAATTTGGGGTACACATGCCCATGTGCCAGTCTCTGCACCACCTGCCGAGCCCTCCCACCTTTTAAAGATATGTCCAATTTGAGATACCTTTGTGACAGCCAAGGTGGATATCCAGGTCTTGCTGAAGTGTGTCAACATGAGTCACAGATGTAAACAAAATTGTTTGGAATATACGTGAATAGAGGAAGATAGAAAACCAGGGAAGCTTAATGTCACAAGTCCAGTTTCTGAATGGTTGGTAGTGTAAAATACATGTATGAACAAACAACTTAAAACATTTTAAGAGGTTTTTGTCATAGAGTACGTGAGAAAGAGAGATGGAGACAGTGAGAGGGAAAGTGAGAAATCACCTCTCGGGGAGGGGGATGGCCATCCCACAATCCTTTCTCCTCTTATTACCCTCCTGGGATTTTGGGCACACACACACACACACACACATGCACCTAACATGAGTTTCAAGTCACTGGGTTTGGGACTTGAACCGTAGTCAGTCATGTGGGAGTCCAGTGATATAAATGCTATGCAATCTGCTGGTTCCACTTTTAAGTATTTTTAAAAATACTGAACTTGGGGTCAGCTGGTGGCCCGGTGGTCAAGGCAGCTGGATCCCACATGTCTGACAGCATGGTTTGTGTCCCAGATCCAGCAACTTGATAGGCAGGGTATGTGTGTGTGTATGGCCAAAATCCCAAGAGGAGAATGGAGAAAAAGTGATTGAAGCATGACCATTCCCCATGGGGGCTTTCTCACTTTCTCTCCTCACCCCATTATCCCATGAGTATAGATGCCCTCTGGGGGGAGGGGGGGAATCTGAGTAAAACAAGTAGCATAAAAAGTATAGCCTAATTAGAAGGCAAGGTTTATGGGAAAAGCAATGCAAGGTAAGGCTGTAAATGTAATTTTTAAGTTAATTTATTCCTGGAGAGTAATGTCAGAGCACAGAGTAAGGAGGCTGCCTTGGGTTCCTGCTGTCACAGTCAATGAGTACACATTGAGCTCCACAGACACAGCACGGGAGCAAGTGACAGCCAGGCACTGGGTGACTGTGCCCTGTGGAGGGATGATAACTAAACATGGGCAAGAGTCTAAGAAAATGAGAGGCAAAAATGTCATGATATGCATTCTTTGTGCAAACTTGCCAGGAAGAGCACAGACATAACCAGATGCTTCAGTCAACTTCTCAGATGTTTTAGTTCTCAGAGTGGTGGAGGACTTCTAAAGAGATCTGCTAAAGAGAAAGGAAAATTCAAAGATATGGCAAAAGCAGACAAGGTCAATTATGAAAGAGAAATAAAAACCTATATCCCTCCTAGAGGAAGCAAAAAAGTTCAAGGATCCCAGCACAGCCTAGAAGCCTCCTTCAGCCTTTTTCCTATTCTGAGTATCACCCCAAAAATCAAAGAACAACCCAACCTACCCTGTGGTGGTGTTGCAAAGAAATTGGGAGAGATGTGGAGTAACACTGCTGGAGATGATAAACAGCCTTATGAAAAGAAGGCTGCTAAACTGAAGGAAAATATACAAAGATATTGCTGCATACTGAGCTAAAGGAGAGCCTGGTGCAGCAAAAAAAAAAAAAAAAAGGGAGCTGTCAAGGCTATTATCGAATCTGTCTTTAGACAGCCCTGTTTTGGTGGTATATTCAATGACTACTAACCTTGCCTGGCACAGTATGAGAGCTATAAATTGGTATGGAAATTTAAAGCAAGTTCTTGTTGGTACACAGCAGAAATTAGTTATATACAGGGATGGTCATTTTCTCATCTTCAGCTTATACAAATAATTGTTCTGTTAACTGAATACCACTCTGTAATTATAAAAACAAGTTGCAGCTGTTTTGTTGATGTTCTGAATGCTAATATAATCTCTTTTTCATTAAAAAAAGCATTCCTTTCATGAGCAGGGAACAGAGTTGAAGAGTTAGCATTCCCAACTGTCAGTCAACCTCCCCAGCATCAGTCAGCCCTGGATCATGGGCACACCCATGCCCAGAGTAAATTCTGAGGTCTCCAGACATAAGCCCAGAACCCTCAAGGGTGTCACATCTGGGGCCAGTAGATGGTATAATTGTATCACTGGACTCTCACATAGTTGACTCTGGTTCAAGACCCAGACACAGTACTTAAACCTCAAGCCAAGTGCATATGCATGTGTGCCCAATATCCTGAGAGATTGCGGTATGGCCAGCCCCCCGAGGGGTGATTTTTTGTTTTCTGTCTCTTGTCTCTCTGGTGAGTGCACTCACCCCATAGCAAAAATCTCTTAAAAAAAAAAAAGTGTTGCATTTTACCGCAAGGCTGGCCCCAAATTTTACATTTAAAGCTTAAACCAATGGTACTCAATTGAGATTGCACAAAAGAATCACCTGTAGTGCTTTGAAATATTCTGTTGTCAGGTCCACCCACCAGAGATTGTGGTTCATTTTGTTTGGATTGAGGGGACCAATAGGTGGCATGGAGGTACAGGTGGCTGGATCCCACACGCACAACTGCATGGTTTAAATTCCAGACCCAGCAGCTTGAAAATCACGTGTGCATGTGTGCCCCAAATCCTTAAGAGAATGAAAAAGGGATTGTAGTGTGTACATTCCCCATAACGGGTGACTTCTCATACCCCCACCTCTCTCTCTTTCCCTCTCTGGTGAGACATGCTCCAGCAAAAATCTTCCCCTCTCTGGTGAGACATGCTCC
Organism: Tupaia belangeri chinensis; assembly: GCF_000334495.1. Taxonomy (NCBI): domain Eukaryota; kingdom Metazoa; phylum Chordata; class Mammalia; order Scandentia; family Tupaiidae; genus Tupaia; species Tupaia belangeri. The sequence continues at coordinate 88,691 of NW_006209511.1, read as the reverse complement.
AGCAAAAACTAAAAATTAGCAAACAAGAACCACCACCAAATGATTCTAGTCTGCTACCAGGGTTCATAGGCACCAGCCTAAAGAAAGCCTCCGTATCTAAAAATTCTAAAGAAACCACTTGTGATGATTAGTCTTGGTGTCAACTTGACCTACTATCCTGACAAAATATTCTGCGTGTGTCCTATGGGGAAATTTTCATAAATTACCTTGCAAGGCTGTGGAAGATTTGTCCTCAAATGTGGATGGGCATGATCAATCAACAAAGGACCCAGAGAGAATAAATACAAAAGGCAAGTAGGGCAAATGCATCTTTTTTCCTGCATCTCTTTAGACATTAGGCTCATTCTAGGCTCATCCACCTTCAGACTTTAGGATTTACACCCCCAGCCCCCTGGGTTCTCTGGCTTTCAGCCTTGGGACTACCTAGTTTCCTGCCTTTGAGGCCTTTGAACATGGAAAAAGTGACACTACTAGCATCCCAAGATTTTCATCTTGCAGATGGCCTCCTGTGGGAATTCTCAGCTGCCATAATCATGTAACTGATTCTAATAAATCTCCTTTTAATTACCTATACATTTCCTACTGGTTGTCTCTCTAGAGAACCCTAATAACATCAACCTAACTAGCTAAGGTGACCCAGAAAAATTAAACTTAAAAACACAGTTAAATTATTCCTATACAAAAGAAAAACAGATACTGAATATATACAATTTATTTAATAAATTAATGTCATTCAAAATACAGTGCCAGAACATTATGGAGTTGAACATGCTAGTAATGTTTGTCATGAAGCACCTGTGCTCATATTAGATTGGCGGCGCCCCACTAATGCTAGTGGTTCCTGGGATTAATGCCAGAGCAGTGCTACTTATCTGCTCCTCTGCGGATAGTGCAGAAAATTCCTGAACAGTTCATCTTTTCAATTCTACCCCCCAATGCACACACAACAGGTTAAAAAAAACACACTCTGACAGCTAACAGATTCTATTCACAATCACTCTACAGTAATGCTCGTTATTAAATAAGAATGTAATGACCTGGTTAACCCTCTTGAAATCTTTTAGGATGGAGAACGACATCAGCAGCAGGTAGTTATACACATGAGCCAAAGTTAATGTAATACACAAAGTGGAGGTCTTTAATGATTAAAGCTCCACACAGACCCGCACAATGAGGGGCTAGCAATTCTTACTGCAAGCCCAGCAACGTTAAGTCCACCCCTGGTAAGTGACCAGCTGATCGGACAACCTGTATTCTAGACAGACAAGTATAAGTTAGTGAAAAGAAAATACATGCACCTAATAGTATAGACTGATCCTGCAGTCATAGCTTTCCCTGTGTAATACCATAAAATTATGGAAGATCTTAATTATAGTATAGGATTTAGACAACAATTCTATACCAACATAGACATTAGTGTTAAGTGCAGTTGAATTGATTACACTGAAAAAAAAATGTATTCCAGGGCTTCAGAGCAGAAGCACGGGAATTAGATACATATACTAAAATAACTTCAGCACAATTTATAATATATCACACTAGAAACAGAAAACTATTTTTATAAGTGAAGTTTTTGAGCTGTACATACACAGGGCTAACAATGTTAGATAATCCAGATTCTTATGCTTTCATGATACATAAAAGTTTCTCAATTATTGAATAATCTATTTCATATTATGGAAGCAAATCTTTCTGTAAGACTCACTGATATATATATTATAGTGATGCAAATATTAAGTAGGGCATAAAAATAAAATTTATCAAAGATAAATTTTTATGTATTCATTTTTAGTCCTTTCATAGCCTCTCTTCCTTAGCAAAAAAATGACAACGCACATAAATCTGGCATGCATTCCCAGAACTCCCCAACTATACAGGTGGTAGTGCAACCATTTCTCCATCCAGTTCAAACTCTTCTGTCCCATCTGGTGAAAAAAGGTAAGTTGGTGGTTTCCATGGAGATTCTTCAAGGCAAGATGGATAAAGTTTGCCCACAGTGCATCGAAAATCTCTCCCCAAGTCCCATAGTACACGCTCTGATATATGCTGCCGCAGAGACCACCGGTCGAGTTCCAGATCATATTGGTAAGTGACATATTTAGCTCGCTCATTTAAGTGGGTTTCTCGCATGAATACACACAGAGAATTTGAGATCACAACAGCTCTAACACATGGGTCAGAGTACCTCTTAGCAGGGATGTTGGCTGCCATTTTCCACTCATTTTTATTCACATCATAAATTTCTACAGTTACTGACGAGCCATCTACAGTGCCAGAAGGGAGTCTTATGCCAGAATTGGTAGCAATATGCAACCCTCCGATATAAAAAATTTTATCACCAAAAGCTGCAGCTGAAGCAAAGGACCTGCTAGTTTGCCTCATGGCCATTTCTACCCATGAATCGGATCTTGGAAAATAACAGTACATAAGATTCAGTGTCATCACATAAATGCAGTCATGAACCACAACTGCTGCACTCCACTGCCATGCACAAGGTAAAGGGCTTACCATTGTCCACTCATCCTTCTCAGTATCATATCTTTCTACAGTCCTCCGATTAAGCTCTCCACCTACACTATCTCCTCCAATTGCATAGATATAGCCTTCACAGCAAACCAAAGATGGCTTTATGCGGACAAAAAGCATCGGGGTCTTTGGAAACCATGCATTTTGTTGAGCATCAAACCAATAAAAGCAATTCACGGTTCTGAAGGCCGTCTGAAGTTTGCTTGTTTTACTGTGATTTGTTTTTGTGTTTTTCAGAGGAACTTGGCCCCCTGCTATGTAGATGTCATTATCAGGAGTTACAACAGTCCCAACTTTATGTAAGTCAGCTGGTGGGCTGCACAACTTGTAAACTTTTTCTGCCTGGGGGCTGTAACAAACAGAAGAGTAAAGACTACAAGGATTTTCTGAAGATGCTTCAATGAAAATCATCATCTCTTCTTTAGTCATTCCAAGTCTTGGTTTGAAAAACTTGGGCATGGACTTATACAGACCTTGAACAACCACAGACTTATCATTGGGTGGCAGACCTTGAAACCAAGCTCTCTGTGTTACTTCTGAAAGTGCATCAATTCTGATTTGGCTAAGAACTGAAGACAAATACTGGGATCGTGATTCTGTGTTATATTCCAACCATAGCATAGCAGCTTCTCGAACTGTTTCTTCCTTTTCTACATTTAAATTGTCACTACTGAGAATGTCTATCAGTAGGTCATGTGACAGCTGCATGAATGCTTCCTGGTGATACACAGCAGTGAACTTGTGCTCCACCATTCTTTTAGCACTTTGTTTTAATTCCTCACAACTGAAGAGATCAGCAAAACTCAACAATCGCACACAATTCTCTGCATTTATTTTTTTGATTAAATATTCTCGACAACGTTGTAAGACATCTTCAACCTAAAATGAGAAGGACAAACAAAAGGCTAATAAAGGCAGGATAGACTGATTTTATTTCTATCTAAGACAGGTATATTTATTCAGTTTTTATTTTCAGATACTATGTCTAGACTAAGATCTTTGTGTAGTAATAAAATTAGAAGAATAAGTATAGTTTTGCATTTCTTTTTTCTGTCCAGAGGCCTACTTAATTGTCCTAGTTAGAAACTGGTAGTATAACATTCAACAAGAACCTAAAAACTAAATACTGGCCTTAAGGAACATGTAACGACATTCACACATAACTTACTCTTTGTTAGGCTTTATAAATACATGTATGAGAGAAATATGAAAAATCATAGTATAGGGAATGATTATTATTGAGCTGGATTCTAGTTTTCTCTACTTGGACAAGATATTAATTTAAAAAACTCAGAAAATCATGCCTAGTGATTAATTTGTCATTCTTATCTAGAGATTTAAGATAAATAAAAGAAACATTAAATGCATTTATGTGCATTTACAAATTATTCATATTTAAGTGGTCCATCTTAACTACCTACTATACTTATTCAGCATCCTAGTAGTTAACTAGAAAACAGTTCACAAAGAGAGTCAGGTTGCTTAGATTCAAAACTTGGATTAGCCAGACAGCACCTGCATACAAGTTTACTGCAAAAAGTACATGAAAAAATGGAATTACAGTGAGTTCATTTTGGTAAAAAAAAAAAAAAAAAGGAAACCTATGCTTATTTTTATGATATACATTTTCTGTAAATTTTTTGAAGACCTTTCATGCATGTAGTTTCATCTCTCTAATCCTTAGTTTTCTCTTGTATAAATAAAATAGGGAAATAATTATCTACTTCGATGATTATTGTTAAAGCTACATGAGAATCTACATAAAGCATTAGTAAGTATCTGGCCCATAAAAATATCATTAATTCACATGGTTAGCAGTGAAAGTCACAGAATGCCCTGTCACAGGCTTGCCAGGCAACCCAAGTCATGAGGTGCAGTTCTATTTTACATCTGGACAAGCACATGCACACGGTTTTCATTAATACAGCCGAAAAAAATGATAAAGAATATTGTCAATATTTATAGTAACAAGGTGTTCTGGTATCTAAATTTCTTAAAATTCCTCAATTCCTTAGCATTTCTGAAAACGCTTGTAGTTCCTGGCTTTTAAAATGGTAATGACAACTTGAAAGCTACATAAAGACAGTCCTTTCAAGTTTCGTTATGGTATGAGCACTTTTAATTCTGAAGTACCAGGAAGCTACCACAGCACATTTCCCCAGAGGTACAGTAGGAAACTGCACAGTTTTATAGGGAAAAAAAAAAAAAAAGAGTACAGACCAGATAAGAAAGAAGTGTCAAAAGGCATCAACTGAGTTGTTTCCCAGTTTCGCCCAGGTGCTGGCATTCAACCAGTGTCATTTATGTTTACTCAGCACACATTTATCAAGTATCTACTAGATACCAGATATCAGGGTCATCAGGTGGTGTAGTGGTTAAGGCACTGGACTCCCACATGGTCGGCCACAGTCCTGGACCCAGCGGCTTGAAAACTCATGCTGGGTGAGTGTGCGTGTGCCCAAAATCCTGAGAGGAGAATGGAGAAGGGACTGTGGCGTGGCCAACCGCCCCCCCCAGGGGTGGGGGTTATTTCTCATTTTTTCTGTCTCTTCTGTGAGTGCATGTGCCTGATAGCAAAATCTCTGAATAAAAAAATATCTACTAGATATCATGAATCATGCTTCACAATTGATCTGAAAAGTCTCCCTTTAGAGAAACTTTATTTCTGGAATTAAAAGTATTCCAAAACAGAGAAAGGAGTGAAGAAAATTCTATTCCTCTTAAAATGTAAAAAGGGAACATAAGGAGGAAAAACAGAAAAAGTTTATCAGAAATAAATATACCAGTCATCATTTTTTGTTTTATTTTGCATAAATATTTGTCCTTATTCACATAATACGGTCACATAATCATCATAAATATTTGATAGTTTCTGTAAGAATCTTAATTTCAGGTCAGCCAGTGGCATGGTGTTTAAGGTGGCTAGATCCCATATAGTAAGTGTATGGTTTGAGTCCCACACTGAGCAGCTTGAAAAAAACACACTGGGCATATGTGTGGGCTTGCCCCAAGTCCCAAGAGAATGGAAAAGAATGGACTATATGGCATGGCCATTTCCCCGGGGGGAAAGGAAGGGTTCTCATTTTCCCTATCTTTCTTTCTTTCTTTCTCTGGTGAGCATACATGCCATGTAGCAGGTTTAAAAAAAAAAAAAAAATTACACGGGGCCAGTGCATTGCAAGGTAGTTAAGGAGGCTGACTCCCACACAGTCTATCATGTGGTTTGAGTCTTGAACCTGGCTGTTTGAGAAACATGCTGGGTACATGTGTACACACGCCCAAGATCCCAAAAGGAGGAATAAATGGAAAGGCGTGGCCATTTCCCACAAAGGGTGCTTTCCCACTTTTCTTCTTTCTGTCTCTCTCTGGGAAGCTTATGTGCCCTCTGCCAAATAATATATGTATATAAAAAAATGACACAGACAAGACATCATTGGAGAAACCAATTTCTCGAAAAAATAAGCCACAACTCATGTGTAACTGAGGAGAAAACTGCTTACCTGTAGGAAGCAAGCTGTTTCATAAAGCTGTTCTACAGTGCTGTCATTTATTGCCAAGTTACCCGTGTATGCATAAGTTATTATTATTTGTAAGGTGGCAGCATCCACATTCCTCAGGTGTATGTGTGTCTGTTTGCTTTCACTTAGTCCACTCATGAACATGGCCCTACAGTTGAGAGAGGAAAAACGAAGCTTAAGGTTTCACATAAAAATGTAGAGCTAAAAAGAAAAAATAGACAATACAGGATATTTATTCAGGGTATTTATTTATAGGGAATATTCTTAAGGGAGACAACAAAAAAGCATATAGCCTGGTGTCAAAGATACACCAGACTATTCCACTATGCCATCCCAAGTGAAAACATGAAAATTCATTCGCTTCTTATATTTTCACAAGAGAATTCTATTCAGCAATAATAATAAAATCTATGTATTGATACGTAAGATAAAAACATCCCCAAAACCTAATGCTCAATGAAAGAAATCTGATACAAAGACTATGTATTATATGATTGCATTTATATCTTAAAAAAGGCAAGTATATAGAGAAGCAGAAGGCAGGTTCATGATTACCAACAGCAAAAGGTAAGAATGTGTAGTGATATAAATGAGCATAAGGTGATGAAATGCTCTGCATTATATTGTAGAAATAGTTATATACTAAGTACATTTAATTATACATTTAAAATGGTTTAATTTTAGATATCTGAAGCTCATATGGCCAATTGCATGCATGGTTCAAGTCATGACCTGGCAGCTTGAAAAACATATTGGGCATGTTTGTGTGTGCATTTAAAATCCTGAGAGAAAATGGAGAAGTGATTGTAACATGACCATCTGTGAGGTGGTGGTAGTGGGTGATTTCTCAATTTCTCTTTCTCTGTCTGTCTCCTCCTCTGGTGAGTGCACACGTCCCTTAACAAAAAAACTGGGGGGGGCCCCCCCCCCTTAAAAAAAAAAAAAAAAAAAAAAAAAAAAAAGACATGGATCCTGAACTTCAGCTGTGAAATATTGCTTTCAGGGACTTAAAAGGAAGATTTTCTGCTGAAACTTCCCTCTCCACACTCATTTCTGGAAAAGGACAAATCCAGGCCCATTTTCACATGGATCCTGAACTTCAGCGGTGAAATACTGGTTCCATGTGGTGTGCTTATCACGTAGTTTTCAAGTTTTTACTTTTTAAAATTAAAATCTAAAGTTTTAAAAATTATCTTTTTTCTTCTATTTTATATTTTCCTCTTCTCTAATTCTTTATTCATTGGAATCTCAGCTCCTATATACTAAGTGTCTAGACAGGTCCAAATGAACAGGATCTAAACACCTGAATACGATTAAGATCAGAATTTTCCTCTATTCCCACTGATTTTTCTTTTTTTTTTTTTCTTGGAGAGGTTTTTGCTATAGGGCGCATGTGCTGGCCAGACAGACAGAAAGCAAAAAATCACCCCCCAGGGGGGATGTCCATGCCGCAATCCCTTCTCCTCCATTCTTGAGAACTCTTGGGATCTTGGGCACGCACGCACACATGCCCGGCGTGAGTTTTAAGCCACCGGGTCCAGGACTCGAACCGCGGTTGACTACGTGGGAGTCCAGTGACATAGCCATCACGCTAACTGCTGGTCCCTATTCCCACTGATTTTGATCTGCTAAGAGTGAAAATGGAATGGAAGAGAGATTGCAGATCACCTCCTCCTGCACACCTCTGAACACTCAGATTGAACTTCAAGAATTAGGGAGAAGCACCCCATCCATCAGATGACTAGAAATCACCGCAGGGTCACAAGAAATATGGAAAAACAAGAAAATACCTCTCCTCCAAGGAAAAATAATAACTCCTCTTCATCCTCAGACAGTTACAATAAAATTCATGGAACTGTCGGATAAAGAATTTAGAATTTTCATGGTTACAAAGGTCACAGAGATTGAAGAGAAGACAGACAAAGAATTGCCAAACAGGCAGGGGAAAGAAGCTGACAAGCTCCAAGAGGTGAGGAAATTCTTGCAAAATCTAAATTACACACTTTAAAAAATAATCAAATGGACCTTTTAGAGATGAAGGCTATAATACAGGAAGTCAAAACCTCCCTTGAAAGTATTAAAAGCAGATAAGATGATACTGAAAATCAAATCTCGGATGTAGAAGATAGAATCGCTGGTCTAGAAAAAAATCTACCACGAAGACTGAGAAAATGGCCCCCCCCAAATGAGAATAATATACAAAAAATACTAGATACCATCAAATGACCAAACATCCAGGTAATTGGTATCCCAGAAGATGAAGAAACTAATAAGGGCATGGAGAACCTATTCCACAAAGTCTTGGAAGAAAATTTCCCAAGTCTAGAGAGGCACTCAAAGATCCAGACCCAAGTAATACAAAGGACCCTAAATAGAATCAACCCAAGAAGATCTTCTCTAAGACACATTATAGCCAGAATGACCAAAACCAAAGACAAGATACTAAGACTGGCAAGAGAGAAACGCCAAGTTACCTACAATATCCCATCAGGCTGACAGTGGATCTCTCATAGGAAACAATGCGAGTGAGGAAAGAATGGGAAAATATATTCGAAGTGTTAAGGGAAAAGCAATTTTAACCAAGAATACTGTACCTGGCAAGATTATCCTTCACATGGGAAGAAAAGATAAGAACATTCTCAGATAAACAAAACCTGAAAGAATTTACCAGCATAAGACCAGATCTCCAAGAAGTTCTGCAGAGAGTACAATACCAGGAAAATTAAATACAGTCACACACGGAAATAAGAATTCAAAAACTAAGAAAATGGCCAACTTAATCATGGGGACAAGTCTGGAGTTGAATATTATATCCTAGAATATTATCGGGAACATTGTACCGCAACAAAAGATAGGTTAAGTACATGAGACTGAACTGGTGAATAGAATTTTATGATTTTTGACTAAAACATTGCTGATTTTCTTCTAGGCTTTGTTTCCCAGTTTTAAGGATTTTTGTCCTGTCTTGAGCTGCCGACAGGTTCATGAACCTACTATTTGAACAGAATCCCAACCTGTTTCCCGATTTTAAGTTTTAAGCATAGTTCCCTGGCATTTCTTTGATTTATTAAAGTTAAAACTGCTTTTCTTGAAATTAAAAATTATAGTAAAAATACATAATTAATGATTGTAGTAAGGTATATAGCATCAGCCAGGTACTACCTTATAGTATATTCGTTCTACTTAGAATTTCATGCCTAAAGTCAGACACGTAATCATAGATACGTATATATCAGCTGCGCTTGCTACTGAAAGTAGTTAGATTATTTAAGAAATTTTGTGAATCAACAAAATGTGTGGGGAAAAAGGAATGGAAAACAACTGGAAAACTGACATAATCTGGAAGGAGGCTGAGAAATGCCAGAGGGTGGAGAGGGGGAAACTATATAAAACTAGAAATGGGGGAACCAGCAGTTAGCGTAATGGCTATGTCACTGGACTCCCACGTAGTCGACCGTGGTTCGTGTCCCGGACCCGGTGGCTTAAAACTCACGCCTGGCGTGTGTGCGTGCGTGCCCAAGATCCCGAGAGGAGAATGGAGGAGAAGGGATTGCGGCAAGACCATCCCCCCTGGGGGGTGATTTCTCGCTTTCTGTCTCTATGTCTCTCTCTGTCTGTCTGGCGAGCGCACGCGCCCTACAGTGAAAATCTCTCAAAAAAAAAAAAACTAGAAATGGAAAATTATTGACAATAACATGTATGATTAAGCCACTATGCAGTATATTCTGGATGGGAAATCACATTTTGTATGCTTGGACAATGCTCAGTGAATGAATGTAAATTAATTAAAAATAAGTCACCAGCTTGACCATTTTAAGAAGATGAGTGAGGCATTTGAAATGGATAAATGTAATGTAAATTAATTAAAAAAAAACTAAAAAGAAATCCAATTAAGTAATTTCTTTTTATTTTATTTATTTTTTATTTAAATTTATTTGTTTCATTGACTGTACATCATTACAGCATACAAAATGGGATTTTCCATCCAGAGTACACTGTATACTGTCTCAATCAAGCACATTAACATACATGTTATTGTCAACAAATAATTTTCCATTTCTTGTTTCCTGTAT
>NW_006209511.1:67629-77342 GCF_000334495.1 Tupaia belangeri chinensis | reverse complement strand
TATATTATTCTCAAATTTTTGTGCCATTTTCTCTGTCTTTGGGGTAGATTTTTCTAGGCCAGCAATTTTCTCTTCTACGTCTGAGATTCTATTTTCTGTATGATCTAGTCTGCTTTTAATACTTTCAAGGGAGATTGACTTCCTGTATTATAGGTTTATAGTTCCGTTTGACTCTTTCGTAAAGCGTGTAATTCCTCTTTTAAATACTGCAAGAATTTCCTCACCTCCTGGAACTCGTCAACTTCTTTCTTCTTTCTCTTTAGGAGTTCATTGTCTCTCTTCTCTTCCATCTCTGTTATCTTTGCCATTATGAATACTCTAAATTCTTTATCAGACATTTCCATGATTTGCATTGAACTGCTTGTGGATGAAGAGGAGTCATTCTTTTCCCTTGGAGAAGTATTCTCTTGCTTTCCCATATTTCTTGTGGTCCTGCAGTGATTTCTTGTCATCTGATGGTGTGTTTCTTTCGAATTCTTGAAGTTCAATCTGAGTGTTCAGGAGCAAGCAGACAGAGGTGATCTAGAATCTCTTTGCTGTTTTGTAGTGATTGCACACTAGCTTTGTTTGCTGGAGGCTGAATTATCAGTAGAAAGTCTTCATTTCTCCTGTCCCCTGAAATGACTAGTTTGCAGGAGCCATGAGGAATCCTCTTCTCTCCCGGAGTGACTTTTATGCCACTGGGTCCGGGACACGAACCACAGTCGACTACATGGAAGTCCAGCGACATAGCCATTACGCTAACTGCTGGTCCCTTCAGTAAAATAATTTGGATCTCGGACACGGCTGCGTGGAGATGAAAACTGCTTTTCACTTGCTCAGTAACTGGTTCTCTGGAGTAGGTGAGAACTAACGGCTGTTCTGGCAGCTCTGGACAGCGCTGCTCCCTTCCTCACTCCCGCTCTTCTCGCCCCGAATGGACCCATCTGTTTCTAACCTTGAGCAGCTGTGTCTCAAAACAGGACTGCCAAAGGCCCACCAGCTCCTCAATGTGGTGGTCAGGTAAAAACTCAATTAAACAATTTCTAAAAATATGTGGTAAACATTCCTAAAAGTCTATGAAACCAGGAGGTGGCACAGTGGTTAGTTAAGGCACTGAACCCCTACAATGGCTTATCATGGTTTGAGTCCTGGACATGATAGTTTGAAACTAATGCCAGGTGCGTGTACATGGATGCCCAAAATCCTGAGAGGAGAACGGAGAAAGGATTGCAGTATGGCCATCCTCTCCTCCCACCAAAAGGTGATTTCTCATTCTTTCTCCCCATCTCTGTCTCTCTTAGGTGAGTGTACACTCCCTACAGCAAAACAAACAAAAAAAACAACTAAAAAAATCTTAAAAACAAAAACAATTATAAATAGGAAACCGCCAGAACAGGCAACTGGTATTATGAAGAATACAAAGTAGGGCCAGCTCCATGGCTTGATGGTTAAGGCAGCTAGATCCTATATTGCTGACCGGGTAGTTAAGAGTCCTAGCCCTGGAGGCTTGAAAAACCAGGCATGTGTGCACACATTACCCAAAGCCCGAAAGAACGGAGAAATGGAGAAAAGACTGCAGTATGATCATTCCCCATTGGGGTTCGCGTGTTTTCTTTCATGTGCATTCACGTGCACTCATGCCCTCTGCCAAAAAATTCGTTTAAAAATTTATTTACTTAACTTTATTATTGTTATTTTTTCAATTTGACCAAAGAAAGAAAGGGAAAGTGAGAAAGCAAGTCACCAGGTCTGACACTTGAACCCCAGTCACCCATGTGGGAGTCCAGTGCCTTAACCACCATACAACCTGCTGGTTCCGCCTCTGGCAAAAATAAATAAATAAATAAATAAATAAAATAAAAAAAAAAAAGTGTGAAGGCAGCTGGTTACATGGTGATTAAGGCAGCCGGACATCATACACATGGTACGAGTCCCAGACTCAGCAGCTTGAAAAACATGCCAGGTACATGTACATGTATGATCCAAATTCCAAGAGAATTAAGAAGGGACTGTGGTATGGCCATCGCCCCCCAGGGAGGTGCTTTCACCTCCTTTCCATCCCCTAGTAAATGAATGTGCCCTACAGCAAATTAACACAAAAAAGGTAGAATGTCTACATATAGTAAAAGGTCACTATTAATTCATGCGCAAGAGAGACATGGTACTGAATATAGTGATCATGTGCAAGTATCAGGGACCAGCAGTTAGCATAATGGCTATGTTGCTGGACTCCCACGTAGTCGAACGTGGCTCGTGTCCTGGACCCGGTGTCTTAAAACTCACGCCAGGCACGTGTGCATGTGTGCCCAAGATCCCGAGAGGAGAATGGATTGTGGCGTGGCCATCCACCTGGGGGGTGATTTCTCGCTTTATGTCTGTCTTGGGTCTGTCTGGCAAGCGCACGTGTCCTACAGCAAAATCCTCTTAAAAAAACAAAAAAACAAAACAAGTATCACAATAATCACCAGCTTGAGCATTTCTTTTTTTGAAGAGTTTTTTTTTTTTTGTTTTTTGCTATAGGGTGTGTGCGCTAGCCAGACAGACAGAGACAGAAAATGAGAAATCTCCCCCCCAGGGGGATGGCAACGCCACAATCCCTTCTCCTCCATTCTCCTCTCAGGATCTTGGGCAGGCACCCACACTTGCCCAGCGTGAGTTTTAAGCCACCGGGTCCGGGATGCGATCCGCGGTCAACTACATAGGACTCCAGTGACATAGCCATTATGCTAACTGCTGGTCCCACAGCTTGAGCATTTTAAGAAGGTGAGTAAGGCTTTTGAAATAGATAAAGCAGAACATAAAAAGTATCTGGTCAAGGAACACAGTTGAACATAAAGGGTTCAGGGAGGATACTAGAAAAAGAACTGAGAAGAGTTGGCAGTCTGATCACAGAGGGCCTTCAAAATGAAACAAAATAGTCCTGTTTTTTCTTGTAAATGGTACAGAAGTCTAAGAGTTTGAGTCAAGATTTAGCATGATAATTTTACTAAATATGCTACACTGACAGATCTCAAGAGCCAAAGGCTAGAAACAGAAAAACTTAAAGCTACAGATTGAGATGAGTAAGAAGAACCTGAACTAGGGTTAACAGAAATGGGTAAAACAAAACAAAATGAAACAAAAAACTATTACAAAGAGGGCCAACTCTGTGATACAGCAGTAATATGTTGCCCAAGAGAAGCAGGATCACACATGGTGACTACAGTTCAAATCCCTAGCCTGGTCAATTTGAAAAATGGCAGGCAAGCACTTGAATACCCTAGACCCAACAGGCTGGAAGACCGGAGGGGCAAGATCATGACATGACCAGACTTTGGGGAGGGTATTCATCTCTCTCATTCACATGTATGCACTCTATTATAAATAAAGAAGAACAAAAACTGTATTACAAAGAAATAGAAAGACCTGATAATTTTTTGAATATAGGGAATGGGTTAGATAAAGTATAAAGTTGGGGCTGATAGGTGGCATGATGGTTAAGGCACTGGACTCCCACATGTGTGACACCAGTTCAAGTTAAAGACCTGGTGGCTTGCTTTCTCATGCTCCTTCTATGATAAAACTGAATAATAATAAATAAAATTGAATAAATCTTAAAAAAAAGTATAAAGTAGACAGGGAGGAGTCAAAGATTCAAGTAAGTACCTGAGAAAGATATTATTAACCACCAAGAAAAATACTGTAAAGTCAAGGAAGAAAGTTAATCCTAAGAATAAGTTTGGTTAAATTTTGGATACATTTGATTTGAGGTACGGTCAAATGAAACAAATGGAAATAATATAATAATCAGCTAAATATTTTTATCCGTGGGACTTTGTAGGTCAGGTATTAATTCAACGGGCCAAGACTCATCTACAAAGTGACAGAGATGAAGGGTAAGTTGGAGGAGAAAAACCTACCATGGAAGGGAGGGAGGAGAAAGGATTATAGCATGATTAGGACTCACTGAAGAGTTTGCTTCTTTCTTTCTCATGCATATACCTTCTGGCATATAAAAGTAAAATAAGAACAGCCACATCTGTATGTTGCTTCTTAGGACAAGATAAGCAGGTGCCAAAAACTGTTGAGTCAAAGTAAAAAGAAACTTCAAAAGCAATTCAGTATTTGCCGGTGACCCCCAGAATAGCTTGAACATGAGCAGCAGGGACAGAAGCTAGATTCCAGGCAGGTAGGGGTAGTGGTAGAGTGGCACAAACAACATCAACAAGGGAGATTGATGACTTCCTACCTAAGGATATATACAAGATAGCTACAGTAAACATGATCAAGTAACAGAGCCAAGCTTGAAGCCATAATCATAACCTTAAAAAAGAAAAACAAAAACTTCCTACTGCTACCAGCTTTACCTAATAGGAAAACAGAAGATAATCACAAGAAACCTAAAAAAGAACTGTGAGAGCTCTTAGTTAAAATGAAAGATTTAGTGATCACATGGCTTTTATATTTACTGCAGTAGAATTTAGTAACTTTGGAAAGGGGAGTAAGACAAGGGAACAGCTAACTAGAGAGATGACACTGAGGCTGGTTATACTAGACTACTGTTTATGAAACCAGAATAGCAGACTTACGCAAAGGAACTGTGCTTCTGAAAACCAAAGACAGTATGACAGGTCTCCAAAGAGTTCATGGATAATGCATATTATTAAAGAAACTAAACATGAATTTCAAAACTCTTTTATACCAAAGTAAATTTGTACTTTCATTCAAATTTTTTCACAAACTTTTAGAAGTCCTCTTTTGAAAAAGTCTAGCCAATCTGAGCAAGAAAGTTTTGTTTCATGCTCAGATTGGCTGGAGGGCACATGCACTTGCCAAAAAAAAAAAAAAAAAAAAGAGGGAAAGGGACATGGGAAATGGTCACAGGGCAATTCCTTCTCCTCCATCTCTCCATCCTTTTTGGATTTTGGGGGCATGCAGGTACGTGTGCCCAGTACGTTTCTCAAGCTAGTTACCGAAGAAAAAAAGACTCGAACTATGTGGCTGGCCATGTGGGATCCAGCTGGCTGCCTTAACCACCAGGCCATGGAGACTCAGTTAATGATAAATAGCCACTTCATAGCTAGAAAATTTAGAGTAACACCTTACCTGTACAAATAAAGTTAATGAGAAAGATTCTATTAGGTCATCGGAAAAGATATGACATATTTTTCCATGTTTTCCTATGCAAAAATGCGACATGACTTTTCTGATGACCTAAAAAACACATATATTACTTTCTAGTAAAAATTATGACAATACAGAAAATACACTATAAATAGAATTTTTACATCGTTAAATGTTAGATCAGATGACTACTATGGTTACTGCCACAGAAGATTCTACTCTTTAATTATAATGTCAACCTAAATATCCACAACTAAGGCATAAAATTCTTTTCAATAATGAGTAATCAATTTACAATTATTAGTCATTAAAAAAGCAGAGCTCATGAGCCAGATATTAAGACTGAACCTGTAACCTTAATTTCTAATACTACCTGCTAAGGCAACTGATGGGGTAGGGGGTGGTAGTGGTGAAAACCTGGTATCATAACCATTTGAGATGTTTTTAAGTACATGGATTGTGATTCCATAAGCCAGTCACCCCAAATCATAATTTCTGTTTGAAATTCAACAATCTTGACTGAACTGCAGTGCTGGAAACCTTTTGACTAACTACAAGTTCAGACCACTGGTAGACCTGAAAACATGCCAGATATGTTGAAGAGCTAGGGAGAGGGAACTGCAACATAATGAGACCATATCAAGGGTGTTTCCCCCATCTCATGTACATGTGTGCACTTGCTTTCACAACTTAAAAGGTACCCAAGAGAATTCTGATTATCAAATAGATTTTAGAACCACTGTTTGCAAATAGGCTTCCCAACAGGAAAATCAGTGCTTGAAACTGCCAAAAACCCCAAATCTACCCAAATCTTTATTCACCCTGTTCCTTCCAAATATGAAGTAAAAATAAACCTAGGAGAGATCCTCATGGCATAGCAGTTAAGCAATGCAGAAAGATAGCTAGATTCTCCATAGCTAACCAGGGTTCAAAGCTCAGCTACAGCGTGCAGGTAAAACGAATGCACATGCCATGATCCTGAGGAGATGGGTAACCGGAGGAAAAGGACTGCACTGTGACCAGGCCTTCTGGGGAGTGACTTATCTTTTTCTCTTTCTTTGTGCATATACTCTTTAACAAAATAAATAAATAAATAAATCTCAAGGGCATGGAATAAACCAATTTCTATAACTTTGCTTCTGTTTTCTCGTAAAGTTTATGATAAAGATGCAGAAGATAAAAATGTAAAGTTATGCTTTACTTATTTGTAATTAGAAAACAAGTAAGTCAATTTCCATCTTGGAGCACAGAGAGTGCCAATGTACTTAATTATTAAAGCTGTCAAAGAATGTGATAAAGCTAAAAAGATAATCACAAATGATAATAGTAACCAAGAGTAAGAAAAATACATTTTGACCAAAAAAAAAAAAAAAGACTATGTCTAAGAAGCACTAGTTGTCCACTAAAAATTATTACTGAGCCTAGGGTAACTCTTTAGTTAATAAACTAAAAAAATTGTTTTCTGAATTTTGTACCTTTGAGATCTCAAGAGTAAATTATCCATTTTCTTCTTTAAATGGAAAAAACAGCATTCTGAATCTTTTGCTTTCTCAACATTACAAATTTACCTTAGTTAATTTTAACAAATTTATTTTTTTGGAGAGGTTTTTGCTATGGGGCGCGTGTGCTTGCCAGACAGACAGACAGACAGAGAGATAGAAAGCGAGAAATCACTCCCCAGGGGGGATAGCCACGCCACAATCCCTTCTCCATTCTCCTCCCGGGATCTTGGGCATGCATGCACATGCGCCCAGCATGAGTTTTAAGCCACCAGGTCTGGGACATGAACCATCGTCGACTACATGGGAGTCCAGCGACATAGCCATTACGCTAACTGCTGGTCCCATCAACAAATTTCTTGTACTTAATCCTTCTTTTTCTTTTGAGAGGTTTTCGCTATAGGGCACGTGCGCTCGCCAGACAGACAGAGAGAGAGACATAGAGACCGAAAGCGAGAAATCACCCCCCCAGGGAGGATGGTCACGCCGCAATCCCTTCTCCATTCTCCTCTCAGGATCTTGGGCACGCACGCACACGTGCCCGGCGTGAGTTCTAAGCCACCGGGTCCAGGACGCGAACTATGGTCAACTACGTGGGAGTCCAGCGACACAGCCATTACGCTAAGTGCTGGTTCCCACTTAATCCTTCTTGAAAAAATTTCTTGGCCTGGCCTGAGTGGCAGGGTACTACTTTATAATGCTGAAACAACACGGGTTCAGATCTCTGACCTAGGCACACCAAATGCATGCCTGTAATCCTAGATAACTTGGAGGTTGGGGTCAAGGACTGGGAATATCAATATCTTCACAAAAATACCTACTCTTTCTTCCTTCTTCTGTAATTAAAATAACAGCCCCCCCTAAGAAAATCAATTTTCTTTCACCGGTCCCTTGTACATACAAGGAAATTATCTTGCAAGTACTACATCACCCAAATACTAAACTAAGGAAAATATTAGAGATCTCACCTTTTGAGTAACATTTAAAAGGATTCCTATTAAAACATTGAAATAAGCTAACATTTGTTAATTACAAACTAATCAAGCTTAAAGTACTTACCTGAAATAAGAGCTACATGTTGCAAGAACCATCTTATGACAAGGGAACTCGGTGCCCTCAACAATTAATACTATGTCAGTAAACAACTGCTGTTCATAAAACAATTTCAACTGTTCCAACAAGGACACAGCATATTCAGTATTGATCTGCCTTTCGTCTTGAGTGGACATGACTGTATTCCATTAAACTCTCCCAGAACCGATGATAAAAGTCAGTGTTACTGATGGAAGGCCAAGTGAATACTTCAGAAATAAAGGAGAAAGTCTACTTGCTGTTATCTGAAGCATTCAAAACGAAGAGTGATGAATTCACTAATGAGTATTATATCTTGTTATAGGCTTAGAATCACTCCTAGGTCATCCTGTGTTAATTTTTCAACACAGTCTGTAGATATCTTGCTCAAACTTGCAACTGTGCAGCTCATGAGTGAAGGAGAAAAATAAGCTAGGTAGATTTTGTGGCAACATCCTTTGTCCAGGGGATCATCTGGAATAACTAACAAGAAAAAAAAAAGTTGTTAAGAGTATTTTGGCCATTACATTTTTAAAATACAATAAAAAGGGTCTTAAATGTAAATGATTTAAAATTCAACTTTGGCATAAAAATGAAATGAGAAATGTTTTACTACATTTAAAATTTTTTAAAAAATGAAAATATTTGTTTTAACTTTTTGCTTTCTATACAAAATATACAACCCACCCCAAGTAACGAGTAACCATACGTTTTTATTCAAGTTCTTTAAAAATTTATCAATTTACACCTGTTGAAATATCCACTTTGTAATACAAAAAATAATGTGATTGAATTTATAAAATTGAATAAAAAAATGATAAAAAATTATCAATTTAAAATCACCAGAAAAGCCAGATTTCCTAGTTATTTGATTAAGGGTAACAGATGACTATAATTTAAGAAAACAAAGCCAAAACCTCTCTTGCATGGAGTTTCTCATTCTTTAGATATATTTCAAATACATTCACAAATGCTGCCTATTTAAATTACTTAAACTATGTGGTAAACAGATACAAACTTTATTTCTGAAGTATAACTATGTATTTTAAAATTCACAGTTCAATTCTGTAAGAAAATCATATGTAATAAACCTCTTTGGAGGATGGTTTCCTTCCTAGGAGCATACAATTTTACTGAAAAACAAAAACAAAAAAAAACAAACCAAACCAAACCATAGAACAGTGCTGGCTGCCATGTCCTTGTAGTCAAAGGAGTCAGATCCCACAGGGCCAACCAACTATGGTTTGAATCCCAGCCCCATATCTTGAAAAACACATAGGTGCATGTGTGTGCATGCCCCGAATCCCAACGGGATGGAGAAATGGAAAAGGGATTATGGCATTCCATTTGGGAGGATGCTTTCTCCCAGTCACTTTGTCTCTGGTGAGTGTACAACATGCTCTGCCACAAAAACACACAAAAGAAAAAGGAACAATTGAGGCAGAAGAAGCCAGGCCTTCAGAAGGAGGTTCCACATGGCTCCTGTGAACTAGGTATTTTGCGCAGAGCACAAGCGCGCCGCGCGGTTTTCTATTTTGTGATATTTTTTAAAAAAGGAAAACAGTTAATTACAATATTTTTCGTTTTTATTTTTACTTTTTTTCTCTGTTATTTTTTTCTCTCTCTTTTTCATTTCTCTTTTTCTTGTCTCTCCACTCTCCAATATCCATTTAATGTGTTTTTAGAAGGATCTAAGAGCACTGTAGCTAAACATCCAAATACTAATAGGGTTAAAATATTCCTCAATATCTACTGAATCTGCTGCACCTGCGATCACAACAGAACAGCGAAGAGATTCTAGATCACCTCTGTTTGCTTGCCCCTGAACATTCAGACTGACCTTCAAGAATTTGAAAGAAACACACCATCCATCAGATGACAAGACATCACCGCCGGATAACAAGAAATATGGGAAAACAAGAAAATAGCTCTCCTCCAAGGGAAAAAGAGTAACTCTTCTTCATCCACAAGCAGTTCGGTGAAAATCATGGAAATGTCTGATAAGGAATTTAGAGCATTCATAATGTCAAAGCTAACAGAGATGGAAGAGAAGAGAGA
>NW_006209511.1:55744-67083 GCF_000334495.1 Tupaia belangeri chinensis | reverse complement strand
GTTATTTTTCAGGTGGGAAGAAAAGACAAGAACATTCTCAGATAAACAAAACCTGAAAGAATTTACCAGCACCAGACCAGATCTCTAAGAAGTTCTCAATGGTGTGCTATGTCAGGAAAATTAAATTCAGACACACAGAAATAAGAGTTCGAAAAGTAAGAAAGTGGCCAACTTAATCATAGGGACAAGTCTGGTGTTGAATATTATATCCCAGAATTTAATCAGGAAAATTGAACCAGAACAGAAGATAAAAGTACACAAGACTGATAGGTTCATGCACCTACCATTTGAACAGAATCCCAACCTGTTTCCTGGCTTTAAGCAAAGTTCCTTGGTATTTCTTTGATTTAAGTTAAAACTGGTTTTCTTAATAGGAAATTAAAAAAAAAAAGAAAAAGAAAAAGGAATAATTAAATGGATACAAGCTCCTATATAGAAAACTCCATATTATAAAATATGAATGTTCTCTAAATATATAAGTTCAATACGAACAAATGCAATGCACACCCTATTTGCAGGAGATGTCTCTAGAAGAATGTAAAAAATTACCAAGATATTTGAAGGGGAGAAAAGGCAAGTTTTTTCAAGATTCTTATCAAATATGTTACTATTTTAAAAACCTACAATAAACCTTAGTAAACCTAAGAAGATAGATATGATAAACATGGCATTCCAAATTAGGAAGACTGGCTTACTTTAACAAATAATCTTTGAACAAGTAATAAACAACTCAAGAGAAAAAATAAAAACAACAAAAATCCCTAAGTGTTGGCCATACTGCATTAATCCAAAAAACAGCTGTATTACAGTTTAACTTTAAATATGTTATTTAGAAGTCAGTATTTACAGCATATACCAAAGGAATTACCAATCAAGAAGAGAGAACACCCGAATAGAATGCTACTGTTAATATAATGCCACCTTTTTTTATTAGATGATCCTTAGTTCCCATAAGAATCTCAAGTGATGTACAGGACCAGCAGTTAACGAAATGGCTATGTCTCTGGACTCCCATGTAGCCGACCGCGGTTCAAATCCTGGACCCAGTGGCTTAAACTCATGCCGGGCACGTGTGCGTGCATGCCCAAGATCCCGAGGAGAGTGGAGAAGGGATTGTGGCATGGCCATCCCCCCTGGGGGGTGATTTCTTGCTTTCTATCTCTCTGTCTCTTTCTTTCTGGTGAGCGCACGCGTCCTAGAGCAAAAACCTCTTTAAAAAAAAATTAAGTGATTTTGACATATCATCAAAACTAATATTTTTCTTACAAAACAACACATATGTTAAAGAAATCACAATGTACTTCCTGCCTATACCATTATGCCAACTGCTAACTTGATATTGACTGTCAAATTTCCAGTCAAGCTAGCTATGGAAGTAACTAAAGCAGGTGCAGAGGCAGAGTAAGACTTTGGCTCTTCCAGAACTGAATAGTTATACTATAAATCTAAGTTTTGCTACTACAAATTCTAAGGTTAATAATATCTAAAACCCCTGGCTATTTTCACATATTAATGATTCACCAAATTTTACTGAGGGTACAGGAAAATGAGTATTTTTTCACAGGGGAGTTGGTCAATATATACCAATTATATCTTATTTAAAATGCTTGGGATGAAATATGTTCTGCAATTTAGAATTTTTCAGATTTTACAGAGGTCATATTAACACTTTGATCATATGTCACAAAATCCTCTCAAAGGGTCTGGGCAACATTCCATAATTGAACATATTGTCTTTGTTGAGGGAAATATGAATAATGTGAATAATAACCATTACATACAGCCTCATGTTACTTCAGATCAGGATTGCTTGCAAAGAGATTTTTTTTTAAATTTTAAATTAATTTTTTAAAAGTTTCCTTTTTAAAAACAATTTTGTTTAACTCTATTTAAGTCTGACCAGAAAGGAAGAGGGTGGGGAGGGGAGGGGGCCTGGGACTTGAACTGCACTCAGCTATGTGGGAGTCTGGCATCCTTAACCACCACGCCACCTGCTGGTCCCATTATTTATTTTCTTTTTAAATCTTGATATTTTTCAGAGCTGTTCAAATCTCAAAACTGCAAGTTAAGGTATTACAGAAGACAGTATTTTGCACGGTAAAGGCTGCTATCAACTTTACTTCTAAAAGTTAGAAATGTACGTATGGATAAACTCGAAGTCCTAATTCTAACTGGAGGGCCCAAGATTGTCCCTACATATGCCTAAACCAAAAGACAACAACTAGTGGCTAGAATCAAGATAGATTTGGATCACACTGCTAGACCTTACACTTTTTCGCTGGCCAACTATAAAGGCTCACTTTAGTCATTTCATTAACTTTATAATTATGCCTGATTTTTTGCAAAAAAAAAAAAATTGGGATTCACTTTTGTTATGTCTGGATTTTGCAAGATTTAATTTTTCTTACTGAAATATCATATATGCATAAGACTGTATTAAAACAGTGAAGTCTGGAGTCGAAGCTGCTGTTATTCTGGGAGCCATCAGGACTCTCCACCCGGCCATCTCGGCCCAGCTCCTGCACCATGTGGTCAGAGAAGACCTTCAAGCAATGGAGAAGACCTTTAAGCAGCATTGCACCTTCTGGTACCTAATCATGTCAACATGAGTGAACTCATCTAGATAATTAGAAGGCATCTACAGATTAATATTAATCAAGCCTTCCTCCTAGTGTATGGACACAGGATGATGAACATAGCACGTTCAAGCCCATCTCTGAAGTATACGAAAGTGACAAGGATGAAGATGGATTCTTGTATATGGTCTACGCCTTCCAGGAGACGTTGGAATGAAACTGTCAGGTTAAGACTAGAAAAAAACAGTTTTATATTTTAAAACCCTTACCAAGGGAGAAAAAATGGGCTATTACCCACTGAGATTGATCTGTGCAGAAAAACTGAGCTCCAAATGAGCACATTCAGCTTTTGAATATTATTTAGCCTAGACCATTTTGTTTTCAAACTTTAGAGGTTTAAAATAAAATACTTTGCATCCTAAAAAAAGATAAATAAATAAAAGTGAAGTCTGTTGTTAAAAGCATTACACAGTAAACCCATCTTATATAATAATCGTGAGCACTGCTTTAGTACAGTATACCCTATTTCTCATCCTACTCTTCTTTTGTAATCCAGGGCACATTTTCTTCCTGCAGAAACATTCTAAATAAAAACTTTTGTTAAATTTTCTAGCAAAAATACTTTGTGACTTTTCCAACGACCTAATAAAAAGTCATTCAGATCGCACATAAATAAACTTAATAATATAAATTGATCTGTATTTAGTACAATTAAAAATAAAATTAAGGGGCCAGTAGGTGGTGTGGTGGTTGAGGTGCTGGATTCCCACATGGCCTACCAAAGCTTGTGCCAGATCTGACAGCTGGAAAATCACACTGAGTGCATGGCACATGTGTCCAGATCCCTAGAAGAGAATGGAGGAAAAGGAATTGTGGTATGGCCATCCCCCCAGGGGTAGGAGGCTGGGGAGGGGAGGGATATCTTGCTTTCCTTGTCTCTGTCCAGTGAGCGCATGCATTCTATGGCAAAAACCTAAAAGCAAAACAAAATTAAGCATCTCACTTCTTGAGGAACAGAGATCACCCTGTATTAGCTAAAAATGTGAAAAACAGTAGGAACAGCAAGAACCATGGAAGTTAAGGTGGCAGTGTGAAAAACACACTAGGCACACCTGTATGCACACCCAAAAACCTGATAGGAGAATGGAAGAGCAGGGATTGCAACAAGGTCATCCTCCTGGGTGATGGTGAGAGAGGTGATCCTCTACTCCTCCCCTGTGAGCACATGTGCACTATGGTAAAAATCTGGGGGAAAAAAAAATGTGAAAAGTTGAAAAGTTTAGGAATGACCAACCACTTTAGATGCCTATAAAACAAACATTTTAAGATTTCTTCTCTCCTGAAGTTAGACTTGAAATTGACATTTTAAATATTCTCTGGGACCAGTCAAGTGGTATGGTGGTTAAGGTGGCTGAATCCCACATGTCAACTGTGGGGTTCCAGTCTGGCCTCAGCAACTTGAAAAACACTCTAGATGTATGTGTATGTATGCTCAACATTCTGAAAAAAAAAAAGATGAAAGAAGGACTGTGGCATTGCCATCGCTGCAGAGGGGTGCTTTCTCATTTTATCCCTCCGTCTTCTTGCGTTTCTCTGGCAAGTATATGTACCCTGTAACAAATTTATTTTTCTTGAGAGATTTTTGCTACAGGGCATGTGTGCTCACCAGAGAGACAGAAAGCTAGAAATCACCCCCCAGGTGGGATAGCCATGCCACAATTCTTTGTCCTTCATTTTCCTCTTGGGATTTTGGGCACACACTGCCTGGAATGAGTTTCAGGCCCGCGTAGTTCGGAACTTGAACCATGGTTAGTCACAATGGAAGTCCTGCACCTTAATCAACAAGCCCCCCCCCCCATTAGTCCATTTTTTTTTAAAATTTTTAATTCAACAACTATATACAATTGGAAACGTTTCAAAGTCTGTACTATTTTAATTACCAAGGGATTGAATAATTTACAAAGTTAATTTTTTTCAAAGATTTAAATCCCATTTAGTATAATTATTTTAACTTGACCAGAGACAGAGAGAAAGAGAGAGAAAAGCAAGAAAGCTCGCTGGCAGATCAGGTACTCAAACTGCAATCGGCCATGCGGGAATCCTTTAACCACACCACCTGCTGTCCTAAATTTTCTCTTTTCCATTATTACATTGCTTTGTGTTATTATTCTATTGGTGTACTGGAAAGTCATGACTCACTTTTGTATAGAAAAATGTCATTTTTCTGATGACCTAATATATAATATCTGAAATGAGCTGCAGAACTCGTGTAAGCTTTTTATGTAAAAGCTAGCATCCTCAAACTAAGGTAATTAAGAAACCCACTCAATTTTCTGTTAAAGATTCAAGGTAATAGCTATGACTATTTAAATTTAATTCAACAAATATTTACTGAGTGTTTATTAAGCGCCAATCATTGCATTAAACACTAAAATGTGAGATTTGCCAACTACTTAAGAGCTCCAAAACACCAAGTACATTTACTCTTTTTCTTTCTTTTTTTTTTTTTTAGAAGAAAGAATTGCTATAGGGCACATGTGCTCACGAGAAGGACAGAGAGAGAAAGCAAGAAAATCATCATCGTGGGGGGGATGCCCATGCTGCAATCCATTCTTTTCTCCATTCTCTTCTAGGGATTTTGGACACAAACGTACCCGTGTGGTGTGAGTTTAAACTGCCAGGTCCAGGACCCAAACTGTGGTAGACAATGCGGGAGTCCAGTGACATAACCATGACGCCATCTGCTGAGCCCCAAAACCAAGTATATTTACTCTTACTAGTGAGTATATGCAAACCGTAGCTATCTTTTAAAAATAAAGTGTTTTAAAAGCAGTTATTTTGTACGAACTCAAAAAGCTTAAAGAGGCACATAAATGAGTGAAGCAACCTGGGTAGAAGAAATTTGTTTTTGAAATCTATCTTGATCTTTAATTTCCAAATATTTGGTAAGACATGAGTATAAGAAACTGTTTTATCTTAAGAAAAATTTTACAAATAAAATGAGCAAAAGCATCTAATAGACTATGTTAACATAGTTCACTCTGGGGAGAGGAGAAAGGGAAAACTTATTGAAGACCTATGTAAACCTTTTGAATTTTATTAACACATGCAATGATTACCTAATTTTTAAAAAGTTTTTGCTTAGGGCACATGTGCTTGCCAGAGAGACAGTGAGAAATTGAAAAATCACCCTTCTAGGGGTGAAACTTCTTTTCCTCTATTCTCTTCTAGGGATTTTGGGCACATATGCACACGGACACAGTGTGATTCTTGAACTGCCAGGTCCAGGACTGGAACTGTGATCAGTCATATGGGAGTCCAGTGCTCTCACCACTATACCACTTGCTGGCCTCAATGACCTATTTTCTAAAACATAAACTTTCAAAAGGTATATTACTCTCTTTTCAACACAAAGACGAAATATAAGCTGCCTTAACCATTAAGCCATTGGCTGGCCCCAGACATGACTATTTCAATAAAACTTTATTTATAGGCCATTTCTGCCAAAATAATATCTGTTGGGATAAAAACATTAGAAAAGGCTACTATAGATTCCAAACACCTTCTACTTTATTAACTACAACAATGTCTCCATTGTTGTAGAACAAAAAGAACAAAAAGGATGCAAGACAATGCTGTGTAAAGACATTCAGCGGAGTCTAAGACATCCACATCTCTAATGTTCTGTGAATTTTGTATTTCAAAAGAGGTATTTAGTCATTAAATGAGCATCAGGGTTAAAGCAGTCAGTATAGGTAACAATACAATTCTTAAAAATATCAAATAGCTCCTATAGGAAATTATTTCAGGCCAGCACGATAGCTGACTGTGTGATTCAATTCTCAGACACAGCAGCTTGAGAACCATACCAGGCACAAGTGTGTGCATGACCAAAATACCAAAAGAAGTGAGATGGTGAAGGGACTGCAGTGTGACTGTTACCCACAAGAAATGCTTTTTCATTTTCTCTTTCTGGCTTTTTTTTTTTTTTTAATTATTTCAACAGGTTTTCTTCCCTTAAATAATCCATATGACTATGAAGAAAATCTTTGTTAGAGCTAACCTGTCTTTTCAATTTTACTATAAAACCATAAAGATAAAAAAATTACACTTACAAATATTGAGTTGTTGAAAAAGTCATGACACATTTTGCATAGAAAAACATGACTTTCTTCACAACCTAGTAATTTGTATTTCAAAAGCTTAAAGCATTTTTCTCAATTACCTACTTTACTCTCCTACATAACAGTATTATTAAAAAGGTATGTTAAGTCCTCAGGCTGCAAGAGCCAAAATATGCCCAAAAGTTTATCTGCAAAGAGAAATGTGTACAAAGCAAATACTTACTGTAATATTCATAATTAAAGAGATTACCTGTAGCAATACATTTGTGTTACACATTCTCGATACTGATATTAAAAAAAGATTAGAGAGGGAACCAGCAGTTAGTGTAATGGCTATGTTGCTGGACTCCAACGTAGTCGACCGCGGTTTGCGTCCCAGACCTGGTGGTTTAAAACTCACGCGGGGCGCTTCCCAATGCGTGTGTGCCCAAGATCCCGAGAGGAGAAGGGATTGCGGTGTGACCATCCCCCCGGAGGGTGATTTCTCGCTTTCTGTCTCTATGTCTCTGTCTGTCTGGCGAGTGCACGCGCCCTTTAGCAAAAACCTCTCCAAAAAAAAAAAAAAAAAAAAAGATTAGAGAAAGGCATGAAATGTTGATATTAAAAAACTTTTAATGGTTTCAGGGGTTGACAGTAGTCAAAACCAAAAGGTGTGGTTTTTTTGCGGGGTGGGGAGGTATGTTTCTGATTTTATTTACTCTGAAATTTAGTTTACATTCACATAGCTTCATCATTTGTACTAACCTTCCAATGATTAGCTATATAAACAAAGAAATAATGCAAACTTTTCTAATGTTAGCTAGGCAAGATCTAGAGGATTAAAGAAACAAATCACTGTGAAAATGACACTGATCAGCTATTAATTTATCTGTGGATGAAAAATGAGGGAAGAATCAAGGATGGGGGGGAGGCTGAGAGCTGAAATTATATACATACTAGGTAAAAGTCAGTTAGGAGCAAAGTTTTAGTGATCTATTAGTGACCAGAGTTAATAAGAATGTATTGTATTATTTCAGAACTGCTACAACAAAAGATTTTAAATATTCTCACACATAAAATAGGTGAGGCAAAGAATTACCTTGATTTAACCATTGCACAATGTATACATATATCAAAATATCATATTGTAACTTATGAATGTGTACATAACTTGCCTATCAGAAATAAATAAAATAGAACTATATAGTAGTAGTAGAAAGGTCTCCTTTCAGGAAGGACAGTGAGCTATATGTCATTCATCTGTAGGAAGTAGTTCAAAGTTGTAATTAACTTAGTTCTACACCTTCTAATGTTACAAATGTCAATAAGACTGAAAACTTGTTGGAAACAATCCAAGGCATTCTAAAGTTGAATATTTAAAAAAAATTAAGAGCATGAACCCAAACTACTTTGACTGAAAACCTAGTTCTACAACTTGCTAACTGTGTAAACTTTTCAAGTTAGTTACAGTCTGTGTCTGTTTTTTCTCCTGTAAAATATGAATAAAAACAACTCTTCTCAATGAGTTGTTCAAGGATTTAGTGAGTTTCATACTTGGAAGTTGCCTCACATAAAGCATTGCAACATAAATGTTTGCAACTATTTTTATTAAACCATTCATTGGTGAGGTTTTTTTCTCCCCAACTCTACACCTATACCATGTCTTGAAATCCCAATTTCAAGGTCTCCAAACAGTTCTCTTTTCATCCTGACTAATCTGTATTTTAGATAAAATCATTCAAAGTTTGGGAACCAGCAGTTAGCGTAATGGCTATGTCGCTGGACTCCCACGTAGTCGACCGCGGTTCGTGTCCCGGACCCGGTGGCTTAAAACTCACAACGGGCGCGTGTGCGTGCGTGCCCAAGATCCCGAGAGGAGAATGGAGGAGAATGGAGGAGAAGGGATTGCGGCATGACCATCCCCCCTGAGGGGTGATTTCTCGCTTTCTGTCTCTATGTCTCTCTCTGTCTGTCTGGCGAGCGCACGCGCCCTACAGTGAAAATCTCTCAAAAAAAAAATAAAATCATTCAAAGTTTTAGAGAATATTTTGATGGTACAAAACAAGAAACTACCTCAATGAGGAAGGCTTAATGTCACTTGCAGAAAAAAACTAAGAACCAGGAAGGCTCTAGTCTGAAAACAAGCTTTTCTTCATGTTAATGAGAGAGATTTCTCCTTAAGAGAGGACAAAATATGGGTGCCAGAAAACAATTTGCTTTCCAGTTATCAAAACAACCCTGGCAGTTGCAAATTTTAGAAAAGACTATCTGGTCTTTCAAATGGAAACTGCCATAAAGACAGATTTTTCTAGAGCTGTGACAAGCATCAGTTAAAAAAACCAACGCCTTGGCTTTTGAAGAATTGATCAAGTTTGATAAGTTCCAGCACTCCTCTCCCGGGCTCTATTCAGAAAGAAGTTAGGTACATTTCCCTGTGTTTTCTTTTTCTAACCATACTGAAAAGACTACATAGCTCCATCAGGTTAATTACATTCAACACACTAAGTAAATTCAGGTCACAAGTATAAGCTTCTGTACTACTCAACAATTAATAAGTTCTCTCTCTTTAAAAAAATTAAACAAGAACGTAAAGGAGATCCCACCTGTTACAGTATAATAATGGTGGAGTATATCATCTTTTATGTTGGCTATCACTTTTCCTTATTTGGGTCAGCTTTCCACTGTGATTTATTAAAGAAAGCTGGAGAAAGGCAGGCTAATGTAAAACTGCCCCAAACTTTTTCCCTGGAACTTCACTTTCCACATAGCTGTTTTCTTCAATCGCAGCAGTAGACAAAATTTTTTCACAGATATTCATACACTTACATACGAGGTCATAAAGGGCATAGCTACTTAACAATGATTATGACTTCTGAAATTTTCTTTTTAAAAGAAAAGGTAAACTGAGGAAAACTTAGTAAAAGCCCCTGTGTACCTGTGAAAGACAAATTACCACATGTCAGAGGTTTGAGAATGGGAGTAGAGAAAGGGAAGACTTTCTCATTAGATGATTGTATTTTCTCCAAATCGCCTATAATATTCCCTTCTTCGCACAAACAACAATCTAGGTACTGTTAATTTTTAACAAAAGAACATTAACCTTCATACACTTGAAAAATTACTCGAAGTCAACCTGACACATCTGTTTCTTTTTAAAAAGAGATTTTTGCTATAGGACATGAGTGCCCTCAGGACAGAGACAGACAGAAAGTGGATGGCCACACTGGAATCCCTTCTCCTCCAATCTCCCCTTGGGATTTTGGGCATGCACCCCACGTGAGTTTTAAGTCACCGGGCCCAGGGCCCAGTCCACTCTGTGGGAATTCAGCGACGTAACCATTACTTCATTTGCTGGTCCCTCAATCTGTCATTTCTAATACTCCAAGTTATTTAAATGTTAGTTGGTCTATGTAAACTCTACAAAATTGAAAAAGACCGTTAATAAAGGACTTTGAAATTATCATTCATATTTTATGATAGTAGTACCAATCTGTTTTCTGGTCCCCACTTATTTTAAGTGACATGGGCAAGGAGGAAAAAACCTATTTTCTAATTACATAAAATCACTGGAAAACCTAAGGTTATCGTTTGGCTTTTAAGATTGCATTCAAGTTTCTAGAAATTTCCATACATCCTAAACACATTCAATATTTAGATATTGTAACAGCACTAGACCAACAAAGAAGTGACGGAAAAACAGCAAAATTCTGTATCACCAAGATTGGAAAACGGACTAGGTTGACTTTTCAATTTGCTTTAGGTCGGAAAAAGTCTTTAACTACACTGCCACTCATAATTCCAAGTGATTTTATGTCCACAATAGTCAAAATTCAGCCCCCCTCCGTAGAAAAATTTTTATATTTTCAATGATCTAATTTTGTGGTAGTAGCAATTTTAAAGATCTGTAGACCTGGCGTGGAATATTTCTCTCTCCGAAATACCTATGAAAATAAACCTTTGGTTCCTAAGTTAAAAAAAGAAAAGACATTAATTTAAAATACCACGGAGTAAGAACTCCGTGGTTTTTCAATTCTCAGGAGGCAGGTGGACGAGATCAAAGAAGTTAACGAATTCAGTGGAAAAATGTCGTTCCTGCTTTCCTTTTAAATTCGCTACTTCCCTCTGTTAAACTAGACTTTTCTGGGTTACTTCAAGTGTACCAGAATAACACAAACCTGGATTGCTCTCCTTCGGCCTAGCAAATCGCCAACGCTTCCCGAGACGTTAAGTGAAACAACTGGAAGCCGAAGCGCCGCAAAGCCGCGGCCAGAAACACTCCTCTCCACCGGGGCCGCGCTGAGGCCCGTGCGAAGGGCACCGCCAGGCGCCCGCGCCCCTCACCCGCTCGCGGCGGAAGCGCTTTGGGTTTGAAAGATGCCGCGGTAGCGGGCCCCACCACAAAGGGCTGAGTCCCCGCACCACTGCCGCCCTCCTTCCTCCGTCCCTCCACAGGTCGCCGCGGGCTCCCCTACCCGGCTGGTGCTGGCGACGCCTGCTCACCCGCGTCCCTGGATCCGAAGATCCGACCCGGCCGGCGACACTGAACAGACAGGGCCCCTCGGGAGGGAGCGGGGGCGTGGCCCTCCGCCACGGCCTCAGGTATCGCCTCCGCCCGCCGCTAAGGAAAGCTGGCGCCGCAGCCTCCTCTTCCTTCCCGGCT
>NW_006209511.1:48386-54797 GCF_000334495.1 Tupaia belangeri chinensis | reverse complement strand
GCCCGCCGCTACCGCCCGCCCTTGCGCGCGCTCTCGCCCCGCCCGTGGCCCAGAGCGGGCGGGCAGAGGATCGTTGCCTTGCGGGCGGGCCACTCACCTTCGTCCAGTTCTCCTTCCCTCCCTGGCGTGCGCCTGTCGCCACAGCGTTTTTGCAGTTTCCCGGGTTCTCGCGACCGTCCCCCAGCTCCCCGCCTCCTACCCGCCGCCCTTACTCTAGCTTCCCCCACCCTCTCCCTTTGCTCGATTCCACCGGAAAGCCAAAACAATTGGGGCCGCGCAGGCGCGAAAAAGGAAACGGAAAGAGCAGGAAGGGCGGGGGCGGTGCGACGGGACTGGAAGATTAATTGATGGGGGTTCCCGGAGAAGGTCAGGGGAGAGCTGGCGAAAGGCGCGTGCGCAGAGGAGGGGTCTCCCCGAGGAGAGCAGGGCTGGCGAGACCCTGCCGCCCTGACCGAGGCATTGGGCTTGGGTGGTAAAAGGAAGTCAGTTCTAGGAAATCTGGAGACGAAAACACCAAATGTTAAGCGGTAGGAGGTCTTTTCCTCTTGAAATTTCCTCTGAAATACAGATACTTGCAGGCTGGGTTGAAGAATGGGAGGGAGTAGGACCTAAAACAGTACCAGACCAGGGAAAAGAGGCGGGGGGTGGGGGGGAACTGGGCGACTCGCTGGGTGGGCTCTGTCTCCTCTGTCCCTCCTCCAAGAGCGCCCTCCACTTTCCAGAGCACATTCAATTTTCCTGTTTCCAAGGAAAAACAACGTAGCGCTCGAAAGGGCTCGGAGTTCGGGGGTAAGGAAAGAGAAAGGGAGATAGAAACGTTTGGGTGCGGACATGCAGCCTGCAATTGGTTTTGTGCTGCATTGCGGCGGCTCCCTCCTCTTAGCTCAGCAAATTCCATAGGTCTGCTTTTAGAAAGTGAAGTGTTTGTAGCAGCAGCAAATGACTGTGGCTCGTACTGGTTTGGATAACTGGGCACACCTTGCTACCACAAGGGCATAGATTTTGCTCTCTCATTTGCTAGATGTTAACGGGTAGTTTAAAAAAAATTGTCACAAGTACTCACACAGACTCCACCTACCTTCCTTTCACTCTTGGCACAAACCCAATTAGAATGTAATGACTTAAGTATAAGCTACATGCACATAACGTTACCGAAGATATTAGATCAGCTGAATGGAAAAGATTTCTTTTACAGTAGAATTCGGAAGCCAGATTCATTCACCAAATCTTTATTGAGTTTCCAGTTTGCTATCGCTGTGCTTAGTGTGACTAAAGGTTTTAAGTGGTTAACATTAAACAGTTAAAAGCCATACAAACGATTCAGTCATTTAATACTTGAGCACCTACTATGTGCCAGACTGGACATGGGGATGCAAGATCTAAACAAGAAGATAGAAACAATATCTATGGTAGGGGACCAGCAGTTAGTGTAATGGCTATGTCGCTGGACTCCCACGTAGTGACCATGGTTCGCGTCCTGGACCCTGTGGCTTAAAACTCACGCGGGGCGCGTGTGCGTGTGTGCCCAATATCCCAAGAGGAGTATGGAGGAAAAGGGATTGTGGCGTGGCCATCCCCCCTGGGTGGTGATTTCTTGCTTTCTGTCTCTCTGTCTCTCTCTGTCTGGCTGGCGAGCACACGCGACCTATAGCGAAAAAAAACCTCTCAAAAAAAAAAAAAAAAGATAGAAACAATACCTATGGTAAAAGATTTGTGTTTTATCCTGTAGGCAATAGGGAGCCGTTTACGAGATTTATTTATTTATGTATAAAACTGCATCATTATTTTACATACTATAATATCAGAACAAGATAAAGCCCACAATACACAGCATCCAACCATGTTGTCAAGTTAGGAAGTGGTTGACACTTAATCCCTTTATTTCTTGCCTTACACACAAAGAAGAGAAAAAAAATACAACACTAGACAACAAAAGGAGCCATGTGGGACAGAGCCACTGAGAGCTGTTTGAGCCATGGAGCGCTATACAGAGGGCACAAGTTTCCCAGTAGAAACTCCTAATCTGTGTACTTCCATGTGTGATGTGTCCTCATCACTCTTAAGAGGGGGAATCTCGGACCGGCAGTTAGTGTAATGGCTATGTCACTGGACTCCCACATAGTCGACTGCAGTTCGAGTCCCGGATCTGGTGGCTTAAAACTCACGCTGGGTGTGTGTGCATGCGTGCATGCCCAAGATCCCAAGAGGAGAATGGAGGAGAAGTGATTGCGGCGTGGCCATCCCCTCAGGGATGTTTTCTGTCTCTCTCTCTGTCCCTCTGTCTGGCGAGCGCATGCGCCCTATGGCAAAAACCTCTGAAAAAAGGGGGAGGGATATCAGGAACAGCAGCAATGGGTTCCTCTGCTATCACTTCAACAGTGATCAGGCCCAGGTTGATCATGCAATAAATATAGTTGGAGTGGGTCTGGAAATCCTCCAGGGAGAAGACAGAAGAGAGTAATGCAGTTTCTGCCAGGCGTGTGTGCCTGCGTGCCCGAGATCCCAAGAGGAGAATGGAGGAGAAGGGGTTGCACAGTGTGGCCATTCCCCGGGGTGGGTGATTTCTCATTTTCTATCTCT
This sequence comes from Tupaia belangeri chinensis, assembly GCF_000334495.1. Taxonomy (NCBI): domain Eukaryota; kingdom Metazoa; phylum Chordata; class Mammalia; order Scandentia; family Tupaiidae; genus Tupaia; species Tupaia belangeri. Next base: position 52,217 of record NW_006209511.1, on the reverse strand, counting down.
CTGTCTCTTCTTTCTGTCGAGCGCACGCACCCTATAGCAAAAACCTCTCCAAAAAAGAGAAAAAAAGAGTAGTGCAGTTTCAAACAGCAGCACCAAGTCCTTGACAGCTTTATGGTTTTCGTCTGCCTCATCTCTCTGCTATAGCATCTACACAATGGAGTGGTTGGGATTGATCTCCAGATGCTTTTTGGCTGTCATGTAGCCAGCTGTAGAGTTGTCTTGAAGTGCAACTTGGGGTTTCATGATCCATTCCATGTTGGCTGTCCAGCCACAGGTGCTGGTCACAATGCAGCAGGGTAAAGACAAGTCTGTTGGAGAAGCTCACCTTTATTAAACACACAAACAAAAAAGATGATTTTTATTTTATTTTATACATTCAATCACTATAGCTTGTAAAGTGAATTACCCAAAATGAATACACTTCACTTAAGGATACTATAGACACTATCAACAACAGATAATAATCCACCTCTGTGTCCTATAAATGTCTTGCCTTTCTACTTTTCTCCTTAATTTTTTCACTTGTATGTGCCCCTTTCTCTCACCCTTTTCCCATACTTTTATCAGTATCCCTAACCATTTTTCATCCTTCTGTATCCTCTAGTCTTTCAATTTCCACCATAGAGTACCGACAGCTGGTGTAAAGTGGAGACATACAATGTTGCTCATAGCCTGGTGGGTTTCATTCAGCAGTAAATTTTCTATATTTGTCCGCCTTCTATGAAATGCCAGGATACTGTTTTTTATGGCTGAGTAGTATTCAATAGAGTATATGTGCCCCACTTTTTCAACCCTTTCATCTGTTTGTGGATATTTGGGTTGGTTCCATGTCTTAGCAATTGTGAATAATGCTGTAAGAAAAATAGATGTGCAACTACTTTTCCAACTGAGTGTTCTCCTGTCCTTTGGGTAGAGATACAGGAGTGGAATTGCTGGATCATATGGTAGTTCTATTTGTAGATCTTTGATGAACCTCTATATTCTCCACAGTGGCTGGACCAATTTACTTTCCCACCAACAGTGTAGGAGAGTTTTCCTTTCACCACAGTTACCTCTTTTTTTTTTTGGAAAGGTTTTGCTATAGGGTGCGTGCACTTGCCAGAAAGACAGACAGAGAGATAGAAAGCGAGAAATCACACCCCGGGTGGAAGCCACGCCCCAAATCCCTTCTCTTCTATTCTCTCAGGATCTTGGGCATGCATGTACATGTGTCCGGTGTGAGTTTAAGGACTCAAACCATGGTTGACTACATGGGAGTTCAGCGACATAGCCATTACGTAACTACCCATCTTTTTTTTTTTTTTTTTTTTTTTTTTTTTTTTAATTTTTCACCATCCACACTGGGATTAGATGGTATCTTTTTGTGGTTTTGATCTGCATCTCCTTTATGATGAAGATGTTGAGCATTTTTCATTTCCTTTTTGACTATTCATATGTCTTAGAGTTTTTTGTTCAGATAATTTTTCCCATCTTTTAATTGTGTTGACTTTTTTTTTACCTCCAGGTAAGCCGCTTGAGTTCTCTTGGTATTCTGGTTATCAATCCCTTATTCGAGGCATAGTTTACAAAAATTCTCTCCCATTCTGAGGGTTGTTAATTCACACTAAATCTGTGTCCTTTGCTGTGCTGAAATTTCTTAATCTGCTATAATCCCACTTGTCTATTTTTCCGATTATCTACTGTGCTTTGGAGGTCTTTGCCTACCCTGATGTGTCCCAAAGTATCCCCATGTTTTCCACCAGTAGTTTTATAGTTTGAGTCTATAGTTTAGATTTTTGATCCACTTTGAGTTGATTATTTGTAATAGTGAGAAATAGGGGTCCAGTTTCATCTTTCTACAGGTGGATACTCAATTTTACCAGCACCATTTGCTAAAGAAGTTTTTATTTTCTCACTGGATTGACTGGTACCCTTTGTCAAAAATCAGTTGGCTGTATGCTTTGGGATTTATTTATGGGGTCTCCATTCTGTTACATTGATCTACATTCTGTTTTCTGTGCCATACATGCTGTTTTGATTATCACAACTTTGTAATATATTTTGGGGTCAAGGAGTGAGATTCTTGACCTTCTTATCCAAGATTTCTTTCAAGAGTTTGCACAGGTTTCCAAACTTTACCTTGCTCTTCTCCATCTTCTCCTCCTCATTCTATGGTAACTTCAGGCCCTTCTTAGTAACCAAGATCAGGCTCTTCCCATCAAACTTGACTGCTGCCTGCAGAACTGCTCAATAAGCTCAGTCATCTACATCACCTCAATGCCCTGCTTCTGCACTTGCTCCACAAAAGCAGAGTTGGCCACCTGCTCTTTGCTTTCATCAGTGATGTAATAGATGAAACTCTGTGTCTCCTTCATGCAAGAGACATATTCTTACAGGGAAGTCATCTCATCTCCAGACTAGGAAGTGGCATAACACAGCAGCTCAGAAAGGCATTGCCATTTACTGGAGTCCTCATAGATTCCAAGTTTAGATTTTTGAAGAATGCTTTATAGAATTTATTGTGGTTCTCTTTGTCTTCTGCTGGCTCAGAGAAGAACTCAGGCAACTCCTTTTTTTTCTCTTTCTTTATTTTTAAAAATTTTATTATTATTATTATTTTATCTCTCGAATACAGTTTATCTCTATTCAACACTATAGTAGAAGGTCAAGTGGGGAAAGGTTATAGTATGCATTCACTTAATAAAAACAATACAAATGATAAACATCATCACAGTAATAACAGCTAAAATTTGTATGCCAAGTATAACTTCTATTAATTGTTCTGAGTACATGATTTACGATAACTCATTTAACTACAACTAATCTAGGCAAATTATTTACAGGAAACTGTTACCAACGGCTAAATAGACCATCACATGTTGCTACTCTACTACAAAATGGCAAATGGAAGAGTTAGAGAAAAGCAATTTAAAAAATGGACATACAGGAAACTAAAAAATTGACATTATTAGCATTCATTGCACCTCCACAGAATGCATGTTTCAGTATTTAAGATTTTAAAAAATTACATTCAGAAAACTAGTCTACAGTCCTTGCAGGTACTTATTCAAAGGATGTTTATTTGCTTTTTAAAATTTCCTCTTCCTTTATTTATTTTCATTTAATTTCTTAATTAATTAATTTTTAATTTTTTTCTTTTTTATTATTTTTATTCATTTCATTTCCTTCCACACATTCAATCACATTATTATCATTTAATCACATTATTATTTGTCTTACAAAATGGATATTTAAACAGGTGAATATTTCTCCAAATTTTTAATTTTTATATATTTTTTAATACATTCAATCATATTCTTTAGCTTACAAGCTGATCATTTCAATATGTGAGCATTTCTCCCCGGTCCAGTTGATGAAAATATAACAAAACTACCACCTGTCTCAACAATGCTATCTCCGTATCTTTCCTCTAAATGTTTTTCCCCAGGCCCCACTCTTTCACAACACCACATCTGGCATTCACACCCATCTCCTGTGTTTGTACATCCTTTAGCCCATCATTTTAGTTATAGAGTGCGGACACTTGGTATATATTAAGTGAGGACATACAGTGTCTCTCCTTCATAGCCTGGCTTGCTTCACTCAGCAGTAAATCTTCCATATTCTTTCACTTCCTGTCAAAAGCCAGGGGGTTGTTGTTCTTTTATGGAAGAATAGTATTCCATAGAATATACGTGCCACAGTTTTTCAATCCATTCAGCCGTATGGGGGCATTTGGTTTGGTTCCACGTCTTAGCAATCGTGAAAAGTGCCGCAATGGGAACCAGCAGTTGGCGTAATGACTATGTCACTGGACTCCCACGTAGTCGACCGCGGTTCGTGTCCTGGACC
>NW_006209511.1:38869-41410 GCF_000334495.1 Tupaia belangeri chinensis | reverse complement strand
TTTTTTTTTTTTTTTTTTTTTTTTTTTTTTTTAATTTTTCACCATCCACACTGGGATTAGATGGTATCTTTTTGTGGTTTTGATCTGCATCTCCTTTATGATGAAGATGTTGAGCATTTTTCATTTCCTTTTTGACTATTCATATGTCTTAGAGTTTTTTGTTCAGATAATTTTTCCCATCTTTTAATTGTGTTGACTTTTTTTTTACCTCCAGGTAAGCCGCTTGAGTTCTCTTGGTATTCTGGTTATCAATCCCTTATTCGAGGCATAGTTTACAAAAATTCTCTCCCATTCTGAGGGTTGTTAATTCACACTAAATCTGTGTCCTTTGCTGTGCTGAAATTTCTTAATCTGCTATAATCCCACTTGTCTATTTTTCCGATTATCTACTGTGCTTTGGAGGTCTTTGCCTACCCTGATGTGTCCCAAAGTATCCCCATGTTTTCCACCAGTAGTTTTATAGTTTGAGTCTATAGTTTAGATTTTTGATCCACTTTGAGTTGATTATTTGTAATAGTGAGAAATAGGGGTCCAGTTTCATCTTTCTACAGGTGGATACTCAATTTTACCAGCACCATTTGCTAAAGAAGTTTTTATTTTCTCACTGGATTGACTGGTACCCTTTGTCAAAAATCAGTTGGCTGTATGCTTTGGGATTTATTTATGGGGTCTCCATTCTGTTACATTGATCTACATTCTGTTTTCTGTGCCATACATGCTGTTTTGATTATCACAACTTTGTAATATATTTTGGGGTCAAGGAGTGAGATTCTTGACCTTCTTATCCAAGATTTCTTTCAAGAGTTTGCACAGGTTTCCAAACTTTACCTTGCTCTTCTCCATCTTCTCCTCCTCATTCTATGGTAACTTCAGGCCCTTCTTAGTAACCAAGATCAGGCTCTTCCCATCAAACTTGACTGCTGCCTGCAGAACTGCTCAATAAGCTCAGTCATCTACATCACCTCAATGCCCTGCTTCTGCACTTGCTCCACAAAAGCAGAGTTGGCCACCTGCTCTTTGCTTTCATCAGTGATGTAATAGATGAAACTCTGTGTCTCCTTCATGCAAGAGACATATTCTTACAGGGAAGTCATCTCATCTCCAGACTAGGAAGTGGCATAACACAGCAGCTCAGAAAGGCATTGCCATTTACTGGAGTCCTCATAGATTCCAAGTTTAGATTTTTGAAGAATGCTTTATAGAATTTATTGTGGTTCTCTTTGTCTTCTGCTGGCTCAGAGAAGAACTCAGGCAACTCCTTTTTTTTCTCTTTCTTTATTTTTAAAAATTTTATTATTATTATTATTTTATCTCTCGAATACAGTTTATCTCTATTCAACACTATAGTAGAAGGTCAAGTGGGGAAAGGTTATAGTATGCATTCACTTAATAAAAACAATACAAATGATAAACATCATCACAGTAATAACAGCTAAAATTTGTATGCCAAGTATAACTTCTATTAATTGTTCTGAGTACATGATTTACGATAACTCATTTAACTACAACTAATCTAGGCAAATTATTTACAGGAAACTGTTACCAACGGCTAAATAGACCATCACATGTTGCTACTCTACTACAAAATGGCAAATGGAAGAGTTAGAGAAAAGCAATTTAAAAAATGGACATACAGGAAACTAAAAAATTGACATTATTAGCATTCATTGCACCTCCACAGAATGCATGTTTCAGTATTTAAGATTTTAAAAAATTACATTCAGAAAACTAGTCTACAGTCCTTGCAGGTACTTATTCAAAGGATGTTTATTTGCTTTTTAAAATTTCCTCTTCCTTTATTTATTTTCATTTAATTTCTTAATTAATTAATTTTTAATTTTTTTCTTTTTTATTATTTTTATTCATTTCATTTCCTTCCACACATTCAATCACATTATTATCATTTAATCACATTATTATTTGTCTTACAAAATGGATATTTAAACAGGTGAATATTTCTCCAAATTTTTAATTTTTATATATTTTTTAATACATTCAATCATATTCTTTAGCTTACAAGCTGATCATTTCAATATGTGAGCATTTCTCCCCGGTCCAGTTGATGAAAATATAACAAAACTACCACCTGTCTCAACAATGCTATCTCCGTATCTTTCCTCTAAATGTTTTTCCCCAGGCCCCACTCTTTCACAACACCACATCTGGCATTCACACCCATCTCCTGTGTTTGTACATCCTTTAGCCCATCATTTTAGTTATAGAGTGCGGACACTTGGTATATATTAAGTGAGGACATACAGTGTCTCTCCTTCATAGCCTGGCTTGCTTCACTCAGCAGTAAATCTTCCATATTCTTTCACTTCCTGTCAAAAGCCAGGGGGTTGTTGTTCTTTTATGGAAGAATAGTATTCCATAGAATATACGTGCCACAGTTTTTCAATCCATTCAGCCGTATGGGGGCATTTGGTTTGGTTCCACGTCTTAGCAATCGTGAAAAATGCTGCAATGGGAACCAGCAGTTGGCGTAATGACTATGTCACTGGACTCCCACGTAGTCGACCGCGGTTCGTGTCCTGGACC
>NW_006209511.1:35068-38334 GCF_000334495.1 Tupaia belangeri chinensis | reverse complement strand
CCAAACAGCTTCTTTAGTTCCTTGTGTATTCTGGTTATCACTGCCTTATCTGATGCATAATTTACAAAAATATTTTCCCATTCTGAGGGCTGTCCTTTCACACTAATTACTGTGTCTTTTGCCATGCAGAAACTTCTTAGTCTGATGTAATTCCACTTGTCTATTTTGGGGATGATCGACTGTGCTTTGGGAGTCTTATATAAGAAGTCTTTGCCTACCTCAATGTCTCCCAGAGTTTCCCCAGTTTTTTCTAGAAGCAGGTTAATAGTTTGGGGTCTTAGATTTAGATCCTTGGATCCACCTTGACTTGATTTTTGTCAAAGGTGAGAGGTAGGGGCTCAGATTCATCTTTCTACAGGTGGAAATCCAGTTTTTCCAGCACCATTTGCTGAAGAGGCTTTCCTTTCCCACTGGATTGATTGGTACCTCTTGTCAAAAATCAGTTGACTGAATGATTGGGAATTTATTCCTGTGGACTCAATTCTGTTCCATTGGTCCAAATGTCTGTTCCTGTGCCAGTACTATGCTGTTTGGATTACCACAGCTTTGTAGTATAATTTTTGGGTCAGGGAGTGAGATTCTGCCCATTCCACTCTTCCTGTATAGAATTGTTCTGGGAATACGGGGTCTTTTATGATTCCAGACAAATTTTATAATTGTCTTTTCTAGATCTGTGAGGAATGTGTCTGGTACTTTGATTGGCATTGCATTAAATAGGTAGATTAATTTGGGTAGAATTGCCATTTTGGTTATATTAATTCTTCCAATCCAGGAACATGGGATGTCCTTCAACTTTTTTGTGTCATTTTCAGTTTCTTTTATTAGCTTCTCATAGTTTTCCTAGTGGAGTTCTTTAACTTCTCTGGTTATATTTATCCCTAAGTGTCTTATGCTTTTGGTGGCTATGGTAAATGGAATAATTTTTTTTCAATTCTATCTATGTTTGCCTGTTGTTTGTATATAGAAATGCTATAGACTTCTGTATATTAATTTTGTATTCTGCAACTTTACTGTATTTGTGCATTACTTCCAGAAATTTCTTGATGGAAATCATTGGGTCTTCTATGTACAAAATCATGTCATCTGTGAATAGAGAGAGTTTCACCTCTTCTTTTTGTATTTGGATGCCTTTAATTGTTTCCTCTTTTCTGATTGCATTGGCAAGGACTTCCAGTAATATATTGAAAAGGGGTGGAGAAAGTGGGCATCCTTGTCTTGTACCCATTTTTAGTGGGAAAGCTTTCAGCTTTTCTCCATTTAGGATGATGTTCACAATGGGTTTTTCATAGATAGCTTTTATTGTGTTGAAAAATGACCCTTGTAGGCTGATTTTGCTGAGTGTCTTGATCATAAAGGGATGTTGTATCTTATCAAATGCTCTTTCTGCATCCATTGATATGACCATTTGGTTTTTGTCTTTTTTCCTGTTAATATGGTGTATTACATTTATGGTTTTGCATGTGTTGAACCAACCTTGCATTTCTGGAATAATGCCTACCTGAGGATAATTTCACTTCTTTCTCTATTTCTATGCCCTTTCTTGTATTCTCTTGTCTGATTGCATTGGGTAAGACTTCCAGTACTATATTAAAAAGGAGTAGAACAAGTGGGCAGCCTTGTCTTGTTCCACTTTTTAGTGGAAAAGCTTTTGGATTTTCTTCATTTAGTATGATATTTTTCTGTGGTTTTTAAATATGGCTTTTATTGTGTTGAGAAATGTACCTTTTATGCTGCTTTTGCTGAAAATCTTAATCATGAAGGAATCTGTATTTTATCAAAAGCTCTTTCTGCATCAATTTATATAATCATATGTTTTTTTTTAATCTTTCCTTCTGCTAACATAATGTATTATACTTAATGTTTTGAGTATGTTGAACCACCCCTGAATTCTTGGCATAAAGCCTACATGGTCATGGTGTATAATCTTTTTAATGTGTTGCTAGTGTCTATTAAGGGTTTTTGCATCTGAATTTATCAGGAATATTTGTTTCTGGTATTCTTTTTCTCGTTATGCCCTTGTCTGTTTTTGGAGTGAGGAAGGAACCCTCCAAAAGTCATGTTATGGAAGAGTTCCTTCCTTTTGGATCTTTAGAAATAGTTTGAGTAGAATGGGGGTTAACTCTTCTTTGAAAAGTTTTATAGAACTCAGAACTGAATCCATCCGGGCCAGGGCTTTTCTTTGTTGGAGGGTTTTTTATTACTGATTCAATCTCCTGTATTGTTATGGGCCTGTTTAGACTTCCTGTATCCTCCTTGCTCAATCTTGGTAGATTTTACATGTCCAGGAATTTGTCCATCTCATCCAGATTGTCTTGTTCATAGTATCCTCTAATGATGTTTTGCATTTCTACTTTGTCTGTTGTTATATTTCCTGCTTCATTGCATATTTGATTCACCTGGTTACTTTCTCACTTCTTCTTAATAAGTCTCTCTAGTGGTGTGTCGATTTTGTTTATCTTTTCAAAGAACCAACTTTTACTTATATTTTCTGTATAGTTCACTTATTTTTTTTTTTTTTTTTTTTTTGGTGGTTTTTTTTTTTTTTTTTTTTTTTTTTTTTTTTTTTTTTATACATTGTGAATGTGGTTAGGTGGTATCTCATTGTTGTTTTGATCTGCATTTTCTTTACAGTAAGGGATGTTGAGCAGTTTTTCATGTGCCTTTTGGCTATTTGAATGTCATACTTAGTTGTTTTTCAACTCATTCTCTCATCTTTTTGTAAGGTTGATCATCTTTTTTCAGAACAGTTACTTGAGTTCCTTGTATTTTCTTGTTATCAGTCTCTTATCTGATGCATAGTTTTCAAAAATATTTTCTCATTCTGAGGGCTATCTATTCACACTAATTACTGTGTCTTTTGCCATGCAGAAACTTCTTTGGCAGATGTAATCCCACTTGTCTATTTTGGGGATTATTGACTGTGCTTTAGGGATTTTATTTATGAAATGATCACCTTGTAAGCTAAAAATATTAAATTAAAAAAAAAGAAGTCTTTGCCTATGCCATTGTCTCCCAGTGTTTCACCAGTGTTTTCCAGGAATAGTTTTATAATTTGTTGTCTTAGGTTTAGATCTTTGATCCATCTTGAGTTGATTTATGTCAATGGTGACAGATAGGGGTTCGGATTCCTCTTTCTGTGTCCCAGCCTGTGGGATGAATCAGGCAGGGAAACTCGAGCGAGGGGGCGGAGGTCTGGAACCGGCACAGCGTCTCAGCACGGGAGCGAAAGAAGTATCACAGCTCACACAGTGTCACAGCTCTTGATG
>NW_006209511.1:31595-32183 GCF_000334495.1 Tupaia belangeri chinensis | reverse complement strand
CAGAATTACAAGAGACAATTTCCCTGGGGTTATCTTGACATTGATCTTTTTGACTGCTCCCTTAAACCTCACAGGTTTAAAAGCCTGTTTTCTTTTCTTTGAATTAAAAGTTTTAAACTCCTCCAGAGGCCAACTGTTGTGATAATCAGAGGCAGCCTCTTCTAATTTCTCCTGGTCAGAAGGACTTCGGTGTTCAGAATGATGGGAGCTGACTTTTACTGACCTGAATACCTTTTTGTTTTAAAGTACGTTTTAGGATGTCTATACACAAAATCCTATTCTTAGATGTAGCATTACCTATGACTGCTCACACCTAGGCACTAATTAATTCTGTATGGTTTTGATTCTTAGGTGTAGCAATACCCTGACTGCCTGCACCTAGGTACTTCTCTGGTTTGTGCAAAGTTTTGGGGCATAGTTATCTTTCTGATTTCTAGGGATTTTAGTTTTTTCACTGTCCTGTGTGACTTTTTCATCACTATCTAAAGATATGAGGTCTATAGTTTGGGTCTTTTTAGGCTCAAGGATATCTGAGGGAGGAACACTCTTTTATTTTGGTAGCTCATTTTGCATAATCTGTTCCCCTTC
>NW_006209511.1:28774-31560 GCF_000334495.1 Tupaia belangeri chinensis | reverse complement strand
ACTAAGGATTTCATTTACTAGATTCCAATAGGAAAATGTGGTTACGGGAACCTTTTCTGGGCCAAAGGTGGAGTAGTAATCTTTTAAGAGTGTCACCTACCCTTTTCCACCTTTTTTCATCAATGGTTCCTTCTTGAGGGAACCATGGATAAGGCTTCTTCAGGAAATCAAAAAGGGTGAGCAGTTGTTTAACTTTCACTTCTACTTCTCTAGTTCTAAGGGCTTCCTTTAACCCCTGAACAAACAATTCGTGCTGGCTGAGCTCTTGACCCATTATAGTCTAAGCTATAACCCGGAATTCAAACGTGAGTAGTTACTCACCGAGACGTCTTCTGATGCGTCTCCCAAAAGTGCCGCGGGCTTCTGTCTTGTTCCTCGCTGGGAATGTACTTCTTATTCCGAAGGCTTGTTCCTCGCCAGGAACGTGCTCCTTATTTCCCTTCGGAATCTTCGGGAACCTGTTGCTACCCCTTCAACTCGAGTGCCTGTCTGGGCGCCAGAATGTCCCGACCTGCGGGACGAATCAGGCAGGGAAACTCGAGCGAGGGGGGAGGTCTGGAACCGGTGCAGCGTCTCAGCACAGGAACGAAAGAAGTATCACAGCTCACACAGTGTCACAGCTCTTGATGGTATGAAGGTTTCGCTCATTTATTGAGGGCTAGAGCACTTTCTTATATACACAAGGCAGAGGGAGGTAGGCGGGGTTTACAGCGGACTTAATTGAGGACCTGTCAGTTCTGTCTGAACCAGGAGGTCTGCATTCCTGGTGGGGGCGAGGCGCCTCCCTTCAATTTTAAGCAGTGAAGGTCATGGCAGCCATTTTGATGTGGGCGGCTCCCCACATTTCTGCAAGGAGAAATCAAATTTTTCTAGCACCATTTGTTGAAGATGTTCTCCTTTTCCCACTGGATTGACTGGTACCCCTTGTGAAAAATCATATGACTATATATTTGGGAATTTATTCCTGGGGACTTTATTCTCTTTCATTGGTCCACCTGTCTGTTTCTGTGCCAGTATCATGATGTTTTGATCACCACACTTTTATACTATATTTTTGGGTTTAGCAGTGTCCACATCAATTTAAATAATCATGTTTTAAAAAATCATTGTTTCTGTTAATATGATTGTTGAACTACCCATGCATCCCTGGAATAAAGCCTACCTGGTCATGATGATCTTTTTTATAAGCTGTTGTATATGTTTAATTTATATCTTGTTGAGAATTTTTCCATCTATATTCATCAGGGATATAGGTCTATAGTTGTCCTTTTTTTCTTTTATCCATATCTACTTGGGGAATGAGGATGATGGAGGTTTCATAGAATGAATTTATAAATTGTCTTTCTTTTTGGATCTCTAGAAACAGTTTGAGAAGAATTGGGTTTCCCCTTTTTTCTTTTTTTTAGAGGTTTTTGCTATAGGGCGCGTGTGCTTGCCCAGACAGAGAGACAGAGATAGAAAGTGAGAAATCACCCCCTGGGGTGGATGGCCACGCTGCAATCCCCTCTCCTCCAATCTCCTCTCGGGATCTTGGGCACACACGCACACGCGCCTGGTGTCAGTTTAAGTCACTGGGTCCGGGACCTGAACCGCAGTTGACTACATGGGAGTCCAGCGACATAGCCATTACGCTAACTGCTGGTCCCAGGTTTCCTCTTTTTTCAGTGTTTTGTAAAATTCAGTAGTGACACCATCGGCACTTGGACTTTTCTTTTTTGGTAGGTTATTCTTATTTTATTTAGTTTAGTTGTTTTCTTTTATTTTTAAAATTTTTTTCAGTTCATTTTCTTCCATACATTCCATCACATTATTATTTGTTATACAAAATGGATATTTCAACAGGTGAACATTTCTCCCTAGTATCGTTGATAAAACTACAAAATATCTTCAATAAATAATACCACACCTCTTTGTGCTATTAATGCTTTGCCTTCCTGTCCCTCCCTCAAATGTCCTTCCTTAGACCCTCCTCTTTCACACACACTATGTCTGGTATTAACATCTATATACTGTGTTTCTATTTCCTTTAGTCAATTAGTTTCAGTCATAGAGTGCAGACACTCAGTATATATTAAGTAGGGACATACAATGACTCTCCTTCATAGCATGGCTTGCTTTACCCAGCAGTAAGTCTTCCATATTCATCCACTTCCTATGAAAAGCCAAGGTTTTTTTTTTTTATGGTTGAATAGTATTTCATTGAGTATATTTGCCACAGTTTCTCTACCTATTCATCAGTTCATGGGCATTTGAGTTGTTTCCATGACTTAGCAATTGTGAATAGTGCCACAATAAACATCGATGTGCAAGCACTTTTCTGATTAAGTATTCTTTTGTCCTTTGTGTAGATACTAAGAAGTGTGATTCCTGGATCATATGGTAGTTACGTCTGTAGATTTTTGAGGAATCTCCAAATTGTTCTCCACAGTAGATGGACCAATTTACATTCTCACCAGCAGTGTAAGAGAGTTTCCTTTTTACCACACCCCAGCCAGCATTTATTTATTTATTTATTTATTTTTAATCTTAGACATTCTGAATGGGATTAGACGATATCTCGTTGTTTTGATCTACATTTCTCTCGCAATGAGGGATGTTGAGCATTTTTTCATATGCCTTTTAGCTATTCGTATGCCATCTTAAGAGAGTGGTTTTTTCAACTCATTCTCCCATCTTTTAATAGGATTGATTGTCTTTTTCCAGAACACCTGCTTGAATTCCTTGTGAATTCTGGTTATCAGTTCCTTATCTGACGCATAGTTTACAAAAATATTTTCCCATTCTGA
>NW_006209511.1:23912-28506 GCF_000334495.1 Tupaia belangeri chinensis | reverse complement strand
CCACGAACCGCGGTCGACTACGTGGGAGTCCAGCGACATAGCCATTACGCTAACTGCTGGTTCCCAGATTTAGATTCTTGATACACCTTTACTTGATTTTTGTCAGAGGTGAGAGGTAGGGGTTCAGATTCATCTTTCTGCAAGTGGAGATCCAGTTTTGCCAGCACCATTTGCTGAAGAGGTTTTCCTTTTCCCACTGAATTGACTGGTAACCCTTGTCAAAGATCAGTTGACTGTATGTTTGGGCATTTATTTCTGGGGACTATTCTGTTCCATTGGTCCACCTGTCTGTTTCTGTGCCAGTACCATGCTGTTTTGATTACCACAGCTTTGTAGAATATTTTTGGGTCAGGGAGTGAGAATTGCCATTTTGATTATATTAATTCTTCCAATCCAGGAACATGGAATATCCTTCCACTTTTTTATGTCATTTTAAATTTCTTTTTTTTTTTATCTTCTTCTTTTTTTTTTCTGGAGGCCTTTAACTTCTTTTGTTAGATGTATCCCTAAGTATCTTATATTTTTTGTGGCTATGGGAAGTAGAACAACGTTTTTCAGTTCTATCTCAGTCTTCCTGTCGTTCGTATATAGAAATGCTATAGATTTCTGGATATTAATTTTGTATTCTGTAAGTTTACTGTATTCATGTATTACTTCCAGAAATTTTTTTATGGAAATAATTGGATCTTCTATGTATACAATCATGTCATCTGCAAATAGAGAGATTTTCACCTCTTCTTTTTCTATTCGAATGCCTTTGATTTTTTTCTCTTTTTTTTTTTTTTGGAGAGATTTTCACTGTAGGGCGCGTGCGCTCGCCAGACAGACAGAGAGAGACATAGAGACAGAAAGCAAGAAATCACCCCCCAGGGGGGATGGTCACGCCGCAATCCCTTCTCCTCCATTCTCCTCTCGGGATCTTGGGCACGCGCCCGGCGTGAATTTTAAGTCACCGGGTCCGGGACATGAACCGCGGTCGACTACGTGGGAGTCCAGCGACATAGCCATTATGCTAACTGCTGGTTCCCTTTTTTTCTCTTTTTTGATTGCCATGGCCTAGACTTCCAGTACTATATTGAAGAGGAGTGGTGAAAGTGCACATCTTTGTCTTTTACCTGGTTTTAGTGGAAAAGCTTTCAGCTTTTCTCCATTGAGGATGATGTTCGCTATGGGTTTTTCATAGATAGCTTTTCTTGTGTTGTGAAATGACCCTTCTATGCTGATTTTGCTGAGAGTCTTGATTATGAAGGGATGTTGTATCTTATCAAATGGTTTTTCTGCATCAATCAACATGGCCATATGGTTTTTATCTTTCTTCCTATTAATATGGTGTATTACATTTATGGTTTTGCATATGTTGAACCAACCTTGCATTCCTGGGATAAAGCCTACCTGATCATGATGTATAGTCTTTTTCATAAGTTGTTGGATATGGTTTGCTAGTATCTTGTTGAGAATATTTGTGTCTATATTCATCAAGGATATTGGTCTATAGTTTTCCTTCCTTGTCCTGTCCTTATCTGTTTTGAGGATCAGGTTGATAGAGGCTTCATAGAATGAATTAAGGAGAGATTCACCCTTTTGGATATTTAGAAATAACTTGAGCATTTGGGGGTTAACTCTTCTTTGAAAGTTTTGTAGAATTCAGAGGTGAATCCATCAGGGCCAGGGCTTTTCTTTGTAGGGAGGTTATTTATAACTGATTCAATCTCTTGGTTTGTTATGGACCTATTCTGACTTTCTATATCCTCCTGGCTTAATCTAGGTAGTTTATACATTTCCAAGCATTTGTCCATCTCATCCAGATAATCATGTTTCTTGGCATACAGATGTTTATAGTATCCTCTGATATTTGTATTTTTACTATGTCTGTTGTTATTTTGCTTGCTTCATTGCAGATCTGATTCCCTTCTCTCTTCTTAATAAGTCTCGCTAGTTGTGTATCAATTTTGTTTATCTTTTCAAAGAACCAGCTTTTCCTTTCATTTATTTTCTGTATAGTTTGTTTATTTTCTATTTCATTTATTTCTTCTTGGATCTTTATTATTTCCTTTCTCCTGGAGTTTTCTGGATTTTTTTTGCTGTTGTATTTCCAATTCTCTGAGGCTTGATGTTAGGTGATCCATTTACCTTCTTTCCATGTTCCTCTTATGTGCACTAATTGCTATGAACTTCTCTCTTATGACTGCTTTAGTAGTGTCCCAAAGATTATGGAAACTCGTGTCCTCATTGTCATTCTCTTTCATGAACCTTTTGATTTCAGTCTTTATTTCTTCAGTAGTTGTGGAGTCATTCAGGAGTAGATTATTTAGTTTCCATGTATTTGAGTATTTTTTAGGATTTCTCTTGAAATAAAACTGGTTTAATTCCATCATGGTTGGAAAAGATGCTGGGTATAGTTTCTATGCATTTAAATCTGTAGAGGCTTGCTTTGTGCCCTATGATGTGGTCAAACTTCAAGAAGGTTCCATGTGGCAGTGAGAAAAAAGTTTATCTCAAGGTTTTTGGATGGATAGTTCTCTAGATATCTAAGTCCATTTGATTTATGAGATCATTTAGATTCTTTATCTCTTTACCTAACTTTTGTCTAGATGATCTGTCCAGAGGGGATAGTGCAGTGTTGAGTTCTCCAACAATTATTGTGTTGTGGTCTATCTCCCTTTTTATTATTATTATTATTATTTTTGGAGAAGTTTTTGCTATAGGGCATGTGCGCTCACCAGACAGACAGAGACATAGAGACAGAAAGCAAGAAATCACCCCCCAGAGGGGATGGTCACGCCGCAATCCCTTCTCCTCCATTCTCCTCTCGGGATCTTGGGCATGCATGCACACGTGCCTGGAGTGAGTTTTAAGCCACCGGGTCAGAGACGTGAACCACGGTCGACTACATCGAAGTCCAGGGACATAGCCATTATGCTAACTGCTGGTTCCCTTTTATTATTTTTTCATCGAACAAGAAGCTATAACTTTCTTAATGATATAAACAGTACAAATTTCAAACCAGGCTGCAGTATTCTTTTGGAACACAAAATAGTCCTCCTTTTCAGATGATTACATTGTTAATTCCATAATAGCATTTACAATATCATTACTGTTGTTCTTCAGGGCTCAGACTGCTTTTGCTCTCGACACTTTTGCTTGTGACATGACCAATTCTATGTCCTTAACTTCCACACCTGTTTCATCAACCTTTTCCTCTTCACTCTCCTCTTGTACAGTTGGAGTCTGTGTGTTTTCTTGAATGTTTGAGACAACTTCACCTTTAACTTTGAAATTTTTAGCAGCTGCTAGCTGTGCTTGCTGAGACAAACCCTCTATTTTGGCTTCCCCAAAAACTATGTAGGTATCTGAAGCTGGGCTCTTGTAGATATCTGGTTTTGTGATGACAAAAAGGATATTCTTAGATTTCCAGATAGTGGCTCTAGTAACCCTTGTAACCTGCCAAAGACCCAGTTTGGACATAGCCTTTCGTGCCTTTTTTTCACTTCGACTCTGTTTTGCTTTACTGACTGGTTCTTCATTGATTTCAGCTGCTGCTGCCAGCTGGGCTTTTTGTGTGGTTGCCTGTGTGGAATCTTGTTCTTCAAGCTCTGGTACTGATTCATCACTGTCAGATTCTGTTCCAGACCCTGTCTCAGCCTGGGGCTTTGGCAACACCTGCTCTGTAGCAGGGACGGTTTCTGTGGCTTCACCAGGCATTTTGTGCAGGGGACGCAGAACCAAGATGGCGGTAGAAAGAGCCTCCCCTTTTAGATTTAGCTGTCTTTCCTTCACATATTTGGGTTCTCCTGTGTTAGGCACATAGATATTAATAAGCATTATACTTTCTTGATCGATTGACCATTTTACTACAATATAGTGCAGTTCTTTGTCTCTTCAAACAGTTTTCTTTTTTCTAAATTTTTATTTTTTATTATCATCATAATCTTCTTTATATTACATTGGATTACATATAACTTTATAGTGTATTACATTGTTTTTTCATAAGGGAATGCCATGCATGTCAGTCAGTACAGAGACATTAATCTCCCCACTTCAACATTCAATATCTTTTCTATGTTTTCCCCAATCATTATTTTTATTATTCTAATTATTTTTTAAAACAGTCAATTTTTGTTTTAAGTCCCATTTTGTTTTAAGTCCCAAATTAGTATTGCGACTCCAGCTCCTTTTTGGTTCCCATTTGCATGGAAAAACCTTTTCCCGACCCTTCACTTTCAGTCTATGTATATCTTTATCCATAAAGTAGGTTTCCTGTAGGCAACAGATAGAAAGTTTTTTTTTATATATATTTCAATTTATTTATTTGCATTCATTCACTATACATCATTACAGCATACAAAATGAGATTTTCCATCCAGAGTACACTGTATATTGTCTCAATAAAGCACATCAATAAACATATTATTATTTTTTTGTTATTTTTTCTTTCAATTTATTTATTTGCATTCATTCACTGTACATCATTACAGCATACAAAATGAGATTTTCCATCCAGAGTATACTGTATATTGTCTCAATCAAGCACATCAACAAACATGTTATTGTCAGCAAATAATCTTCCATTTCTTGTTTTCTGTATGTTTTGCTT
>NW_006209511.1:19039-22613 GCF_000334495.1 Tupaia belangeri chinensis | reverse complement strand
GGCCAGCCATTTTCTCCTCTACATCTGAGATTCTATTTTCTGAATGATCTAGTCTGCTTTTAATACTTTCAAGGGAGATTTTGACTTCTTGTATTATAATCTTCATCTCCAGCAGTTCCGTTTGAGTCTTTTGTAAAGTGTGTAGTTCCTCTTTTAGATCTTGCAGGAATTTCCTCATCTCCTGGAACTCATCAATTTCTTTCTCCTTTCTCTTTAGCAGTTCATTATCTCTCTTCTCTTCCATCTCTGTTAGCTTCAACATTATGAATGCTCTAAATTCCTTATCAGACATTTTCATGATTTTCACAGAACTAATTGTGGATGAAGAAGAGTTACTCTGTTCCTTTGGAGGAGAGGTATTTTCTTGTTTTCCCATATTTCTTGCAATCCAGCAGTGATTTCTTGTCATCTGATGGATGTTGTGTTTCTTTCAAATTCTTGAAGTTCAGCCTCAATGTTCAGGAACAAGCATACACAGGTGATCTAAAAATCTCTTTGCTGTTCTGTTGTGATTGCTGGTGCAGCAGATTCAGTAGATATTGGGGAATATTTTAACCGTCTTAGTATTGGGATGTTTAGCTACAGTGCTCTTAAATCTGTCTAAAAACACATTAAATGGATATTGGAGGGTGGAGAGACAGGAAAAAGGAAAATGAAAATGAGAGAGAGAAACAAAAACAAAAAGAGAAAAAAAGAAAAAAAATTAAAAAAAAAGATAATTACTGTTCTTTGTTTTTAAAAAAATCACAAAACAGAAAGCCTTCTTCTGAAGGCCTGGCCTGTTCTTCCTGGGTGAGAGGAACAGAGCAATAATTAACAAGATACATGGTGGAGCTGAGAGCAAGAGAGAAACTTTGCCTTTTAAAAAAAATGTAAAAGAAAAATTACAAAAACAAAAGGGAAGACAGAAGCAGGGAGAGACAGAAAACAGAGACACAGAAACAGAGATAGAAGGCTGGGGGTGCAGGGGGTGCTCCCTACTGCTAGCTCATTTGTTGGAGGCTGAATTATCAGTAGAAAAATCTTCATTCTCTGAAATATCTAGTTTGCTGGAGCCATGTGGAACCTTCTTCTGAAGGCCTGGCCCCTTCTGCCACTAGCTCATTTGTTGGAGGCTGAATTATCAGTAGAAAATCTTCATTCCCTGAAATATCTAGTTCACTGGAGCCATGTGGAACTTTCTTCTGAAGGCCTGGCCTCTTCTGCTGCTAGCTCGTTTGCTGGAGGCTGAATTATCAGTAGAAAATCTTCATTCCCTGAAATATCTTATTCACTGGAGCCATATGGAAACTTCTTCTCTACGGAAAGATCTTTGTTGTAGCTGCAAGTTGAGTTTTGGGCCTAAGAATGAACTACTCGTTCCAAGCAATGTAAGCATAAAACAACTCTCTTGCAACAAAATGCTAGAAAGTAACTAACACGAAGTTGTTTGTACCACTTACTTAACTTTGGAAGCTGAAAAACCTGTGATGTTCAGATTTGCTTTACATCAAGGTTGGCTTTTGGAAGCAGTTTCACACTGTTTTTCAATGGATGTTTTGAAATGAAGCTTACTTTTGGGATATAAGCAAGTAGTTTTTCAGGCAAAATTTGAAGTTTTACTTAAAATATCAGAAAGATCTTTGGCAGGAAGACTCCACTTATGGGGCTGCTTTTCATACCTAAAGAACTTTGTTGTAGCTGCAAGTTGAATTTTGGGCCTAAAAACGCACAATTTACAAGCAATTTAAGCATAAAGCAACCCTCCTGCAACGAAATGCTAGAAAGTAACAAACACAAAGTTGTTTGTTCCACTTATTTAACATTAGATGTTGAACAACCTGTGATGTTCAAATTTGCTCTACATCATGGTTTTGTTTTTGAACAGGTTTTACACTGTTTTTCAATGGACGTTTTGAAATGAAGCTTACTTTCAGGAGATAAGCAAGTAGTTTTTCAGACAAGATTTGAAGTTTTACTTGGAATATCAGAAAGATCTTTGGCAGAAAGACTCCACTCATGGGCTTGCTATTCATACCTAAAGATCTTTGTTGTAGCTTTGGGTGTGTTGTGGGCCTAAGAATCACTACTCTTTCCAAGCAATCTAAGCATAAAGCAACACTCTTCCAACAAAATGCTAACAAATAACTAACACAAAGATGTTTGATCCACTTACTTAACTTTAGATGTTGAACAACCTGTGATATTCAGTTTTGCTCTACATCAATGTTCGGTTTTGAAGCAGATTTACACTGTATTTCAATGGACCATTTGAAAAGAAGCTTACATTCAGGAGATAATCCAGTATTTTTTCAGGCAAAACTTGAACTTCATTTTGTAATATTAGAAAGATCTTTGGCAGAAAGACTCCACTCATGGGACTGTTTTCTATAAGTAAAGATCTTTGTTGTAGATGCAAGTTGTATTTTGGGCCTAAGAAGGCACTACTCTTTCCAAGCAAATTGAGCGTAAAGCAACCCTCTTGCAATGAAATGCTAGAGAGTAACTAACACAAAGTTATATGTTCTACTTATATAAATTGAGAAGTTGAACAACCTGGGATGTTCAGATTTGCTCTACATCTTGGGATTGTTTTAGAAGCAGTTTTACACTGTTTGACAAAGGACGTTTGGCAATGAAGCTTAATTTTAAAAGATAAGTAAGTAATTTTTCAGACAAAATTTGAAATTTTACTTGGAATATCAGAAAGATCTTTGGTAGAAAGACTCCAGTCATGGGGCTGCTTTTCATACCTAAAGAACTTTGTTGAAGCTGCAAGTTGAGTTTTGGGCCTAAGAATGCACTACTCTTTGCAAGCAAACTATGCGTAAAGCAATCCTTTTCCAAAAAATGCTAGGAAGTAACAAACACAGTTGTTTGATCCACTTACTTAACTTTAGAAGTTGAACAACCTGTGATGTTCAGTTTTCCTCTACATCAAGGTTTGGTTTTGGAAGCAGTTTTACACTGTTTTTCAATGGACCTTTTGAAATGAAGGTTACTTTCGGGGTATAAGCAAGTACTTTATCAGGCAAAATATGAATTTTTTCTTGGAATATTAGAAAGATCTTTGGCAGAAAGACTCCACTCGTGGGACTACTTTTCATACCTAAAGATTGTTGTTGTTGCTACAAGTTGAGTTTGGGCCTAAGAATGCACTACACTTTCCAAGAAAACTAACCATAATGCAACCCTCTTCCAACAAAATGCTACCAACAAACTAACACAGAGTTGTTTGTTCCACTTATTTAACTTTAGAAGTTGAACAATCTGTGATGTTCAGTTTTGCTCTACATCAATGTTTTGTTTTGAAGCTGATTTGCACTGTTTTTTTTTTTTTGGAGAAGTTTTAGCTATAGGGTGTGTGCGCTCGCCAGACAGACAGAGAGAGACAGAGAGGCAGAAAGCGAGAAATCACCCCCCAGGGGGGATGGTCACACCACAATCCGTTCTCCTCCATTCTCTTCTGGGGATCTTGGGCACGCATGCACATGCGCCCGGCGTGAGATTTAAGCCACCAGTCCGAGACGTGAACCGTAGTTGACTACATGGGAGTCCAGCGACATAGCCATTACTCTAACTGCTGGTTCCCTAC
>NW_006209511.1:18810-19021 GCF_000334495.1 Tupaia belangeri chinensis | reverse complement strand
TTTTTTTTTTGTTCCACTTCCTTAACTTTTTATTTATTTTACATTTTTTAATAAGTTCAATCACATTATTTAGCTCACAAGGTGATCATTTCAGTATAAGAACATTTATCCCCAGTAAACAACACTACCTCCCTGTTTCAACAGTGCTGCCTTTGTATCCCTACTCCAAATGTTCTTCCCCACGCACCACTCCTCCACACACTCCACTTCT
>NW_006209511.1:10722-17530 GCF_000334495.1 Tupaia belangeri chinensis | reverse complement strand
CTTTGAATATATTCTCCCATTCTTTCCTCGCTCGCATTTTTTCCGATGAGAGGTCTGCCGTTAGTCCAATGGGATATCCTTTGTAGGTAACTTGCCGCTTTTGTCTTGCCAGTCTTAGTATCTTGTCTTGTTCTGTGGTTTTGATCAATCTGGCTATAATGTGTCTTGGAGAAGATCTTCTTGGGTTGATTCTATTTGGGGTCCTCTGTACTTCTTGGGAATGGATCTTTAGTGCCTCTCCAGGTTTGGAAAGTTTACTTGCATGATTTCATGGAATAGATTATCAATGCCCTTATGAGTTTCGTCCCCTTCTGGGATGCCTATTATCTGGATGTTAGGACGTTTAATTGTATCTACTATTTCTCGTATATTACTCTCAAATTTTTGGGCCATTTTCTCAGTCTTCATGGTGGATTTTTCTAGGCCAGCAATTTTCTCTTCTACATCTAAGATTCTCTTTTCTGTATGATCTAGTCTGCTTTTAATACTTTCAAGGGAAATTTTGACTTCTTGTATTATAGCCTTCATCTCTAACAGTTCCATCTGATTCTTTTGTAATGTGTGAAATTCCTCTTTTAGATCTTACTTGAATTTCCTCACCTCCCGGAACTCTTCAACTCCTTTCTCCTTCCTCTTCAGTAGGTCCTTGTCTCTCTTCTCTTCCATCTCTGTAAGCTTTGCCATTATGAATGTTCTGAATTCTTTATCAGACATTTCATGACTTCCATTGAACTGTGTGTGGATGAAGCGGAGTTATCCTTTTCCTTTGGAGGAGAGGTATTTTCCTGCTTCACCATATTTCTTGTGGTCCTGCAGTGATATCTAGTCATCTTGTGGATGGTCGATTTCATCCCAAACTTGGAAGTTCAATCTGAGGGTCGAGGAGTGTGTAGAAAAGGAAACAGAGAGAGGGAAGCAAACTAACAAAGAAAAGGACAACAAACAAAGAAAAAGAGAAAAGTATTAAGAGAAAAACTTTTAAATAAAACTAAAAAAAAAGAAAAATCAATATTCAAAAAATTTCAAAAAAACCCCCCAAATTAGAAAACTGTGTGGCACGTGGCTAGATCGCAGCAGCCATGGATCTGGTTCTTGAAGAAGGGCTGTTCTGTTCCCTTCCATCTCTCCTGGGTGGGGAGTGGGAGAGGGAATTATTAACAAGATAAAGGGCTAGGTGAGGCCAACAGGCCCAGGAAGATGCCTCACCTTAAACAAAATTCTAAAAAGCAAAAATTAAAGAAAAAGAGAGGAGTCAGAGACAGAGACAGAGGTAGAGAGAGACAAAGACAGATACAGAGAGAGGAGGCCTGAGAGGAGTCTTCCTACCACGTGAGTTTTCTATACCGGAGGCTGAATTATCAGTAGGACCTCTTCATTCCTCCATTTTCCCCTTAATGGCTAGATCACAGTAGCCATGGAGCTGGTTCTTGAAGAAGGGCTGTTGTGTTCCCTTCCATCTCTCCACGCGAGTTTTCTATACTGGATGGTGAATTATCAGTGGGATGTCTTCATTCCTCTGTTTTCCCCCAAATGGCTAGATTACAGGAGCCATGGGGCTGGTTCTTGAAGAAGGGCTGTTCTTCATAGTTTTCCACTTTCTCTCGAATGCCAGTGTTTTGTTGTTTTTAATGGATGAATAGTATTCCATAGAGTATACGTGCCATAGTTGTTCAATCCATTCAGCCATATGAGGGCATATGGGTTGGTTCCATGTCTTAGCAATTGTGAAAAGTGCCACAATAAATATTGAGGGGATAAGAATGCAGTTTTTCAGCAAAATGCTGAACTTTTTCTTGCACTATCTGAAAGAATTTTTGCAGAGAGACATGACTCATGGGGCTGCTTTTCATACTGAAAGGTCTTTGTTGTAGCTGCAACTTGAGTTTTGGGCCTAAAAATGCACTGCACTTTACAAGAAAACCTAGCGTAAAGCAAACCTCTTGCAACAAAAAGCTAACAAGTAACTAACACAAAGTTATTTGTTTCACTTACTTAACTTAAGAAGTTGAACAACCGCTGTTGTTCAGTTTTGCTCTACATCAAGGTTTGGTTTTGGAAGCAGTTTTACACTGTTTTTCAATGGACATTTTGAAATGAAGCTTACTTTTGGGAGATAAACAAATAGTTTTTCAGACAATATTTGAACTTTTACTTCTAATATCAGAAAGATCTTTGGCAGAAAGACTGCACTCATGGGGCTGCTTTTCATACCTAAAAATCTTTGTTGTAGCTGCAACTTGAGTTTTATGCCTAAATGTGCACTGTACTTCACAAGCAAACTAAGCATAAAGCAACTTTCTTGCAAAAAAAGGCCAACAAGTAACACAAAGTTGTTTGATCCACTTACTTAATCTTAGAAGTTGAACAACCTGTGATGTTCAATTTTGCTCTACATCAAGGTTTGGTTTGGAAGCAGTTTTACAGTGATTTTCAATGGATCATTTGAAAGGAGGCTTTCTGTCAGGTGATAAGCAAGTAATTTTCAGCAAAATTCTGAACTTTTTCTTGGACTATCTGAAAGATCTTTGGCAGAAAGACTCCACTCTTGGGGCTGCTTTTCATACCTAAAGATCTTTGTTGTAGCTGCAAGTTAAGTTTTGGACCAAAAATCTTACTACACTTTCACAGCAAACTAAGTGTAAAGCAGCCTTCTTGCAACAAAAGGCTAACAAGTAACTAACACAAAGTTGTTTGATCCACTTACTTAACCTTAGAAGTTGAACAACCTGTGATGTTCAGTTTTGCTTTACATCAAGGTTTGCTTTTGGAAGCAGTTTTACAGTGATTTTCATTGGATCATTTGAAAGGAAGCTTACTGTCAGGTGATAAGAAAGTAATTTTCAGCAAAGTTCTGAAGTTTTTCTTGGACTATCAGAAAGATCTTTGGCAGAAAGACTCCACTCATGGGGCGGCTTTTTATACCTAAAGATCTTTGTTTTAGATGCAAGTTGAGTTTTGGGCCAAAAAACGTACTATACAAGAAAACTAAGCTTAAACAACCCTCTTGCAACAAAATGCTAACAAGTAACTAACCCAAAGTTGTTTGTTTCACTTACTTAACTCTAGAAGTTGAATAACCTGTGATGTTCAGTTTTGTGGTACATCAAGGTTTGGTTTGGGAAGCGGTTTTACTCTGTTTTTCAATGGATGTTTTGAAATGATGCTTACTTTCGGGAGATAAGAAGGACTCCACTCATGGACTTGCTTTTCATAATTGAAGATCGTTTTTGTAGCTGCTAGTTGAGTTTTGGGTCTAAGAATGCACTACTCATTTCAAGAAATCTAAGTGGAAAGCAACACTCTTCCAAAGAAATGCTAAAAAACAACTAACACAAAAGTGTTTGATCCACTTACTTAACTTTAGAAGTTGAACAATCTGTGATGTTCAGTTTTGCTCTACATCAATATTTGGTTTTGAAGGAGATTACCATTGCTTTTCAATGGACATTTTGAAATGAAGTTTACTTTCAGGAGATAAGCAAGTAGTTTTTCAGACAATATTTGAAGTTTTACTAGGAATATCAGACAGATCTTTTGCAGAAAGACTCCAGTCATGGCACTTCATTTCATACCTATAGATCTTTGTTGTAGCTGCAAGTTGAGTTTTGTATGCCCTACCCTTTGCAAGCTCACTAAGCATAATGGATTCCATTTCCAACGAAATGCTGGGAAGTAACTAACTGAAAGTTCTTTGATTCACTTACTTAACTTTAGAAGTTGGACAACCTGAGATGTTCAGTTTTGCTCTACATCAAGGTTTCATTTTGAAAGCAGTTTCACACTCTTTTCAATGGACGTTTTAAAATGAAGCTTACTGTTGGAAGATAAGCAAATAGTTTTTCATGCAAAATTTGAACTTTTACTTGGAATATCAGGAAGGTCTTTGGCAGAAAGACTCCACTTATGGGGCTGCTTTTCATACCTAAAGATCTTTGTTGTAGCTGCAAGTTGAGTTTTGGTCCTCAGAATGCACTACTCTATGCACACAAACTATGTGTAAAACAACCCTTCTCCAACGAAATACTGGGAAGTAACTAACACAAAATGGTTTGATACACTTTCTTAACTTTAGAAGTTGAACAAGCTGTGATGTTTAGTTTTGGTGTACATCAATGTTTGGTTTTGAAGCTGATTTACACTGTTTTTTAAATGAACCTTTGTCAAGGAAGTTTACTTTCAGGGGATAAGCATGTAGTTTTTCAGCAAAATGCTGAACTTTTTCTTGCACTGTCAGAAAGAACTTTTGCAGAAAGACTCTACTCATGGGGCTGCTTTTCATACATAAAGGTCTTTGGTATAGCTGCAAGTTGAGTTTGGGCTAAAAAACTCACTACACTT
Organism: Tupaia belangeri chinensis; assembly: GCF_000334495.1. Lineage (NCBI taxonomy): Eukaryota > Metazoa > Chordata > Mammalia > Scandentia > Tupaiidae > Tupaia > Tupaia belangeri. The sequence continues at coordinate 13,192 of NW_006209511.1, read as the reverse complement.
TACAAGCAAACTAAGTGTAAAGCAACACTCTTGCAACGAAATGCTAACAAGTAACTCACACAAAGTTTTTTGTTTAACTTACTTAACTTTAGAAGTTGAACCACCTGTTACACTGTTTTTCAATGGACATTATGAAATGATGCTTACTTTTGGGAGACAAGAAATAGTCTACTCATGAGCTTGCTTTTCATACCTGAAGAACTTTGTTGTAGCTGCAAGTTGTGTTTTGGGCCAAAAAACGCACTACAGTTTACGAGTAAACTAAGCATAAAGCAACCCTCTTGCAATGAAATGGTAACAAGTAACTAACCCAACGTCGTTTGTTTCACTTACTAAGCTTTATAAGTTGAACAACCTGTGATGTTCAGTTTTGTGGTACATCAAGGTTTGGTTTGGGAAGCAGTTTTACACTGTTTTTCAATGGACATTTTGAAATGATGCTTACTTTCGGGAGATTAGAAGGACTCCACTCATGGACTTGCTTTTCATACTTGAAGATCTTTTTTGTAGCTGCAAGTTGAGTTTTGGGCCTAAGAATGCACAACTCGTTTCAAGAAATCTAAGTGGAAAGCAACACTCTTCCAAAGAAATGCTAAAAAACAACTAACACAAAGTTGTTTGATCCACTTACTTAACTTTAGAAGTTGAACAACCTGTGATGTTCAGTTTTGCTCTACATTAATATTTGGTTTTGAAGCAGATTAACACTTTTTCAATGGACCATTTGAAAGGAAGCTTACTTTCAGGAGATAAGCGAGTAGTTTTCAGCAAAATTCTCAGCTTTTTCTTTGACTATCAGAAAGATCTTTGGCAGAAAGACTCCACTCATGGGGCTGCTTTTCATACCTGAAGATCTTTGTTGTAGCTGCAAGTTGAGTTTTGGACCAAAAAACGCACTACACTTTACAAGCAAACTAAGCATATAGCAACCCTTTTGCAACAAAATGCTACCAAGTAACTAGCAAAAAGTTGTTTGTTGCACATACTTAACTTTAGAAGTTGAACACCCTGTGAAGTTCAATTTTGCTATACATCAAGGTTTATGTTTGGAAGTTTTACACTGTTTTTCAATGGACTTTTTGAAATGAAGCTTACTTTTGGGAGATAAGCAAGTAGTTTTTCAGACAAAATTTGAAGTTTTACTTGGCATATCAGAAAGATCTTTGGCTGAAAGATTCCACACATGGGGCTTCTTTTCATACCTAAAGATATTTGTTGTAGCTAGAAGTTGAGTTTCATACCTAAGTATGCACTACCCTTTGCAAGCTCTCTAAGCATAAAGAAACCTATTTCCAACGAATAGCTGGGAATTGACTAACTGAAAGTTCTTTGATTCACTTATTTAACTTTAGAAGTTGAACAACCTGAGATGTTCAGTTTTGCTTGACATCAAGGTTTCGTTTTGGAAGCAGTTTTACACTGTTTTTCTTTTTTTCTTTTCTTTTTTTTCATTTCATTTTCTTCCATACATTCCATCACATTAGTATTTATCTTACAAAATGGATATTTCAGCAGGTGAACACCTCTCCCCAGCACCGTCGATAAAAGCATGAAACATCTTCAACAGGTAATACCACACCTCTTTGTGCCATTAATGCTTTTCCTCCCTGTCTCTCCCCCAAATGTCCTTCCTCAGACCCTCCTCTTTCACATACACTATATCTAGTATTTACATCTATATACTGTATTTTTATATCCTTTAGACAATTCGTTTCAGTCATAGAGTGCAGACACTCGGTATATATTAATTGGGGACATACAATGCCTCTCCTTCATAGCATGGCTTGCTTCACTCAGCAGTAAGTCTTTCATATTCATCTACTTCCTGTCAAAAGCCAGGGTTTTGTTGTTTTTTATGGATGAATAGTATTCCATTGAATATATGTGCCACAGTTTTTCTAACCATTCATCAATTCATGGGCATTTGGGTTGCTTCCATGACTTGGCAATCATGAAAAGTGCCACAATAAACATCCATGTACAAGCACGTTTCTGATGAAGTATTCTTCTGTCCTTTGGGTAGATACCAAGGAGTGGGATTGATGGATCATATGGTAGTTCTATTTGTAGACTTTTGAGGAATCTCCAAATTGTTCTCCACAGTGGTTGGACGAATTTACATTCCCATAAACAGTATAAGAGTGTTCCCCTTTTACCACACCCCCGCCAGCACTTATCATTTTTTGTTTTTTGTTTCTTTAATCTTAGTCATTCTGACTAGGGTTAGGTGGTATCTCATTGTTGTTTTGAATTGCATTTTCCTTACAATGAGGGATGTTGATCATTTTCTCATATGCTTTTTGGCTATTACTATGTCATCTTTAGAGACTAATTCTCACATTTTTAAATAAGGTTGATCATCTTTTTACGGAATAGCTGCTTGAATTCCTTGTGTATTCTGGTCATCAGTCCCTTATCTGACACATAATTTACAAAAATATTTTCCCATTCTGAGGGCTGTCGATTCACA
>NW_006209511.1:2640-6872 GCF_000334495.1 Tupaia belangeri chinensis | reverse complement strand
TATTTTTGAGGATTTCTCTTGAAATTAAACTCAAGTTTATTTCCATCATGGTCAGAGAAGATGCTGGGTATAGTTTCTATGCCTTTCAATCTGTAGAGACTTGCTTTGTGCCCTATGATGTGGTCAATCTTTAAGAATGTTCCATGTGGTGGCGAGAAAAAATTGTATCTTGAGGTTTTGGGATGGAAAGTTCTATAAATATCTGTTAAGTCCATATGATTTATGATATCATTTAGATCCTTTATCTCTTTACCTATTTTTTGTCTAGATGATCTATCCAGAGGGGATAGTGCTGTGTTGAGGTCTCCAACAATTAGTGTGTTGCAGTCTATCTCCCTTTTTAGATCTAGCAGTCTTTCTTATATATATTTGGGTGCTCCTGTGTCAGGCGCATAGATATTAATAAGCGTTATATCTTCTTGATCGATTGACCCTTTTACTACAATATAGTGTCCTTCTTTGTCTCTTAGAACAGTTTTTGTTTTAAAGCCTATTTTGTCAGAGATTAGTATTGGGACTCCAGCTCTTTTTTCTTTTCCATTTGCATGGAAAATCTTTTTCCAATCCTTCACTTTTAGTCTATGTATATCTTTATCCATGAAGTGGGTTTCCTGTAAGCAACAGATAGAGGGTTTTTGTTTTTTAATCCATTCAGCCAGTCTGTGTCTCTTGATTGGTGAATTTAATCCATTAACATTCAATGTTATTATCTATGTTACTGGATCTGTCCCAACGTTTAAGTTGGCCATTGTCTTAGTTGCCTTTTACTCCTTTGTTTCTGGCTGTTTCTTCTTTAGTTTTCCTGGAACAATACTTTCTTCAGGGTTTTTTGGAGAGCTGGCCTGGTGCTGGCAAATTTTTTCAGGTTTTGTTTGAGAAGATTTTAATCTTTTTTTCCCATATGAAGGATAATCTAGCAGGATACAATAATCTTGGTTGAAATTGTTTCTCTCATACTTTCAATACATCTTCCCATTCTTTCCTTACTTGCATTGTTTCCATTGAGAAGTCCAGTGTTAGCTTGATGGGGTGACCTTTGTATGTCACTTGTCTTTTCTCTCTTGCCAGTTTTAGTATCTTATCTTTATCTGTGGTCCTAGCTAGTTGGGCTAGGATATTCCTTGGGGAAGATCTTCTTGGGTTGATTCTATTTGAGGTCCTTTGTATTTCTTGGGTCTGGATGCTTGAGTGCCTCTCTCGACTTGGAAAATTTTCTTCCAAGATTTCATGGAATAGGTTTTCCATGCCCTTATTAGTTTCTTCATCTTCTGGAATATTAATTATTCGGATGTTAGGACGTCTTCTGGAATCTTGTATTTCTCGTATGTTATCCTCATTTTTTTTTGTTATTTTCTCTATCTTTTTGGTGGTTTTCTCTAGGTCAGAAGTTTTATCTTCTACATCAGAGATTCGATTTTCAGCATGCTCTAATCGACTTTTAATACTTTCGAGAGAGTTTTTGATTTCTTGTATTACAGACTTCACCTCTAATAGTTCCATCTTATTCTTTCTTAGCGTGTCCGTTTCTTCCTTCATATCGTGGAAGGTCTTTCTCATTTCCTGTAGTTCATTATCTCTTTTCTGTTCCAGCTCATAGTATTTGTTCAACATGAATGTTCTAAATTCTATCTCAGACATTTTTGTAACCTCTTCTATTTTTTCAAGAAAAGGAAGGGAGTTATTTTTTTTTTTTTTGTCAGAGTCATATTTTCTGCTTTATTCAGACCTGAGGTTCTTCTTCTACTTCTAATAATTGGAAGATGTGTTCTTTTTGAAATACCTTTTAAGAGAACATTTCCTCAAATAGGAGCAAGAGTGTTTCCTTTTGGCCTTGGAATGAAGATTGCCAAAGTCTCTCTTCTATTTGTTTTTGGCAATGTGACCAAAGAAAAAATATACCCTTCAGCTGTACAAAGAAAAGTATCTCCCTCTTCACAGGTGGTTCAGTGAAAGGGAATATCCCAGAGAGTCTTAAAATACTAGAATATTTTAGAACTGTAATTCTAGATCTATCAAAACTACCAGGGATGGTATAGATAAATGGAGTTAGAACCAATAAGTGGGAGGAAAATAAGAAAAAAAAAGAAATAAAGAAAAATCAGGGGTTGAAAGATGGGAGTGGGGTGTCTGTAGGCCTAATGGCCTTCCTATGTGGTAGTGAGAAGAGAGAAATTTACAAAGGAAAGAAGAGGAGAAGGAGAAAAAACAAAGTGTGCCTGACTGACAGAGGGGTTTCTGACTTGGGGGTCCTGGAGTTTCAGGGGGCAGTTCTCTGTCACAGCTCCTGGCCCAGAGGTCGAAAGATGGGAGTGGGGTGTCTGTAGGTCTAATAGCCTTCCTGGATGACAGAGGGGTTTCTGACTTGGGGGTCCTGGAGTTTCAGGGGGCAGTTCTCTGTCACAGCTCCTGGCCCAGGGTTCGAAAGATGGGAGTGGCTACACTGTTTTTCAATGGACGTTTTAAAGTGAAACTTACTTTTGGGAGATAAGCAAGTAGTTTTCCTGGCAAAATTTGAACTTTTAATTGAAATATCAGAAAGATCTTTGGCAGAATGACTCCACTCATGGAACTGATTCACACACCAAACAAACTTTGCAGTAGCTGCAAGTTGAGTTTTGGGCCTAAGAATGCACTACACTTTCAAAGCAAACTACGATGCAAGAAACCCTTCTCCAATGAAATACTGAGAAGTAACTAACACAAAGTTGTTTGATCCACTTACTTAACTTTAGATGTTGAACAAGCTGTGATGTTCAGTTTTGCTCTACATCAATGTTTGGTTTTGAAGCTGATTTACACTGTTTTTTAATGAACTATTTTAAAGGAAGTTTACTTTCAGGGGAAAAGCATGTAGTTTTTCAGCAAAATGCTGAACTTTTTCTTGCACTATCAGATAGAACTTTTCCAGAAACGTTGGGGCTGCTTTTCATACCTAAAGGTCTTTGTTGTAGCTGCAAGTTGAGTTTTGGGCCTAAGAATACACTACACTTTGAAAGCTAAGTAATTATAAGCAATCCTCTAGCAATGAAATGCTAACAAGTAACTAACACAAAGTTGTTTGTTTCACTTAACTTTAGAAGTTGAACATCCTGTGATGTGTAGTTTTGCAGTACATCAAGGTTTGGTTTGGGAAGCGGTTTTAAACTGTTTTTCAATGGACATTATGAAATGATGCTTACTTTCAGGAGATGAGAAGAACTCCACTCATGGGCTTGCTTTTCATACCTGAAGACCTTTGTTGGGCTGCAAGTTGAGTTTTGGGCCTAAGAATGCACAACTCGTTTCAAGAAATCTAAGTGGAAAGCAACACTCTTCCAAAGAAAAGCTAAAAAACAACTAACACAAAGTTGTTCGATCCACTTACTTAACTTTAGAAGTTGAACAACCTGTGATGTTCAGTTTTGCTCTACATCAAGGTTTATGTTTGGAAGAATTTTTACACTCTTTTTCAATGGACATTTTGAAATGAAGTTTACTTTCAGGAGATAATCAAGTAGTTTTTCAGACAAAATTTGAAGTTTTACTTGGAATATCAGAAAGATCTTTGGCAGAAAGATTCCACTCATGAGGCTTTGTTTCATACCTAAAGATCTTTGTTGTAGCTGCAAGTTGAGCTTTGTACCTAAGAATGCACTACCCTTTGCAAGCTCACTAAGCATAAAGCTACCCCTTTACAACAAAATGCTTGGAAGTAACTAATTGAAAGTTCTTTGATTCACTTACTTAACTTCAGAAGTTGAACAACCTGTGATGTTCAATTTTGCTCTACATCAAGGTTTGGTTTTGGATGCAGTTTTACACTGCTTTTCAATGGACGTTTTAAAATGAAGCTTACTTTCAGGAGATAAGCAAGTAGTTCTTCAGGCAAACTTTGAAATTTTACTTGGAATATCAGAAAGATCTTTGGCAGAAAGACTCCACTTATGAAGTTGCTTTTCGTACCTAAAGATTTTTGTTGTAGCTGCAAGTTGAGTTTTGGGCCTAAGAATGCACTACTCTTTGCATGCAAACTAAGCATAAAGCAACCCTTCTCCAACGAAATACTGGGAAGTAACTAACACAAAGTTTTTTGATCCACTAACTTAACTTTAGAAGTTGAACAAACTGTGATGTTCAGTTTTGCTGTACATGAATGTTTGGTTTTGAAGCTGATTTATGCTGGTTTTTTTTTTTTTAATGAACCTTTTTTTTTTTTTACTTTTTTTTTTATTTGTTTTTTGTAATAATTTTCT
>NW_006209511.1:1863-2256 GCF_000334495.1 Tupaia belangeri chinensis | reverse complement strand
CACTCCAACTAGAAATCTCTGGTCAGCAAGGGACTCTGAGGGAGGGTCATCTCTGACCCCCACCCCACTTCCAGTCTTCCCAGCCCCATACTCCGCCTTCTTGGTAGGTAGATAGAAATTGTCTGTGGCTTTTTTTTCCTTTTATTTTTTTCCCTTGGAGCCCACCTATTCTATTGCTAATTCCTAGCTCTGCCTCTCTTCACAGACTATCCTTCCAGGCCACAGGCAACCGCTCCAACTAGAAGTCTCTGGTGAAATCACGTGCTGTGCATGCGGCACACGACTTTTTCTTTCTCTCTCTCTGTTGTCTTTCATTTCATTTCATCTTATTCCCTCCCCTGCACTTCTTACCCTGACAGAGGGACTAGACAGGTCTAGAATCACACATCTGAA
>NW_006209511.1:0-1022 GCF_000334495.1 Tupaia belangeri chinensis | reverse complement strand
AGAAGATCTTCCCCAAGGCACATCTTAGCCAGGCTGTCTAAGACCACAGATAAAGACATGATACTAAAACTGGTAAGAGAGAAAAGGGAAGTAACTTACAAGGGTCATCCCATCAGGCTAACTCTGGACCTCTCATCAGAAACAATGCAAGCAAGGAAAGAATGGGAAGACGTATTGAAAGTGTTAAGAGAGAAACAATTTCAGCCAAGACTATTATATCCTGCAAGATTATCCTTCATATGGGAAAAAAAGATGAAAATCTTCTCAGACAAAGAAAACCTGAAAGAATTCGCCAACACCAGACCAACTCTTCAAGAAACCCTGAAGAAAGTACTGTTCCAGGAAAACTAAAGAACAAACAGGAACAAAGAAGTAACAGTCATCTAAGACAATGGCCAACTTAAATATTGGTACAGATCCTGTAACATCAATAATAACATTGAATGTTAATGGTTTAAATTCTCCAATCAAGAGACCCAGACTGGCTGAGTGGATAAAACAACAGATACCCTCTATCTGTTGCCTACAAGAAACCCACCTCATAGAGAAAGACATACATAGACTGAAAGTGAACTGTTGGAAAAAGGTTTTCCACGCAGTTGGGAACCAAAAAAGAGATGGAGTTGCAATACTAATATCTAACAAAATAGCCTTTAAAACAAGAATCGTTTGAAGAGACAAAGACAGGCACTATATTGTAGTAAAAGGCTCTATAGATCAAGAAGATATAACGCTTATTAATATCTATGCACCTAACAGAGGAGCACCTAAATATGTGAAGGAAAGACTGTTAGATCTAAAAGGGGAGATAGACTGCAACACACTAATTGTTGGAGATCTCAACACCGCTTTATCCCCTCTGGACAGTTCATCTAGGCAAAAAATAGGTAAAGAGATAAAGGATCTAAATGATACCATAAATCAATTGGACTTAACAGACATCTATAGAACTTTCCACCCAAAAGTCACAAGATATAGTTTTTTTCTTGCTCTGACATGGAACCTTCTCGAAGATTGACCAC
>NW_006209510.1:0-1275 GCF_000334495.1 Tupaia belangeri chinensis | reverse complement strand
AGTCAGTCTGCGGAGTCGCAGACTTTCAGAGTAATCTCAATCTTGGCATAGCGCTCTCTCTTCGGGTACTGTCTCTTGCCAGTGCTGCATAAGCTAGCGGTTCTCAGCATCTTTTTATTCCAGCCAATGTCTATTTGCTCTGGCAGCTTTTTACCAAAGACAGAAGTGTTAAACAGGTTGTAAAACTTCTGAACCAATTCATCCTTCTTCTGCTTGAAATTCTTTCCAGAGTATTGTTGTAGGTTTTCAATACCCATCAAGAAACATCCAGGTATTTTGCACCGAAGTTTCTCGGTCTCGCCATTCTCAACTTTCGCAGGGCTGGCTCTTTTCTTTGAAGGCCCATGCTTCTTTTGTCCACCAACAGCAGGCTCCACACATATATTTTTGCTTTTCTGCTTCCTCTTCCTCGGTTGTTCCACCACAGGTGCAGGCTCTTCGTTAGTTGGCAGGTTTTTACCTGTTATCTCCGAGTTAGCCTCACGATCGTTTGGTTTTGGGCTGGGACTTTTGCCAAGACCCTGCTCAGCAACATCGCAAGTTGGCTGGGAGACAGCTAACATATTCGGTGCTTTCGGCGCTTTTCCCTTAGTGAAATTTTGGCCCTCATCACAGGAATCCTCTTCAATCAGTATAGGACCTTCCAAATTAATGTTGTCATCCTCATCATCACTAATAAGTATTGGAGGCTCCAGGATGACAGGCTGCTTGCCATTTTCAGTTATCTTATTCAGAACATTATCTTTGATGTTCATCTTAGCCACCTTAGCTTTCTTTTTCTTGCAGACATATCCATCCTCAGAGTCTGAATCAATCAACACATACTTGACCCTTCTCTTCAGTGCTTCTGCTTTGGCCACAATGGGCTCATGGTCCTCATCATTGGTTAAATTGATGGTAAGAATGCTACAATCATCTTCTCGGATGTAGATTTTCCAAGGCTCTTTTTTTTTTAATTTCTTCATGTTCCTACCTCTAGGTCCCCAGGAGATCCACTAGGCCTAGACGCTTCCTACCAAAAAAATTTCTTGAAGTAATAAATGAATACAGTAAAGTGGCAAAATCAATATCCAAAAATCTATAGCATTTCTATATACAAATAAAAAGCTGACTGAGATAGAACTGAAGAAAGGAATCCCTTTTACCATAGCCACAAAATGTATAAAATACGTTAAGTAGAGGTGGGAGGCAGGCCTTCAGGAGAAGATTCCTCATGGCTCCTGCGAACTAGTCATTTCGGGGTGAAAGAGACATGAAGATTTCCTACTGATAATT
>NW_006209509.1:0-909 GCF_000334495.1 Tupaia belangeri chinensis | reverse complement strand
TGTAGATACTGCAAGGCCTCCAGAATCCTATAACAAGATGAGTCACTTACAGTGACATGGCAACTGGAGAGTGATTAACATAGCCAGAAGTAGGCAAAGTGAAATTAGAGGATCTATAAAAATGAAGACAGGGGAAACAAGCGAGAGAAGATGAGTAGAATTGATATTTTTATTACATTGATTCTTTTAATCAAGGAACATGGAATGTCTTTCCATTTTTGTGTATCATATTCAATTAATTTTTCCACTTTTTCATAGTTTTCTTTGTAGAAATCTTTCATCCAATTGGTTAGATTTATGTCTAAATGTGTGTGTGTGTGTGTGTGTGTGTGTGTGTGTGTGTGTGTGTGTCTTATATAGAGAGATGACAGAGGCCTGGGAAATCCAACATTTTCACAAATTATGAAGAAACTTTTCTTAATTTAGAAATCATATGAAGATGCTCTCCCTCAGGTCTCCCTGGACTCCCCATCCTTCCCCAGCAACCTCCTGAATGCCCTCTTTACCTCCTTGTTCCTCAGGGTATATATGAGAGGGTTCAGTGAAGGAGTACCCACTGCGTAGAAGAGACCAAAGAACTTGCCCCTTTCTTGGCCATAGGGATTTCTGGGCTGGAGGTAGACAGCAATGACCGAGCCGTAGAAGAGGGTGACCACAAGGAGATGGGAGGAGCATGTTCCAAAAACTTTCCTCTGTGCTGTGGCAGAGTTTATCCTCAGCACCGCCCGAGCAATGGCACCATAAGAGACAAGGATAAGACTGAGGGGCACTACCAAGATGAGGACACTGGCCACGACACTGGCCACAGCCATCTGGAGCTCATTGTAGGAGGTGTCTCCACAGGAGAGTTGAATTAGAGAATGGACTTCACATAAAAAGTCATCAATCTGCCTGTGGGGACAGAAAGGA
>NW_006209508.1:400-614 GCF_000334495.1 Tupaia belangeri chinensis | reverse complement strand
GAAGAACCTGGAGCTCTTCAGGGGTCTGGGAAGAGCCCAGTGGGTGGTGGGCGCCCTGTCCAATGACTGTCACTTCCTCCCTGTCTCAGTCCAGGCTGATACTTACACAACCTGCCAGCTCCTTCCCACAAAATATCAGGATGGTGAACCCAATCCAGCCCCCAGAGTAAGAGAGTTTAGTGGGATAGGCAACACCCACCATGGCACAGTACGG
>NW_006209508.1:0-218 GCF_000334495.1 Tupaia belangeri chinensis | reverse complement strand
ACCACGGTCAAAGCAGAGAGTGAGGGTGGGGGATAGCAGAGGTGCTGAACTGTCAATGGCCGTGAAGGGATGGGAATGAGGATGCCCTGGACTTGGGGCACTCTGAGCACCTTGATAGCCTGCATAAGCCCCAGTTTCTGAGAGCACAGGCTGTACCTGGAACCATGGGGTGGTCTGTGGGCTGGGAAGGGTAGAGTGAGCACCAGTCCCTAACTGCC